>NC_048233.1:49428051-49510551 GCF_002007445.2 Ailuropoda melanoleuca | reverse complement strand
GAAATTTTGAGTGGAAAGGAGAGCAGACATTATTCTTACTCTATTTTAGAAGTGAGGAAATTAATGATTAATATGTTAAGTAGCTAGTTATTAGGAAGCTGAAGTAACAATTTAGGTTACTTTGTACCTACTTCGGTGTTCTTTCTATTCTTCCATGTTGCCATTTTACAAGTGTGATGTCCAGATGGAATAGTTGGGTGTAATGGGACCCTCTGTTTAAACTATCTTGCATCACAAGCTCACCTGATTAGGATTGGGTAAACTCATTGGCCTATGCTTTATTTGACCATTGTTAGTCTGTCTTCAAGGTGAGGTAGTTCTTTTAGGATGGGAATAGTCAGTTTAGGAGAGAGAGAAGAGAGAGAGAGAGAGTGTGTGTGTGTGTGTGTGTGAGAGAGAGAGAGAGAAAGGGGGGGATGGGGGAGAGAGGAGGAGTTATTAAAGGAGGAGAAATTGAAAGAGATGGTCTAGCACACTTTAGCATGTCCCTTTACCTCTAAATTCTTAATCAAATAATCTGCTCTTGAGTGATTTATTTCATCAGATTAACAAGTTTACATTTCAGAGTCAGCTACATGATCATATTAATAATAGCAACAAGTTTATTTCTATTTTCATGTTGCTTGAAAAACTCAAATTTTGATTTTTCTTTTCTTATTTTTCATAACAATCATTTTTTTGTAAAAGAAAAACCCTTTATTATAGAAAATTTCCAAAATTACACAAAGCAGAGAATATAAGGACCCCTTATACATCCATCATGTAGCTGCAAAAATTATCAACTTGTTATAGTTAAGAGTCTCTTATGGTTTGCCTCCTCTGTTTTTATCTTATTTTATTTTTCCTTCCCTTCCACTATGTTTTCTCACTGCATCTAGCCCACTATTTTTTTGTCTTGATTAAAGTTTAATTAAAAAATCTAAATTATGAAATAAGTGACACATGTAGAAGATAATAGAATAGACATCCAAATTTCTGCAGCCACAATTTAATAGATATTAACATTTTTCTTTTGTATTCTTTACACGACACTCACGTGAGTATGAAGTTGAAATAATTGAAAGATGGAAAATAGGGACAAAGCACAGGATAGGAAGCAGCACTATACATAGGCAGCACTATACATAACAATTCATGTAGCCCATTAATGCCTTATGGAACATATTGATCATCCTATTAGAGATAGGAATATCTTAGTTAAGGCAATCTGACTTGCAGTTTGGTTCATAGAGTTGTCCTGGGGTATTCCTGTCCTTGGCGTTTACTAACAAGCTCTTGCTGTTAGTTGTGCCTATTGGGAGGTCACTGACTGTTCACAAAGCATCATCAGACTTTTGTTGTTGTCACTGCTTAGCCACAAGGCTGAGTTGCACTGATTCCAGTACACATTGAGAATACTTTTCTCTAGTGCCTTATTCTGATAATTACAGTGGGCCCTGTAAAAGGTATTTTCATGTTAGAGAAGGAAACCCTCTTCAGAAGCACAGTGACTAAACATTCATTTTACTTAAAAAAAAAAAAAAAAAAGAAAACCTATTAAATTAAGCTATATTTCAAGAAGCTCATTTTCTTAAATTTGTGAGCACTTTTATCTTGGAATAATACATCTTGCCATTTTACTTTTTTTATTTCATTTTTAAAAAAGATATATTTATTTATCTTAGGGAGAGAGCAGGAGCAGGGACAGAGGGAGAGGGAGGGAATCCTCAAGCGGACTCCCCACTGAGCATGGAATCAGACCCTGAGATCACAACCTGAGCCAAAAACAAGAGTTGGACGCTCAATGAACTGAGCCACCCGGGTGCCTCCATCTTGCCATTTTATAAGGCATATAACAGAAAATGATTTATAACATTATCTGTTCTACACCAAAATTTTTGTTATTTGGGAAAATCAAAGAATGGAAAATACAAGGAAATGAATATTATTTATTGAAGCTTCATCCAAAAACTCATTATTTTTCATACCTATTGAAAGTGTTCCCCAAATTTCAGGTAATTTTCCTGCCATAGCAGGTCAGTATAGGTAATATAATTGAATGAGTTTTTATTGATTTAGGATCAGACAACATCTCAGAGGTATCACTGAGTCTTTGTGATTATCATGTGATACGGCACAGTGGAATGTACAGAAAACTGGGTGGATTGCTTGTTCATTCATTCACTGATTCATTCACAGACATTTATTGAATTCCTGTTGTGTGTCAGGTACAATGCCAGGTACTGGAAAGTTAAAGAACACTTTAGACATTTTTTTATTTTTAAATTTCTTCTTGAATGATTTTTTTTCACAAGATTTTATTTCTATCAGTTTGATACAAAAAATAAAAATAAAAAATAAAAAACCTGGCCAGTTAGTGTTATATTTGTTGTAGTCGCATTCATGAAGATTTTAATGTCATTGATTTTGTTTCTCATATTTAATGAAAGAAAACTGTAATGTATGATTTCTCTATGGTCCAATTAGCCCCTACCCTTCCAAACAAACCTTGAAATAATCTGTTCCATATCACAAATTATAGTTGAGAATGGAAGTATGTGCTCTGTGCTTTTTTATGTACATTAAATATGTGCTAATAGTAACAGATATGAAGAGGTAAGAAGGTGTTTAGAGTTTAGGCCATGTGTTTTACCATTATTTAAAAATAATTTAAAATCCTCAACAAATTAAATGAGCACAGTGATAGGCACATGGGACAAAAATTGGAATAAAATACAGCTTGACCAGAAGAGACTCACAAGAGAAGCAGCAGGGCATAAGTTTGATATGGACGCAGGGGCAGATTGATACCATGGACTCGGTAGTAACTGTACTTCCCTACCATAGCACTTCTAACACACTTCTCTATTTGCCTTGTCATGTGCCTGTATTTCCTACTAAACTGAAGCTCAGCCAGGGTAGGCAACTTATTTGTTTAATTTACCTTTTACTACCTAGAATCTAGCATGTTGCCTGGGACATAGGAAGTGATCAGTAAATATCTGTTGGATGAGTTGTAGTAATAAAAATTAGTAAGTTTTGTAATGGAAGCATGAATAAAGAAGAAGACTATAAAATAAGGAGTGGAAGAAAACTAAAGCGTCTTCTTTAAAGTGTGTAAGTTTGAAAATATTTCTATATCTATATATAGTTAAAACTAGTTTTATTTGTATTCTATCAGAGCACTTCTAGCAGATATTTTGCCTATTGATTTGACAATGACATTTGCAAATTATGAGATAATTCCTGAAGCAATAAAAACTAAATTACATTCAGTAGAAAATAACCTGAATTCTATGAAAATTAATAACACATGTACTATAAATATAGTAACTCTGTTAATTAGATTATTTGATTAGCATGAACACCCAGTTCTCTACTACAATAGATACCAGAGGCAATTTGGTAGACTTGAGAGAGAGTATCTGTAGTCTTAGGTAATTGGAGTTAACATTTTAGGGTTGAGAATAACACTTATTTTTTGCTCAATATTAGCCTAAGAAGAAAAAGGCATTCCATCTCATTATTAAATGTAAGCACATTATTTAAATATCATCATTATAAACTGTATAATTACATTCTGAACTTGGTCATCTTTTATATTTTTCAGCAAACTTTATCTTTCTTTCAAAATATTGGTATATTGTAGATATTTAAACCATAGCTGTTTAAGGAGAATTACATGGATCTAGAGAACTTTTTTGTCGAGTGAATGAAATTATAGAACATTATTACCGTTAAATGAAGTTTCCTTTTAAGCATAACAAAGCAATACTAGAAAATATGGCAAATATAATCATTCTTGTTATAAATACAGGTTTGCTTCTTTCATTTACTTGAGGGATTTATTGTGCTAGTAGTGCTTAACAGCATAAAATCAAAATTAAAAAAAAAACTTAAAATAAGTTTTAGTAGCTTCATTGGAAAATAAAATTAAAGCTACAGAAATTAGTATTTTTAGAAAGGGTCTTTTTATGTTAGTGTTGTGTGTTTATGATTCTTTTTGTAAATTATAGTTTGAAGGAAATCATCTTTTAATAAACTATCTTTTTACCACTTAATCATTTCACCCCTTAATCACAATTATTTTGGGCAACTCTATTGTGCAACATATCTGAAATCATCTACTTTTTGTTATAAAATCATTCAAGAATTCCAAACAATGTTTTTAATATTATATTTCTATTTTAATATTTTTATTCAAATATTTTTAAAAAGTAAGTTGCCACATTTTCTTGTTTATGAATTGTTTATAGATAATAAAAATTGCCTGTTTCTTGCATGAATACCATTTGATCATTTGTTACTTGAAATTTCGTTTGGATATTGCCATTCAATTGATATGAACTGAGTGGTATTGAAGTAGGAGTTTTTATTTTTATATTTGGTGTTGGCCCTCAGCAAAGTCGTATATAAAGATACAAATATGTTTCATAGGCTTTTGTGTGTGTGTATATAGATATGTGCGTGTGTGTGTGTGTGTATGCTAAGAAAAACAGCAAGTAAATTTTGATTCCACCATATTTAATATGGGTGATTTAAAGAGGTATATTGTTATCTTGCCAAAATATTAGGCAAATATATGTGTTTGTATGTAATCAGACTTCAAGTAGAGAAAGCATTAATTTTAGGAAGGTGGCTTAAAAATACCCTTAATTTTCATAGCAGAGAAGATAGTTAATGAATTACTAAAATATATAGCTTTTTGATGTAGTTGTGTTTTGACAATTTTTATTCAGTCTGTTTTTTCTTTAAATAGCCCCCAAATTCATACTTTTTTCTTTTTTTGCTCTCATCTAAGTAATAATAAAAAGAGATTCAACAATAATGAATTATTTATATATTTTTAAAAATTACAGAAAGACTTGTAAACCTTGCTCAGGATCAAAAGTTCTTGCTATAGAAATGTGTCCTTTTAACTGTTTATTTTTTCTTAAGAGAGCTAGTGATGCCCTAACCTTATGGTCTTTAGCTGGAATAGTTTCCACATCTTTTAAATGTATGAAGGGTTCAGAGATTAATTATATACATTATTTTAAGAATTGGTTTTTTTTCATTAGGCGAATAACTTACAATTATTTTAAAACAATTTCTGCTACTTAATTACAAATTAATATTACAAATTCAAACTTTTTATCTACCATAGGGTAAGCTTTACGGTGCCTAAGGATGATAGTTTTGGTGAGTTGCATTTCTTGCTTTCACTTCCCACCAAGTTTCTCCTTTCATAAAATATTACTACACTGAAGCAATTAATTGAAAACTGTCTCTAAGTAAATGAGCATATTGGTGGTAAAAAGCGTATATGTGTATATATGTGTGTGTGTGTGTGTGTTATATATAAAATATATGTATATTAGTGTTTACATTTGCATGTGCATATAATTCAGTGAAAATACACATGATAATATCATGATTTTTTTTTAATCTAGAGGTAGGAATTTTTGTTGTTGTATGACTTTAGGAAAGTTACCCTTTGAATCCTTTGTAATATTGGGATGTTATTATCACTTACTTGATACCCTTAAATAACATATTAAATGAAGGTTAAATAAGATAAAGTATTAAAATTCACTTGTCTGACTTCAGTATAATATTAACAGATACTAATATGGAATCTCTATGTTTGTTATAGTTACCATTTATGGTAACTATAACATGTTTTATCTATTAAATCTATATTTTATTGATGACTTGAGAGCTGGTAAAGTTTTGCTGAGTTTGAAATTTGTTTCTGAGAAGCACAGTAGGAAAAATCATATATCAATATATTTAATAAATATAAATATAAATAAATATGTGTGCATGAGAAAATTGCTCCATCTTATAGGAAAACAATCCTTATAACTTTGTTACTAGTAAGTCAAGTGTTTTTCATTTAAATCTACAGATAAACATAAAAAGGCTTCTTTGACATAGTAGTTCTGGTCTCTGTTACATGGAGAGAGAAAGCAGGCAGGCAAGCTGGCAGTGGAACACATATATACAACCGAAAACAATTTGAAAAGTTATGACTTGTGAACGTTTGGCACCTTGGATCTAATTTTTTTTTTTTACAAGAGGTTTATTCTGTTGGTGTTAAAGTTTTTAGAGTTGACTTCTCCTGATACTTGGAAACTTCCTTGGCAGATCAGATAGAGTGAATAAAAAGCTCTCTGTATTTAGCTCCTGCTGCATGGTAGCTACAAGGAATTTCATCCTCTTTCCACTATGCCACTCTGTTGAGAGTTGATTCTTTCAGATTGTAGGGATGATTTAAATCAATGGTAATTGAACCGACCTGCTCTAATACCAGAGCACATTTTGTTCTTACTAGAAATGAGTTTGGTTTCTGTCGCTATGTAGTGTTTGTATGACTGAAGGACTATAGTTAAGGAAAAGGAATTTATTGACAGAGTATGTTATTGCATTCTTTCTTATAAGCAATTATAAATATATGCATGTTGTGTATTCATACACATAATCATACAATGTAGATACCTCTCTTGTTTTTAAAAAATGCGTTATCAGTACATAAAGAGATCACTTGTCTGTAACATAAATGATTCCCTTTAACTACTGCTGTGATCAGTCACTTGGTGAAAAAGTAACTCATGGTCTATAGGGAAACACAACAATTTCATTTGGATTGGGTTTTCAGCAAGTCATTGTTTCGTTTGGAAAATGTGAAATCGGTGAATGGGCTTGTTCTCTTTGTAGAGGATTACAATAACACACGGAAGCTTATGAGTGCTTCTGACAGATGTGTTGGCGGTTTGCCACGAAGCGAAGGGTGCGGCCCTGACTGACAACTTGCAATTATATTATGATGAATGGTTCTGATGTGTGTTCAAGAGAAAACCACTTTCTAGAAAGTGAAAGTCATACATACGGTTCCTATAAAAAAAATCAGCTCAAATAAAGTATCATAACTTTCTATTTTATTTTAGCATTTTGGTGGGCTAACCAATTTGAGTGCTTCTCCTTTCACAAAGGTCTCTGTTTTTGATAAATCAAGGACCAAATCCAAAATTTTTGTGGGGAAAACTAATTTGATACCATGTTTGGCATCAAAGTTACTTTATCTGCATTTTTGACAAAACTGACATCTCAAAGAACTCTCTAACACTTAGACAAACACGTAAAACATAGACACATGTCCATAGTGTGGCCAATAAGAATACTGGAGTCAAGGATTCAGAAACAAACTGCTCTTTTTTTTGAACAAGTCACTTCCTTCTTGATAGGTTTTGTTGCTTGCTTTCACATCGAAAAATAATGTATCCAAAAACGTGGGTGGACTGAAGCTTTGGGTCCTTTTGAAATTGTCTTCACCCTGTTCTGATTTAATTTATCTTAGGAAAAATCTGACTATAGCATCAGAATGTAGATTTTTCAAGAGTTAGTATACCTCATCAATATAGAATTTCATTACTCTGTAATGAAGCTATAATGTATAAAATATGTATTAACAAAACTGGCATTTTTATCTTCATAAATTTAAGAAAAAATTGACTGGTTTTCAAGAACTAAATGAAATAAAAATGTGAAATTGGGTTGGAATGTCTTTTATTCTACAATACTTAAATTGTGCAATTTGTAAGCAACTTTCAGCAGATAGACATAGCATATCTTATTTAAAATGCTATTATTTTAAAAATGCACGTTTTTATCTGGTTCTCTGAGGAGCCCAGGGCATGATATTTTTGCAGTTAGGCAAGAAACACCTATTAAACATATTTAGTAAGGAACATTGCAATTATGAAGATGAAGTTCAAATACATGCTATAATATTTGACATATGAAGGACTGTAGCCGTCATAGCCAAACTCTTCAGAAATAATCATATAAAAGTAAGGTATGATTAAAAAATAAATTTAAAAAAGTAAGTCACTAAATAACATTATTTTCAAAAGATAATCAAAAACTGGAGAAAGAGGAATTAGTGCTTTACCTTAAATTTCTCAAAATTTATTATATTATTTTGCTTTGTGTAAGTTAAAATAAGGTCATATAAAGGTTTGAAAAAAATGTAAAAGCAAGTTTTAAATGACTTTAGGTCTCTCTCAGTTTATGGTATCCATTGTTTGTCCTTTGGACTTGTTTTTCTCTAATTCCCTTTGTGACATTTAGGGTGTGTCAACTGTGGTATTTTAATAGTGGGACATTTTCACTGTTACTGATATAAATTAAATCTTTCATGGTGAAAGAATGGTCATGTAGAAACTGCAGCATTCTAGTGCAAGAATCAGGAGTTCTGAAGTTTCATTGTAGATAGAAGTTATTAAGAGAAGAAAAAAGACATTCACACAGGCTTTTGAGTGGGCTTAGTTCCCATTAGTTTTCCTGTGCTTTCTTTTCTCTGCATGGGATTGACTCATCATTTACCCATCAAACCTGTACATAGGAGAACAAGAGCATGAAGTCTCCGTCGACTGATGTTTTCTGTTTGGGTTTCTAGTTTTTTTCTGAATTTTCTTTACCTGATGAGATTTAGGCCTGCATTCTAGCTTTACTTGATAATATAGCGAATTTTCTGTCATTTAGGATGTGTGCCTTTATGAGAGTGGTTTGTATTTTTTATGTTCATCCATGCCCAAGTTGTTTGGTTAAAACATGTTGTTTTCTCCCTCAGGTTTTCTTTTGCTGTGTAGGCTATCTAACCCCTCTTCTTTGTTCCCCCCCCAAACTCTAAATTTGGGGTTGGCGCTCAGGGGCCCCCAAACTCTGTGCTTGATTTAGTTTTTACCAGGAACAGGAGCAGTCACCAACCATTTGCTGGTGCAAGTTAAGGCTTGTTAGAACGTTTGGCATCTAAGCTATGAGCTCTGAGTAATGTCTTCTAGTGTGTAGTTTTGATCACATGGAGTGTGTATTTCTGGGAAGAAAGTCGATTGTATTGTTTTATGTTTGTACCATAGGTCATAATTATTGTCGTGTTTATAGGATAATAAACTCATTAGGTAATTATGTCTTATTGAGGTATTTGAAACATTATTTGTTTTTAACTTGGAAACTCTTAGGTAGGTAATAGATTTCACTTGGGACATTTCACTTAAATGGAAGGTATCTGGAATAAACCACATATTTTCTTTGCTTTTTTTTTTTTTATTCTCTGCCATTTTAAAAATAAGCTAGGCCAAGAGTACTAGATAAAGAGATCAGAACATCCTAAGTCCATCTTTCCTCTTAGTGGTTGAAGTGAGGTGACTCAATTTCATAAGATTTGGGTAAAATTTGCCTTGATGGCTCATCATTGATCCTACCATTGATGTTTTTCCAGCTGTGACATTAATCAAGTACTTTCTGTCTGGCCACAGTCACTGGCTAAGTGCTTTTTATACATGATCTCATTTAGTAGATATAGATAATATTATTATCCTACTTTGCAAATGATAACATTGACTTAATCAAGGCCACAAAGTTAATAATTGACAGAATCTATATTTGAAACCGTGTTGAATAACTCAAAGCCCAATGTGATTAACTATCATACTATATCGTAAGCTGAAAGTAAATTGCCTGTAAAATGGGGTTCCACATTCTCTTTCCTTCAGCAGAGGGGGAAGGAAAGATAAATGAATGTGGGGTTTGTTTTCTCCACTACTGCCTCAAAGAAGATTTGGAGCCTTTGAGGCAGTTACTGCTCTAAGCCAAGAGATGAATGGAAGGTAGGTAGCCTATGAAAAGAAGTCACCTTTGTTAAGTACTTCAGAAGATACCAGACTTTCTTAAGCAGTGTAATTCCTCTTTTCCGTCCTATTGGCCTCTGTGTGGAAGATGCTGTTAACCCAGTGTGTTGGTCAGCTTGGGAGGCAATAACAGAATACCAAAGACTGGGTGGCTTACAGGAATTTATTAAAAAAAAAAAAAGAATTTTATTTCTCACAATTCTGGAGGTTGGGAAGTACAAGATTGAGATGGCAGCTGATTTAGTTCCTGTTTGAGAGCTGTCTTCTTGGCTTCAGATATCCACTTTCTTGTGTCCTTGCATGGTGGGGTTGGGGGCAGGGCCGGAGAGAGAGAGAATGTGCTGTCTGTTGTTTCTTCCTGTAAAGACATCAGTCCCATCCTGAGGGCCCACCCTCATGACCTTGTCTCAGCCTAATTAACTCTTACAGTCCCCATCTCCAAATAGCATAACATTGGGGATTAGTGCCTCCACATACGAATTTTGGGGGGACAAAATTCATTTTCTGGCACATAGTCTTTCAACACCCCTTAGATGTTTTGCCTTAGAGCTAGGATCCTATGGTGATAAGGATTAATATTTAGTGACTTCCACTAAAGTGTTCTTTGATGCTAGACATGAAGAACATTTATGGCTTAGATTAAACTTTTACCAGGCAACCCTCTCTGTGTAAAAACTAAAGTGTTTCTCAAATATGATCTAATTTAGTCTTTGCAGCAGATGAGGAAATTGAGGCTCAGTTATATATACTTCATGTGGCATAACTAGTATGTAATAGAACTTACATCAGTTAGGAATGCTTTAGGCTGCAATGTCAATAATAGAATAAAATAAAACAAAACAAACACAAAATATCCAACCCACCTTAGCTTAAAGAAATAGGTGTATAATTTTCACATGTTATAAGAAGTCCATATATAAGTAGTTTCTGGTTTGGGTATAGAAGGTTAACCATGTTAGGACTTGATCTGCATCCCTGCAATTCTTCTGGCCTTCCCTTCATCATTATAAGGTGGCTGTGGAAGCCCACATTCTAAGAGAGAGCAGAGGATGGTACATGGCAGAGCATTATTCCATCTGTACCTCTTTAAATAAAATCAAGGTAAGAAAATCTCCCCAGAAACCCCAAAGCAGTCTCCTCCTATGTTTCATTGTCTAGATTTAGTTCATATGGCCAATGACTCTAGTAAAGGAAACTAGTAGAGCAAATGTGTGACTTTGGATTGCCAAACAACAGAGTCTGTTAAATGGCTATAATTCTAGCTTAGTTCTTTTGGCTTATAAACTTGCTCTTTCTCTGGCAGTCTCTAACTTTGCTGAGAGAGGACTTACACATATTTTTAAAAATCTGGGGAGTTAAATAATTGTGTCCTCTCATACAGAATTTTGAGTGACATTTACAGAAAATAGTAGAAATGGGTTTGGTAAACATCAGTTAAGTAGTTAAGAACCCAGGTTCTGGACTCAGATTGCCTGGGTTAGAATTCCATTTCTACTACGTATTAGCTCTCTGACTTTGGGGGAATTTCTTAACTTCTCTGGTCTCATCCCAGAGCTTTGTAAATATTAACGGAATTTTGTATATAAAGCACTTAATTGAATGTATAGCATATTATATTGAGTGTTATGATATCAAATACTCAATAACTATTAGTTATTATTACCACTATGGGTACAAATATAACAAAGGACTACCAGAAGACGACAACTAGGCATGAACTATGATATAAATCCATTTATTTTTTTCCATTTGTAAAACAGTGTCCAAGGGAATATGTTCTTACTGCTATGAAGAAAACTAAGTCCATGAAATTATTTCAAGTGATAACAAAAAACTGGGCAAATTTTCAAAGAAAGCAAAATACATACTTGGTATACTTGTGTTGGTTCCTACCCCTCCTCTCCGCTTATTCCTGTCTCTGACTGCCCTTTCTTGAAATGTCCCATAAAGTAAAATTATTCTTCTCTCTTCCCCCCATCAAAAAGTCCCTTTGTACAAGTGATCTTAGGTGATAGGAAGAAAAAGATCTAATTATTTGATTACAATAATTCACAATAAGATTTTAATGACCAGTTGGCTTAACCTTCCAAAGGAAGAGGTGTTTTGTTCTAAAGATGAACTTATGAATTGCAAAGGATCCTTACTTTATGAAATATAAAGGAGATTTGAGAAAATGTATTAGAAAAAAATTAAACATACAAAAAGATGGAAATAATGTTATTATGAACCTTCATGTACCCATTACTTAGATTCTACAATTTTCAAGATTTTGCCACTCTGTGTTGATTACTTTTATTCTTTCTTTTCCTTTTTTTTTTTTTTTTCCTGAAGTAATAGGAAAATTGTATAAGTAAGAGGTACAGCTTTCCAATGCCCTTTTTATTACATTTCCATACCACAAGAATAGGGACCGGTAATTTGTCACTGAGAACTGAAGAGTCTAATAATTGAACAGGGGGCAATGACTGAGTTGAGATCTTTCCTGTTGTCTATGGGTTAGCTGTCTAAAAATACTTAAGAATAAAGAAGTCTAATTGTGACCTTTGTGGTATCACTTTATGTACTAAGGATTAACCTCAGTTTTAGGCAACATGATGAATACAGCACCTTTAATCTTATTGTTGTTGTTGTTTTAAAATTAAATAAATTCAGTTGGTTCAGCCTCCAACTCTTGATTTCAACTCAGGTCATGATCTCGGGGTCCTGGAACTGAGCCTAGCATTGGGCTCCATCCTCAGTGGGGAGTCTGCCTGAGGATTCTCTCCCTTTCCTTATGCCCCTCCTGCTGCTCACACTCTCTCTCTCTAAAATAAATAATCTTTAACATTAAGTGAGTTCATGAAAATGCAAAGAAGAGAATAATCATTGATATTCTCAACACCTAGAATTAAACATGGTTAATTTCTTGGCATATTTACTTCAGTTTGTTTTTGAAGAAAAATAATCCTATTGTTTTTATTAAAAATATATCCTTTTGAGGAAGAATTCAAAGTAGGAAAATACAAAAATAAAAAGTAGAAAGATTAATACCACAGAAATTACTATAGTTAATATTAAATATTAATATTATACATTTATACAAATAGATGATTGGGTGGGTAGTAGGATGAATGGATAGATAGAAAGACTTTTGTAAAAATGGGGTTATATAATAGATGCCATTGTAAATAGAAATGGATGCATTGTATTTTACTTGATTCTAACAGAATAGAAACTGAAGTGGAACTGAAGGAGTTGCTGAATCCCAAATAAATGTTTATTTTTAGCATTTGAGATAATATTTGCTAAAAGATTCCCCTTAAGTTTTAAAAAAGGGGGTGGAAGAGGCATTATAAAAAATTAAGAGGTTTTTTCATTATGTTTTCTTTTTAAAAGCTACATATTTATTTTTAAAAGAAACAGTTGACTTCTTGATTAGAAAGACAAAGGCATTATATACTTTGACATTTTTTCCCAAATATTCACCACCCACTTCTGATTTTTTGTTTGTTGTTTTACTGCTTTCTCATTGTCTAGGTTTATAACATTTATATTTTGTTTTGTAACCATCATTCCTGTAGTTGTTTAGGGTTTCTTTTACCACAACTTTTGTTTTTTCCTGCTTCATCTCATTTTCCTTCTTCGTTGGTTGCATTTCATTTTTGAGAAGCTTTTTCCCAACCCCACGGGGGGTTTAGGGGTGTAATATTCTCAATGGTCTATGACAGTTTAGTCTACCTGCCTTCCATCTTCATTTGTCAATGATATCTTTCCTCAGTGTAATATTTTTGGGCATGCTTTCTTCTCTTTCAAGATTTTGTATATATTTCTCCTTTGTTGGTCCTTTGCTTTTTCTGTTTGGAAGCCTGAGAAAATTATTTCTCAGGGGTGAGAAGATAGTGAGATAGAAGTGGGGAGAACTCAGCTGAGGGCATTTGTAGCTTTTATTTTTGGGTTGAACTCTTTTCTGAGATTTCATGACTTGTCTTCTATCAGTTCAGTCCACCTAACTGGGAATGGTGTTAGGGATTATCATTCATTCAGGAGGATACTTTTTGGGCCATAACCCAAATTTGTTGTGTCAACTTAGAATCTGAGTATCTGTCAGACAAAAATAGCACTCTTGTTTACTTTTCCTATAAACTATTTCTTCCTAGTTTTCTTTTCTACTACACTTCAGGCTGAAGATGAAAAAAATAGCAAAACTCATTCAGTTGGCTTCCCTCCAGATTTGGGAATATTATTGATAATTCTTATCATTTTGTTGACTCATCCACATCATCTTTGTTTCTTTCCTTGGTTGCCAGGTTTTAAGGCTTATCACAGTTCATTATTTTGCTTTTCTTGTTTAGTGCTATTAGTGAAGTTTTTTGCTGATTTTTAGTTAGTTTTTCTCATTTAATTAGCAATTGGTAGAGGGAAATTTGTGAACTAGTTTTGATATGCCTTCATAATCAGAAATTCTGCCTCTTTAATTCTTGATGGGAAAGTATAATCCAGTACATCTGTCTAATATTTACAAGTAACATTTTGACTTAAGCCATAAAAAGGCATTTGATCATTAAGATATGAGTGTCATTTTTGTGTATCTCAAGGGTAGCATCTTCTTCAGGGACTTTGCTTCTCAAAATAACACTGTGCTGGAGAGACTGAAATTGTCTTTAGAGGACAGGAAATAAAACAAAGTTCCTAGAAATTCTTTTGAATGTGTATGGGAACTTAGTTTGATTCAATGTATTTTGCTTATTAAATGGCATTTTTAATTTATAACTTATAGCAATATTCTCTAGAAATGTTTACCATCAAGATTTAAAATCAGATTGCCTATTTACCCACATCTAAAACAATAATTATATAAAATATTGATTGGCTTCAAATAATGACCAAATTACATGTTTTGTTAAAGATTGTGAAATTGCTTTAGTTCATAAAGAAAGAATAACCTTTTAAATTCCAATGATGCAGTAATCTGTGTACACTTTATATGTTTTGAGTCAGTTTATTTGTGCAGTTATATTTTAGTTAGTGGTCACATTCAGTGTAGTAAAGGGAATTTGTAGTAGAGAAGCTGGAAGTGTTTAGAAATAGTAATTACTGATGGATTTATTATTTGTGAAGTGTATAGATGACCAACTCCTCTTCCCTCCCTTTTTTTGTTTTCTGTATTTTAAAAATCAGCTTATATTATTCTAGAAAGGTCTATATAATTTATGTAGTTTTTACAGTGGGAGAGATTTGTGATCTTAAGTGAGGGAAATATGGAAACTTAGATCATTAACAAAATTTTAAATCAATGAACCTTAAAAATTTAAAATTTAAAAAAGAAAAAACTTCAGTTAAACAACTCTTGGTCAAAAGGGGAAATACAATAGGAATGTTACAGAATTTTTAAAAAATAACTATAAACAAAACACTACATTTTGGAATCTATGGAATACAATTAAAGTGGTAACCAGAGGAAAATTCAATTTATCAATGTAATTCATTTTATCAATAAAAATTAAAGAATGAAAATGAGTTCAATTCTAACCTTAAGAAAACTTGAAAAAAACACCAACCATAAGAAAAAGAAAGCATGAAGAAAGAAATAATAAAGATAAAAGCAGAAATTAATGTAGTAGAGAATTAAAAAAGAATTGATCTAATAAATCAAAATATTATTTAAGGAAAATAAAAAATGCAAACCACTAGCTAAATTAATCAAGAAAAGAAGTAAAAGCATAAATACACAAACTATCAAGTGACAAGGGCAAATGACAACTAAAATGGAAGAAATTATAAAAATTGAAAGACTTGTGTGCAAATAAATTTGAAAATCTGGTAGTATGGATAATTTCCCAGGAAAAGACAAATAACAAAAACTGACCCCTTTGAAGATAGAGATTCTTAAAGACATTGATTTCCATAGAAGAAATAAAGTTAACAAGGAAATACCTTATAAAATATACTAGGCCTAGAAGGTTTCACAGGGGAATTCTACCAAATCTTCAAACACCAGATAGTCCCAATGCTCTGTAAATCATTCCAGAGCATTTAAAATAGAGGAAAACTTCCTGATTGTTTTAATGAGGTAAATATAATATTATATCTACACTGATAAAATATACCATAAAGTAAATTACAAACCAATTTCATTATAAATATTGATGAAAAAACACAAAATAAAACATTAACAAATGTAATCAAACACCAGAGATTACATCATGACCAAGTGGGAATAATGCTAGGAATGCCGGCTTGGTTTGACATTAGAAATTCATCAATAGGGGGGCCTGGGTGGTTCAGTTGGTTAAGCATCTGCCTTTGGCTCAGTTCATAATCCCAAGGGCACCTGGGTGACCCACTTGGTTGTGTGGCCACTTTTTGATTTTAGCTCAGGTCATGATCTTAGGGTCCTGAGTTGGAGCCCCATGTTGTTCTCTGTGCTCAGCAAGGAGTCTGCTTGAGGATTCTCTCTCCCTCTCCCTCTGCCCCCCCCCTTGCATGCTCTCTCTTTCTCTCTCAAATAAATAAATAACTCTTTAAAAAAAAAGAAATGTGGGGTGCCTGGGTGGCTCAATTGTTAAGCGTCTGCCTTCGGCTCAGGGCATGACCCTGGTGTTCTGGGATCGAGCCCCACATCAGGCTCCTCCACTGGGAGCCTGCTTCTTCCTCTCCCACTCCCCCTTCTTGTGTTCCCTCTCTCGCTGGCTGTCTCTCTCTCTGTCAAATAAATAAATAAAATCTTAAAAAAAAAAAAAAGAAAGAAAGAAAAGAAATGTACAAATTTTACATGAAAAAGCTTTAAAATGTTCCTGAAATATACAAAAGTATACCTGAACAAATGCAGAGACAGTCTCTGTTGATGGATAACTAAACATCATGAAGAAGTCATGATGTAAGTTCATTTCGTAAGTTCATTTATAAATTTAACACATTCCCCAAATTATCAAGCTTTTATAATGGGGATAGGCAAGTTGCTATTAGAGTTCACATGGATAAACAAATATCCAAGAATAGCCAGGAGTGTACTTGAAAACCATAAGGGTGTGTATGTGGAATAGCCTTACTAGACATTAAAACAAACTGTAAAGCCTTTAGAGTTAAAACAATGTAGTAATGGCAAATGAGCAAACAAACCAGTGGAATAGAATTACAAGTCCACAAATAAGCCCAAGTATATATAGAAATTTAGTATATGTGAAGTTAACATTTCAAGTCACTAAACTTTTGAATATATGATGCTGGGACAACTGGCTAGCCATTTGAAAAAAGTTAACAGATTTCTACTTAATCCCCTACAAAAAGATAAACTATAAATGGATCAGCAATCTAAGGGTTAAAAACATGAAAAGTATATACTATAAGAAAACATAGATAAATTCCTCTTGAACGTTGGTATAAGGAACGACTTTATAACTATGCTTCAAAATATAGAGATCATAAAAGAAAAAAGTTTAAGATTTGAATACATAAAAATGTTTACATGTCAGAAAAGACCATAAATGAATCCAAAAGACAACTGACAAATTGGGAGAAAATATTTGCACTTACATCAATGATGAGAGGCTTATACCCCTAATATATAAAGAACTCTGGAAATTTAAAGGTAAAACAGGCCAAAATCTGATAGAACAAAGAACAAAAGACGTGGATGGACAATTAAAAAATCAAGTATAGAGATGGCCCTTTAATCTTTGAATAGATATAATTAATTACTGAAGAGATATAACTATCAGTTATTGAGAAAGGGGTGTTGAAATCTCTAACTACAGTTGTGAATTTGTCTATTTTTTTCTTGAAGTCTATTTGTGCTCCATTTTGAACCTCTGTTATTGGGTTCGAAAGCATTTGTGATTTTCATCTCCTTTATCATATTATATCATATGTCATGCCATATCATATATCATACCATATCATATCCTTTGTCACTATGAAATCATCCTCTTTATCCCTGCTAATGGTCTTTGCTCTAAACTCTCTTGTTTTTATTAATAAAGCATTATCATGGCGTATATTTTTCTATTCTTTTACTCTTCATCTCTTTGTGTCTATCTCTACATTTTAAGTGGATGTCTCATTGGCAAAACATAATTGGGTTTTGCTTTTTATCTAATCTGATGGTCTTTATTTGTTACTTTTATCCTTTCTACTGCCTTCTTTTATTATTTTTTATAATTTCATTCATCTTCTTCTTTGGCTTATTAGTTATGGCCTCTGTTCCATTGTTTTAGTGAGGCTCTAGAGTTTAGTAGTATACATTTTTAGCTTATTGTCTACCTTTCAGGAATATCATACTGCTTCAATTTGTAGTACAAAAAATTTACAATTTATTCCCACTTATTGACTTCCAGATTTTATCCTGTTGTTATACACTCTATTTCTACTTATTTTTATATCCTATAATACATTGATATTATTTTTGCTTTAAATAAGAAATTTTCTTTGAATAATATTTAAATAATAAGACAATTTTGAGAAACATTTGCCCATGTAATTGCCATTTATGGTGTTCTTCATTACTTTGTGTAGATCTAGATTACTCCAACATCAGTTTCTTTCACTTGAAGGATTTCTTTTAACATTTTCTTGTAATGCAGATCTACTGGTGATAAATTTTGTCAGCCTTTGTGTATGGTCTGAAAAAGTTCTTATTTCATCTTTACTTTGAAAGATATTTTTTTCTGGATATAGAATTTTAGATAGATACAGGTGTTTTTTTTTTTTTTCCTTTTAGTAGTCTAAAAATGTGGCACAGCACATGCTCTTTCTTTTGACCCAGCAAATAACACTTCTAGAAATTTACCCTGAATAGAAAAGATAGGGTGAGTGAATATAGAATAGAGTGGATAGGGATGCAGGGTAACACTTCTCTGAGTATACTTTTTTGTAGTTGTGACTTTTAGAACCACATTACTTTTTCTCATACTAAACAAACAAACAATACTGGGAGAACCAAAATGGGTGCAAACAGAATAAAATAATTTAACTGTATTCCAAATAAATAGCATAATCACATTTAAAGTGCATGGGGTGGTGGGTAAGTAAAACAAATCAAAATAACTTTGGGACATAGTATTTTGATTTATGTTCTAAGGCTAAAGAATAAAAGAACCAAAAACTAAGTACAAATGTACTATACTTAGTAGGAGGTTTTTCAAACTAGTTTGGGTTGGCAATTCTGACACAAATTTATGTACATCATAGGAGTGAGCAAATAAAGAAATAGATTGTGGATAATGAATGCTAGGTTTTTGCTTCGGGAAAAGAAACTTACAAATAAAGTCAGGGCAAAAGTTAGAAAAATTCCTCTGAAATGTTAGATTGGAATTGGAGGTAATCATGGACTCATGAGCTTTAGGGTATATACACACACACACCCCGCATCTATATTCATATTCATTTCTATCTCTCTATAGATATAAATGTATGTATGTGTAAATAAATGTGTTGCCTAACTCAGTCTTAAAAAAATGTCGGGGGTGGGGAGGGGCACCTGGTGGCTCAGTTGGTTAAGCAGCCAGCTCTTGATTTCAGCTCAGGTCATGATCTCAGGGTCCAGGGATTGAGCCCCATGTTGGGCTTCCCACCAGCAGGGAGCCTGCTTGAGGATTCTCTTTTTCTCTCTTCCTCTGCCCTCCCCCTCCTCATTCTCTCTCTCTCTCTCTCTCTCTCTCTCTCTCGAATAAATAAATCTTTTAAAAAAAATGTTGGGGGGGGTGACTGGGTGACTCAGTGGGTTAAGCATCCGACCCTTGGTTTCAGCTCAGGTCATGAACTCAGGGTTGTGTGATCAAGCCCTACCTTCACTCTATGCTGGGCGTGGAGCATGCTTGGGATTTTCTCTCTCTCTCTCTCTCCCTCTACCCCTCACCTTGTTCATGTGCTTTCTCTCTCTCTCTCTCTCAAATAAATAAATAAATAAATAAGCTTTTTAAAAAAATAAAGGACACAGGAACAATGTTAGAGATGCTTTCATTGGTCAAATCTGGGATAACGTAACAAATAAATAATGATAAATATATATAATATTGTATATTGTATGATATAAATATATATAATGATAAACAACTATATAATATGTAATAGCAAAAATAATGAATTTTAATTCATAGAATAAAATAAGAATCTACAAGTTCATCCTGACATGAATAAATGAGTAAACAAATTACTTGGGGTTAGGGAAAGCTCTTTTTCAGAGCTTTAGTAATTTCAACTAGTAAGTGCAGAAGGAATGACAGAATTAGTAAAACACCATTTGGCAACCATCACAGTAATAATTGTTTGAAGCAAAAATCATCAATGGATGCTAAATTTAGTGGCCAAAATTTTTGATAGGAAGCAGGATATCTACATAGTCTCGAAGTATCTTCTCCCAAGATATTTACCATTTATAAGAGGTAAAATAGTAACTTTACTGTGAAAGAATGTGGCAGACACTATCTTAACCAAGTAATTAAATGAGTAATAAGGTTAAGTCAATATCATGTACCTTTTGATACTGAAGTCACAACATTATTTTTGTGGTATTCCTGCCAACAATGCATAACCTGAAACTAATATGGGGGGTGCATTAGACAGCCCAAATTGAAATGCATCTTATAAAATAATTGGTGAAGGTTACGAAAGACAAGGAAAGACTAAGGAGAAGGTCCAGTGTAAAGAAAACTAAAGTTACTTAGGCCTGAAATTCTGTTTCAGTATTCTGCAATTATGGGAAATGCCAGGTGCCCTGTCGCTGTTACTGGAAGACTACAAGGAAACAAATGTACAAACTCTCAGGTGCTCATGGATCTTCCCTTCTTCCATATTTAATGAGCAGCTTACTTGAAGGTGTATCAAAGATCTTATTCAGTGGCTCACAGTAGTTTCTCACAAAAGTTTAAAGCAGGAGGCAAAGAATGCTTTCCCTTTCTACAGTACAATTGAAACTGTAAGTTGAGAGTAATAGCTCTTGGAAATTTTGCTTTGGTCAGGAAGGTAATGGAAATGATTAATTAATATTGTGATCCAGAAGAAGTTCCATCTTAAAGAACTCTATGGGTCCTTGGGAAATTACAAATTAGAATGAAATCAAGACTGTTCTTAGTCATTCTACTCTTGTTGGAGACTTTTAAAGTTTAGAGTCCATCTCCATCATTGTTATTATCTTATTACTGTTTTTATCCTTTATGGAATCCACTTGAAACAATCCCCCACTCCACCCCCAACTCCAGTCATTAAAAATCTTAGTTTCCTTGCAAGTGTTTGAGTTTTGGATTTTGAGAACATCTTACAAAGACAGGCAGATGACTGTGAGGGAGAAAAATCACCTATTAATGGATAGCTTGACAAGATTGGTGTGAATTTTGAGAATATAGTAGATATTAAAGAGTAAGTAACTAATTAGATTGGTAGATGTTCTGGGTTTGGAACTGCCAATCCAGACCATAAAATCTTCTTTCTCAGCAACTAATTATTTTGCCATTCAAGTCTCTTACATCAAACTCAAGAAAGACCTAAGAATTTTTCTCTGCACTTTGATCTCAATGCATCATTGATCTGACCATAGTATGTTACCGCAGTTTTTCTTTCTGTGGTGAGTCCTGAGGGCAGTTTATTTCAATAAAGACAATACCTGTATATTTCAAGCACTTGTATATAAAATAGAATTTCATGTGTAAAACCACTATGTTGCCTAGTATGTAGCTACTCCAAGATACAGCTACTATCATCCTTGTGACAGTTTATTGATATGGTGTTCAGCTTTCTTCTTTAAACATTACACTTTTGTTTGTGGCTATAGCTAATGATTACAGAACTTGCACTCTGATACATTGTCTCTCTACTTTCAAAGAGCACACTTTTAGACTGGCTTCATTATTTTTGTTTGTTTAGCCATGCCACATTTCAGCTTAGGCTTCAGACATTTTAAGAGTGTTTTCTGTTCATCTTGGTGGTAATTGTCTCCCCCATTTCAGTTCAGTATTTGGCCTATGTTTATATATTTTCCTATCTTTTCCTTTTTAAAACTGGGATGTAATTGGCATATAACATTATGCAAACTTAGGGTGTATGATGTGTTGATTTGATACATTTATATATTGCAATATGATTACCACCATAGCATTAGCTAACACCTTTATCACATCATGTATCACTTTTTTTGTAGTGAGAACAATTAAGATTTAGTCTTACAGCTACTTTAGAATTTATAATACAGTATTGTTGACTATAATCACTATGCTGTATATTAGATCTCAAGAACTTACTTTTCTACTACTTGCAAGTTTCATTCAGAACAAAAAAATGTGCATAAACTTTGGATGCTGAGAACTAATTTTCAGAACTATATTATTGACAAACTTCACTTGCTATTTAATTGTAAGAAATTGTCAAAACCCCACATTTGATGCTCACAGTAGGGCCCAAACTTACAGACATATACCATTATCAGTTTTCAGTGTAGTTCATACTTGAATTCCCTCTGACACCAGTAATTGGTGCTTAATTTGAATAGAAGATAGAGAGGCACATTAAGTTCATCTTTAAGCTGTGCAGGGGGTTATTGAAAAAGCCTTTGTGTTCTGTGCAATCAAGAGAACTGGTCAGTGTTTGGACTTTTCACAGAACAATGCTTAGTTGAGAATTCCCTATCATTTTTCCTGTTTCCTTCTAAAATAAGAAAGAGCAGCATATTTAGGCTTTAATGTTGCTTTCTGTGGCTACAACTTTTTTTTTCTTTTCAAAGGCATGATTTTAGCTTTTATTCTCCCTTCATTCAAAATGTAAATGTTAAAAATTAGGATTCATCTGTGATATTGTACATTCTATGGATTTGACAAATGTGTAATGAATATCAATCCACCATTTTATTATTGTACAGAATGCTTTTACTACCCTAAAAATCTTTATGTTCTGTTCATCCCTTTCTCCCCTATAACCTCTGGTAATTGCTAATCTTTTTATAGTCTCCATAGCTTTTCCTTTTCCAAACATTATGTAGCTGGAATCAAACAGTATGTAGCCTTTTCAGATTGCCTCTTTCACTTAGTAATATGCTTTTAAGTTTCCATGTCTTTTCATGACTTGAGATCTTTTTTAGCACTGAATAATATTCCATTTTCTGGATGTACCACAGTTGATTTATCCACTCACCTACTGAAGGACATTTTTGTTGCTTTCATGTTTTCACAATTATTAATAAAACTGCTATCACCATCCATATTCATGTTTCTGTGTGGATATAAGTTTTCAGTTCATTTGGGTGAATATCAAGGAATGTGATTGCTGGGTCATAAGTTAAGAGTATGTTTGGATTTGCCAGAAATTACCAAGCTGTCTTCCAAAAAGCTTTAATATTTTACATTCCCACTGGCAATGAATTAGAGTTCCAATTGCTCCATATCCTCTCCAGGCATTGGTGTTCCTATTTTGGCCATTCATTTTTATTGTTTTTTTGAGATATAATTGACACTATATCTTCATTATAATAGTTTCAGGTATACAATATAATAAATCAATATTTGTATATATTGTGAAATGATCACCAAATCCAGTTAATATTTGTCCTCATACATAGGTACAAAATTATGTTTTCTTTTGATGAGAACTTTTAAGATCTATTCTCTCAACAACTTTCAAATATACAATATAGCATTATTAACTCTAATCACCATATTGTACATTACAAACCCAAAACTTATTTATTTTATAACTGAAAATTTATAATGACTTGTCTTATCATTCTTTTGACATTGTCTTTTGCAGAACAAAAGTTTTTAATTTTCATGAAATCTGTTTAACAATTATTTTTTTCATTGATTGTGTCTTTGGTGTTGGATTGAAAAGTCATTGCTATATTCAAGGACACCTATGTTTTTTCTTTTTCCTTTTTTTTTTTTTTTTAGAGAGAGTGTGTGTGAGCGGGGGCAGGGAGGGACAGAGGGAGAGGGAGAGAGAACCTTAAGCAGGCTTCTTGCCCAGTGCAGAGCCTGACATGGGACACTATCTAATGACCCAGAGCTCACGACCTGAGCCAAAATCAAGAGTTGGTCATTTAACCGACTGAGCAACCCAGGCACCCCATCTAGGTTTTTCTTATGTTATCTCCTAGGAGTTTATAGTTTTGCATTTTACATTTAGGTGAATAATCCATTATGAGTTATACTTTTAGGGTATAAGGTCTATGTCTATGTCTAGATTTGTTTTTTTTACCTATGGTTGTCCAGTTGTTCTAGCACCATTTGCTGAAAAGACCTTGCATATAATGATGCCACAACTACACAAAAAGAAAAAGACCATCTGAATAGGCCTATATCTATTAATGAAATTGAATAAAAAATCAATAACTTTCCAAAACAGAAAGAACTAAACCCAGTTGGGTTCACTGGTGAATTAGCATTACCTTAATACCAAACCTAAACAAATATATTACAGGAAAAGAAAACTGCAGACCAATATCTCTCATGAATATAGCTACAAAACCCTCAACAAAATATTAACAAATCAAATCCAACAATGTATAAAAAGAATCATATACCCTAACTAAATGGGATTTATTTAGCATATGCAGGACTGGTTCAACATTCAAAAATCAGTATTTGTAATCCATCACATTATCATACTAAAGAAGAAAAATTACATGATAATATCAATAGATGCAGAAAAGCATTTGACAAAATCCACCACTCATTCATGATAAAAACTCTCAGCAAACTTGGAATAGAGGGGAACTTCCTCAACTTGATTTTTAAAAATCTACAAAAAACATGGAATATCTCTCCATTTATTTTGTTGTTCTTTGATATTTTCCATCAGAATTTTGTAATGTTCCTCATATAGATTTTGTACATATTTTGTTAGAGTTATATCTGAGTATTTAATTTTTTATGATACTAATAGAAATGCATTGTGTTTTTAATTTAAAATTACATTTGTTCCTTACTGGTTTTTAGGTCCAATATGATCTCAGTCAAAATCCCAAAAGAAGAATGGAATGTTTAATTTGCTACTATAGGATGAAGTAGTCTATACATGTCCATTATATCCAGTTGAATGGTAAATCTGTTGAGTTCAACTCTATCCTTACTGATTTTCTGATGCTGGATCAGTCCATTTCTGATAGAGGGGTGTTGAAGTCTCCAGCTATAATGGTGGATTCATCTGTTTCTTCTTGAAGTATCAGTTTTTGCTTCAGGTACTTTGACCTTTGGGTCTTATTTTTTCATCAACTCTGACAGTTTCTATCTTATAAGTAGTCTATTTAGACCATTGACTTTTAGGGTGATTATTATATAGTTGGATTATTATCTACCATATTTGTCACGTTTTCTATTTATTGTCTCTATTCTTTGTTCTTATTTTTGTCTTCCACACTTTCTCTGCCTTTTGTGTGGTTTGAATTAACACATTATATCATCCCATTTCTTTCCTTTGTTAGAATATCAATTACACTTTTTGAAAACACTATATTTTTTCATAGGTAATGCAAATCCCTTATAACAGCAAAATATTCCTAGATCCTCCTTCCTATCCCTTGTATCATTGCTGTCATTCATTTCACTTATACATAAATATATGTTTATTCTTATGTATGATTTATCCCAGGCACGCAAGGCTGGTTCAAAGTCAAAAATCAATCAACATAGTCCATGACATTTCACACACACACACACACACACACACACACACACTCAAATACTTTGTTGCTACTATTATTTTGAAAAAAATGTATTTGTTAGTTCAATTAAGAATAAAATAAGTTTTCATTTTATCTTTACTTATTCATTCTCTAATGCTCTTCCTTTGTTTATGTAGGTCTTAGATTCTGACATATCATTTTTCTTCTCTCTGAAAAACTTATTTTAACAATTCTTGAAATCCAGGTCTACTGGCAACACATTCCTATATATGTATATTTATATATTTATATATATATATATATTTTGGTCTAAGAAAATCTTTCTTCTTTACTTTTGAAGGATAATTTTACAGGGTATAGAATTCCAGGTCAGTGGTTTTATTTTTTCATTCCACTCTATTCTTTTTTTTTTTTTTTTTTTTAAAAATTTTTTTTATTTAATTTGACAGAGATAGAGACAGCCAGCGAGAGAGGGAACACAAGCAGGGGGAGTGGGAGAGGAAGAAGCAGGCTCATAGCAGAGGAGCCTGATGTGGGGCTCGATCCCGTAACGCCGGGATCACGCCCTGAGCCGAAGGCAGACGCTTAACCGCTGTGCCACCCAGGCGCCCCGTCCACTCTATTCTTGCTTGCTTCATTTCTGAAGAGAAGTCAATGTAATTCTTATCTTTGCTCTTCTATGTGGGTAAGTTGTTTCCTCCATCTGGCTTTTTTCAAATTTTTTTCTTTATCTTTGATTTATGTAGTTTGAATATAATACTTAGGTCTAGTGTTTTTGTTTTTACATTTTTTTTTCTGCTTGATGTTTTCTGAGCTTCCTGGATCTGTGGTTTGGTGTCTGACATTATTTTGGGGGAATTCTCAATCATTATTGCTTAAAATATTAATTCTGTTTCTTTCCATTCTTTATTATTTTTCAGGTATTCCCATTACACATATCTTTCACCTTTTGTTCTCCCATAGTTCTTAGATATTCTGGTCTATTTTTTCCCCCAGTCTTTTTATCCTTTGATTTTCAGTTTTGTAAGTTTTTATTGTCCATCTTCAAGCTCAGAGACTCTTTCTTTAGATGTTTTTAGTCTATAAATGAACCATCAAAATCATTCCTCATGTCTGTTACAGTTTTTGATCTCTATAACTTCTTTTAGATTCTTTCTTAGAATTTCCATCTATTTGCTTACATTATCTGTTCTTGCATGTTGCCTACTATTTCCATTAAAGCCTGTAGTATATTAATCACAGTTTTGAAAAATTCTTCGTCTGACAATTTCAACATTCCTGCCATATCTGATTCTGGTTCTGGTGCTTGTTCAGTCTCTTCAAACTCTTTATTTTTTCCTTTTAGTATGCCTTGTGATTTTTTGTTGTTGTTGTTGCATGGCAGACATGAATCAAAGAAACTGTGATAAATAGGCCTTTAGTAATTTAGTGGTGAGGCATAGAGGGATGAAAGGCATTTCCTAGTCCTGTGAGTAGGCCTCAGTCTTTTAGCGACCCTGTGCCCCTGGACTGTGAACTTTACCAGTGCTGCTTCTCAGTAGTACTCCACCTCTTTAGATGGGATACTTTGGCTAGAGTTGGGTATTTTCCTTCTTCTACATGGCTAGAGGAAATTGGAGTTAAGTATTTCACTTTTCCAGGTAGGTTAGGTTCCGATAAAATCCTACCATGTTAGGCTCTGTTCAAATAGTTTCTTCTGAGGACAGGTCTTGTTAAGAAGAACAGAATGCTCTGGTGCATTTCAAAATGGTTTCTTTTCTTCTCCCCGTGCAAAGGGGATTATATTCTGATTCTCACTTTGAGGAACCTGATAGACCAGCTTGAGGTAAAACTCACAAGTGTGGAGGTCCCCTATTACTGGGTCTCCCTGGAGTTTTTAACTTTCTTGCCCACCATGATCCTCCAGCAATTTGTCAATTATAGTTCCTACATAGGTACTGGTTCCCATGGAAGTTTCTTCTCATGGGTTTTTGTCCCAGTAATGTGATTCTCTATATCTACCTTTCTTTCTCTCCAGTACTTGGAGCAGTGATTTGCTATATAATCTGATTTCTCTGATGGATCTCCAAAGAGTTGTTGATTTTTCAGTTTTTTCATCTTTTTAATTAGAATGCAGGGGCAACTTCTTTTTTTTTTCTTTTTAAAAGATTTTATTTATTTGTTTGACAGAGAGACAGCCAGCAAGAGAGGGAACACAGGCAGGGGGAGTGGGAGAGGAAGAAGCAGGCTCCCAGCGGAGGAGCCTGATGTGGGGCTCAATCCCAGGACTTTGGGATCATGCCCTGAGCCAAAGGCAGATGCTTAATGACTGAGCCACCAGAACGCAGGCACCCCAGAATGCAGGGGCAACTTCTAACCTCCTTAAATGCCAGATTGGACACCAGAAGTTGACCATATATACATTTTTTTATTATCTTATTTCTCTACTTAGGATCACCAGGATAATGTTGAATAGAAGTAATAGTAGATAGTTTTGTTTTATTCTTGAACTTAGAAGAAAGCATTCAGTATTTCACCATTACTAATGATATTTGCTGTGGGTGTATGATCAAGGTAAGGAAGCACTCACCTATTCCTAGATTGCCAAAATTCTTTGTTTATTTTTAAATCATGGGTGGGTACTGAATGTTATAAAGTGTTTTCTCTGCATCTATTGTAATGATCGTGTAGTTTTTCACCTTTATCATAAGGCACATTATATCAATGTTCGAATCTTTAAGCAAATTTGCATTCCTAGAATAATTTCCTTTTGGCCTTTTTCTATATATTGTTGGATTATATTTGCTAATATTTTATTGAGGATTTTTGCATATATAGGGACATTGGTCTGTAGATTTCTCTTACAATATACTTGTCGAGGTTTTTCTGGCCTCATAAAATGAAGTGTTTCCTCTTATTTTATTATCTGAAGAGTTTGTATAATATTGGTAATATTTCTTCCTTGAATGTTTGGAAAAATTCACCAGTGTGGCAATCAGGCTCTGGAGTCACCTCTGTGGGAGGGCTTTTAATTATAAACTTAATATCTTTAGCAAATATAAAACTGTTTTTTGATTTTCTATTTTAATAAGTGTATTTTTCAGGAAATATTTCTGTTTTATCCAGATTTTCAAATTTATTAGAATAAAGTTCAATATATCTTATTATTATCAATATCTGTAGGAACATATAGTTATGTCTCTTTTTTCATTACTGATACTAATATTCTGCTTTCTTTATTACTTGATCAGTCTTGCTGAAGGTTTATTACTTTCATTAATCTTTTCAAAGAACTATTTTTTAATTTTGTTGATCTTTTTTCTATTGGACCACAGTTTTCTAGATCATTGACTTATGCTCTGAGATGTATTCATCATCATCCCTTTTTGGGGGTTTATTTGGTGTATTTTTTCTAGATTAAGAGGGAGCTTGGGTAATTAACTTTCAACTTTTTTGTTTTTATAATATTTGCATTTAAAGTTTTAGTAACTGCATTATCTGACATAATTTTTGATATGTCAGATTTTTATTATAATTTGGTTCAAAATATCTAATTTTTGTTGCAATTTAAATTTTGTGTCATAGATTAAATGTGTTGCTTAAATCCTGATTTAGGGATTTTATAGTCAACTTCCTATTACCTGTTTCTATTTGATTCTTTTGTGATCAAAACCATGCTTTCCATGATTTCAATTCTTTGAAATTTGCTTAGACTTGCTTTATCACTCAACATGTGGTCTATTTAAATAATTTTCCGTGGGCACTTGAATAAATATATTACGTGAATTATTGGGCATAGTGTTTGATATATGGCAATTAATTAATGCAAGCTAATCATGTTGTTTAAATAGGGACTTAATCTTCTAAGATAAACAAGAGATTTTGATCAACTATATATAACAACTGTTTTAAGAACTTAGAAAACAAGAGGCACAGACTATAATCTATGAGGGGAGTAAGACAAAATGAGCCATAAGATTATTCTGGCTTTCTATCTGGTGGCATTTTCCAGACCCTGATGCAGGGAGAGCCAACCCAAGTACTGTAGAGAAGCCTTACTGAACCGAACAGTCATCATAGTTTTGGGAAATTATAGTGGCTATAATTTGCAGGTGGATGTCTGAGAGTGAAGGGAACTATACAGAGGAGACTTCAAAAATCTTCTCTGGGGTCCTTTTGAGTTTCTGGCTGAACACTTAGCTGCACCTAAATAGAGTTTGAATATAAGAGGCTCAACAAAGAACAACTACCTGAAAAAGAAAAACTACCAAACTGCAAAACTATCAGGGTTCACACATTATTGGGAGACATTATTTAAGTTCTAACTTGCTACAGTGGAGTGTCCTTATTAAACACTCAGGGCATTCAGTGGAGACGCACAAAAGCCATACTTTTGGAATGAGAATAAATTATCCCTAGAGTAAAAGGGACTCTAGGGACTCCTGGCTGGCTCAGTTGGAAGAGCATGTGACTCTTGATCTCCGGGTCATGAATTTGAGCCCCATGCTGGGTGTAGAGATTACCTAAATAAATAAATAAACAAACAAACAAACAAATAATAAGAAAAAAAGGGTAGACCCATTATTAAAGAGCTTAAAAAGAAGCTTCAAATTGATTAAGATGATCTATGAGAAAATGGATACCCATCAGAAGAAAATTCAAACCACTGGAAAGAAAAGAACAAATTCCAAACACTCAAAAATGTAATATACATATTGTCCAGTATCCAGTAAAAATACTAGACATCATATGAAAAAGCAAGAAAACATAAGCCTATAAGCATGAGAAAAGTTGGTCACTGGAAAGAGACCCTGAAATTACAGAGATGATAGAATTAACAATGAAAATGACTTTAGCATAGCTATTATAACCTGAAACCATAATTCTCCTAGAAGAAAACATAGGCAGTATTCTCTTTGACACTGGCCATAGAGGCATTTTTCTAGATGTGTCTCCTCAGACAAGGGAAACAAAGCAAAATTAAACTACTGGTACTACACCAAAAGGAAAAGCTTTTTGTACAGCAAAGAAAACGATCAACAAAACAAAAAGGCAATCTACTCAATGGAAGAAGATATGTGCAAATGATATATCCAATAAGGCACTAATACCTAAAATATATAAAGAACGTACACCGCTTAACAACCCCCCCCCAAAAAATCCAATTAAAAATGGGTAGAGGACCTAACTGGGCACTTTCCTGAAGAAGACATACAAATGGCCAACAGACACATGAAAAGATGGTCAACATCAGTAATCATTAGGGAAGTGCAAATCAAAACTACAATGAGATATCATCTTGCACTTGTCAGAGTGGCTAAAATCAAAACCAAGAAATAACAAGTGTTCATGAGGATGTGGTGAGAAAGGAACCCTCTCATGCACTGTCAGTAGAAATGCAAATTGGTGCAGCCACTGTGGGAAACAGCTTGGAGGTTTCCCTCAAAAAATTGAAATAGAATTACCATATGATCCAGTAATTCCACTACTGTGCATTTACCCTAAGAAAAGGAAAACACTAATTCAAAAAGATATATGCACCCCTGTGTTTATCGCAGTATTATTTATCATAGCCAAGACATGGAAGCAGCCCAAATATCCATCTGTAGATGAATGGATAAAGAAGAAATCTTATGAATATATAATAGATAGATAGATAGATAGATAGATATGCACAATAGAATATTACGTAGTCATAAAAACGAATGAGATACTGCCATTTGCAACAACACGGATGGACCTAGAGGGCATAATGCTAAGTGAAATAAGTCGGTCAGAGAAAGACAAATGCAATATGATTTCACTCACGTGGAATTTAGGAAACAAACGAAGAAAGAAAGAAAGAGACAAACAGAAAAATCAACTGTGGAATACAGAGAACAACGGCTGATTGTCAGAAGGTGGGTGGGTAGGGGAAGGGATAAAAGAGTGAAGAATACAGTTATCTTGTTGAACACTAAGAAATATACAGAATTGTTGAATCATTATACATCTGAAAATGATGCTGTATGTTAATTATACTTTGATAAAAAATTAAATAGCTATTATAAATATATTCAAGGATTTAAAGGAAAATATGAACATAAAGAGAAATGGAAACAATAAAAAAGAGCATATAGAAATTCAAGAAGTGAAAAATATGGTGTCTGAGATTTAAAAATAAATCTCATAAATAAATGCAAACAATTAACTGTAGATGAAAAGATAAGTGAAACTAAAGACTGGGCAATCAAAACCATCCAAACAGAAGCACGGGGATAAAAAAAAATGAGCAAAGCTTCATAGCTTATGAGAAATAATGATGTACCATTTGTGCAATTAGAGTACTTAACGGTGATAGACACCCCCCCAAAAAGTGTGTGTGTGTGTGTATATATTTGAAGAAATAATGGCTGAAAAAATTCCAAATTTGTCAAAAAATATAAACATCCAGATTTGAGGATAAACACAAAGAAAAATGTATATCAAAGCATACCAAAATGAAATTGCTGAAAACTAACAAAAGAGAGTCTTAAAAGCGACCAAAGACACATTGTTTATAGCAGTACAAAGAGATTATCCCTGACTTCACATGGGAAAAATACAAGTGAAAAATATTGCAATGACATCTTTTGGAGTCCTAAAGGAAGAAAAAATATTTTAACCTATAATTCATTATTTAGCAAAAATATTTGAAATAAAGATATTTCAGGCAAAAGTCAGGGAATTAACTGCTAGTATATTTTCACCACAAAAAATTAAAAACAATTTTGTCAGGCTGAAGGAAGATGGAAATTTAGATTTTAAAAAAGAAATGAGGAGTACTGGAAATGGTATATCTGAAGGCAAAGATAAGAGACATTTGTAATTCTAATAATTAATTTAGTTATAATTGACTATAGAGCAAAAACAATAACAATGTATTATGGAATTTATAACATAAAAGTAGTATATATGACAACAATAACACAAAAGATGGGGGGCAGTTTTAAGTTTCTTACATTATATTTGAAGTAATATATAATTTGTTTGTATATTGTTGCAAGTAAGGATATATATTGAAAATCTTTTGCCAAGAATTTTTTTAAAAAGATTTTATTTTTAGGGGCGCCTGACTGGCTCAGTTGTTAAGCATCTGCCTTCAGCTCAGGGTGTGATCCCGGGGCCCTGGGATTGAGCCCAGCATTGGGCTCCCTGCTCTGTTGGGAGCCTGCTTCTTCCTCTCCCACTCCCCCTGCTTGTGTTCTCTCTCTCTCTCTGGCTGTTTCTCTCTCTCTCTCTGTCAAATAAATTAATTAAAAAAAAAAGATTTTATTTTTAAGTAATCTCCTCACCCAACATGGGCCTTGAGCTTACGACCCCAAGATCAAGAGTTGCCTGTTCTGCTGACTGAGCCACCCAAGTGCCCCATATATTGAAAATCTTTGATTAGCCATTAAAATAATGAAACCAAGGTATAGGTAATAAATCAAGAGAGAAGATAAATAAAATTCTAAAAATATAAATTAATCAAAAGTCAGGGAAAGAGGACATAAGGAACAAAATATAGATGAAAAATATAGAAAACATACCAAGATGGTAGACTTAATCTCTATTAACAATAATTAAATGTAAATGGACTGATTGTAATAATTTTACAAGATAGAGATTGTCATATCATATTGAAAAAGATTTAACTAATATACTGATTATAAGAAATACAGTAAATATAAAGATGTTAATAGGTTAAAAATAGAAGGGTGGGCAAAGATACACTATACAAACACTGGTGATGAAAAAGCTGAAGTGGCTATAATAGCATAAAAGTAGACTTCAGAAAAAGAAATATTACAGAGATAAAGGAAAGTATTTCATAATGCTTAAAGAGTCAATTCATCAAGGAGACATAAAATTCCTAAACATGAAGAGGTTCAAAATACATGAAGCAAAATTTGACAGAATTGGAAGGAAAAAAAAGAGAGATGTACAATGCAATTATTGTTGGAGATTTCAATAATCATCTTTCAGAATTTGAAGGGAAAAAAACATACAAACAGAAAATCCAAAGACCTGAACAACCCTATCAATCAACTTAGGCTAATTGACATTGATAGACCATTATACTAAAAAACCACAGAATAATTATTCTTTTCAAATGAATATGGAACATCTTATAAGATAAAACATATGTTGGGCCATAAACCAAGTCACAATAAATATAAAAAGATGGAAATTATGTAGAGTATATTCTCTGAACACAATGGGAATAAATTGCAAATAGATAATAAAAGGGAATTTTAGAAATTCCCAAATATTTTGCAATTAAACCACATACTTCTAAATAAGTCATATACCAAAGAAGAAAGAACAAGGAAAATTATAAAATACATTAAACTGAATGATAATGAAAACAAAACCTACCAAAATATGTGGGACGAAGCTAAAACAGTACTTTAAGGGAAATTTCATAGTTTTGAAGATATTATTTTTTTAAGATTATTTATTTATTTTAAGAGAGAGAGAGTACAGGGGTCAGGGAGGATTGGCAGGGACAAGGAGAAAGAGAACTGTAAGCACGCTCCCTGCCTGCTGAGTACAGAGCCCGACCCTATGGGGCTTGATCCCAGGACCCTGAGATCATGACCTGAGCTGAAATCAGTAGTCGGATGCTCAACTGACTGAGCCATCCAGGTGCCCCTAAATATATTAAAAGTAATACAGGATTAAAATGTATTCAAGATAAATACAGTAAAAATCCAAGGTCTTTTTTCTTTTCTTTTCTTTTTTTTGGACAGGGGACCTGCTTCTAAAATTTATATGGAAATGCAAAGGACCTAAGATAGCCAACATAAATTTCAAATAGAAGAACAAATTTGGAGAACTTATTCTATGTGATTTCAAGATTTACTCTAAAGCTACAATAATCAAAATAGTTTGGTATGGTGTAAGCATAATGAATTGATCAATAGAGCAAACAATCTAGAAATAGACTTACACACACAGAATAAGTCAAAGTGGATTATAGATGTAAATATAAAGCTAAAATATAAAGCTTTAGAAGAAAACACAGGAGAATAGCTTTGTGATCTTGGTGGAGGCAAAAGATTCTTTAGATGGTACCAAGAAAACACTGCTCAAAAAGAAAAACTTGGTAATTGGATAACATCAAAGTAAATGACTATTGCTTCTCAAAATACACCTTGTGAAAATAAAAAGGCATACTGCAGACCAGATAAAATATTTACAATACATATATCTGACAAAAGTATATATCACATTTATATAGGTAACTCTTAACTATATGTATATAATATGTATTATAAATGTGTAGCTTATAATATATGTTTAAATATATAAATTACTCTTAAAACTCCCTAAGGCAAAACTAGAATGCCTACAATTAACATACTAAGAAGTGTTAATGAGAAAATAAAGCAACTAGAAATCTCACACTTTGTTCTTAGTAGTGTAAAACGATCCAACCACTTTGGAAAACTTTTTGACAGCTTCTTATAAAGTCAGGCATAGGGGCACTTGGGTGGCCCAGTTGGTTAAGACTCTCTGACTCTTGGTTTTGGTTCAGTCATGATCTCCCAGCTGGAGATCTAGCCCCCTCATGGGCCCAGTGCTCAGTGAAGAGCCTGCTTGAGAATTTTCCCCTTCCCTCTCCCTCAGCTCTGCTCCTCCCCCTGCTCACTCTCTCTAAATTAAAAACATAAATAAAATCTTAAAAAAAAAATAAATTCAGGCACAAAACACCCCTACTTTTAGAAGAAATTCCATTTTTAGAGGGAAAAAAGAGGCATTAATAAAAAGATTATGAATCAGTATTTATATTAGCCTTATTTCTAATAGCTCAAAAGTGGGAAAAACCCTCATGTCCATAAACAGATAAATGGATAAACAAGTTGTGTATTTATACAATGGAAATCTACCCATTAACAAAAAGGACCAAATTGCTAACACATGTTGCAACATGATTTTGAACCTCAAAAATTTTAATTTGTATCAAAAAAAGTAGCTACTGTATACTTTCATACTCTTCTAAGAAATTCAAGAGTAGGCAAAACTATTCTATAGTAAAGAAATCAGTTCAGTGGTTGCCCAGGGCTAGGATTATGGATCGTTGAAAGAGAGCATAAGATAACTCTTCCGGAAATGTTCTATTGTCTTCTTTGGGGTGACAGGCACATGAATATATAATTAGACAAAATTCATAGAATTTACATTTAAAATGACTGTACTTATTATATGTGTATATTCAATTATACATCAATATGATTAACTATAAAAAGCAAAGTAGTCCTGTTGTTTACACAAAAAAGTGACTTTTTTTTTTTTTAGTATATTAAGGAATTTATTTTAGTACTTACTATGAGCAGAGTTCTGGGTTAAGTATTATGGAAGAATACAAAGTTGTATCAGAAACATTTCTTGACCATCAAGGAACTTAATATTTAGTTAGGGTAATGCAGTATGAACTTGATCGTATACTTAATCATATGGTGGTAAAATTGATAAGTAATAACACTGATAGATGTAAAAAAGAGTTGTGAAGTTCATAGTTAATGAGTTGATCCATGAACAGAATATAAAAAGCACGTGCCTGACAGATAATATATGCTCAGCAAGTTTATTTTGCTTCTCGGGGAATGAGAATTTCCAAGGCTTAATTGAGGAGATGGTATTTAATGATGTAGGCCCTGCAGAATAGGAGAGTTTTTAGAAAGCATCAAGAACTGGGGAGACATTCAGATCAGGAGGATGTCATGAGCAAAGGTGAAGTGAAAAAGCACAAGTTTTGTACAAAAGAGCAATATATATTTAGTGTACTTACTTGAACAGAATGAAAAGTTTCATGTAAGAAGGATAATAAGAGGTGAATCACTAGGGCCAAATTATGGAGGGGGCTTAAAACCAATTTAAGAAGTATAACTTTGTTTTAAATTTATTTTTATGAATTACCTATATAGAAATAAGACAGATAAGAAAGGATAGTTCATAAAAACAACCACTTATTTTATAATTTCATTGTATAATATTAAATATAAAGTCAATTAGCCAGAACATGAAGCTATTTTGATGAACACAAAACTGAAATTGGGGCTTGCTGATTTTAGATGGGAGTTTTTCATTGTTTTTTTGTTTGTTTGTTTGTTTTGGTTTTGGTTTTTTGTTTTTAATGAGCCCCAGCTTCCACTTTATCTGCTATATTTTCTTTTGGTGGCATCATGTTTAGAAAATCCTAATTTAGATAGCTAAATAATTGTAAATAGCAGTCCTACAACAGCTGTCTTTTATTTATTTATTTATTTATTTAGAGAGGTGGGGGAGGGGCAGGGGGAAGACAGAGAGAGAGAGAGAGAGAGAGAAAATCCTCAAGCAGACTCCTCACTGAATACAGAGCCCCAAAAGGGCCTTGATCTCACGACTTTGAGATAATGACCTGAGCCGAAATCAAGAGTTAGATGCTTAACCGACTGAGCCGCCCAGGTACCCCTATAACCCAGGTACCCCTATAGCAGTTTACTTTAAAGTCATTACATATCGTTCAATAAAGCAGAGGTTTATTTCAAGATTTGCATAATAAATGTTTTAACCTGGTAGTACAAGTTAATGCGTTGGTGATTTCCAGTGTGTTACAATTTGGAATATAACAGATTTGAGTAAGTATGACAGTTTTTGTTATGGTTCTCATATTGTTTAGATTTATTTTTTTAAGTTGCAATGGGCAGAAACCCAACTCAAACTAAGCAAAAATAGGACTCTATTGGCTTACATTACCAAGAAGCTCAGGAACAGCATTTGGCTTTTGCTTTCTTAGATGTGAGTATGCTAACATGATGTAAAGATTTTGTTTATCTTCTTTCCTGCCTTTTTTCTTTGTATTTTTGAGTTCATTCACTCTTATTTCACACAGGCACTCTCCATGTGCCAGAGAAGATGGGCATGACAATCCCAGGCCCACATGTTTATAGTTTCCAACCTGAGCTTAAGAGAAAGCCTTTCCACATAGTTCCAGCAGAGAATTCTGATTGGGTCAAATTACTCTCTGTGTGACTAGGAGGAGCCGTAGGAGGCCGGCGGTAGAGCTCTGTGATTGACAACTCCATCAGGACGATAGTGGTATTCAGAAACATTTCTCCAAAGAAACTGAAAGAAAGAAAGAATACAGGACACCGAAGTTATTGTTTCCACAGTCTAATACAGTTTCTAAAAAGCAGTTAAATTAGTGAAAATGTAAGAATGAAACGTTTGTAGAGCCCAAAGAAAAGCGTCCCGTGTTATATGGTTTGAATACCTTAGCCTTTGGCAACGGTGCAGCAGAACGTAGGGAGGGTCATGAGAGGAGGTCATGATGAGTAATAATTTTATTAATATGGATAGCTGTAGTTTCTAATGGGACATTTTTACTTGTTAAAATTGTAGTAAATTTGAAGGTATCGTGGGCAATGAGCTACCGTGAAAAACCAAGGTCTCAGGCTGCACATTTACTTCTTGTATGTGAAGATAAAACCTAATTTGGAAGGGATTACTTTTTAAGTTCAGTAGTATTTTTAAGCAGCATCTTAATTATTCCTTAGTGGATGATATTCAGAAAAGGAAAGCTCTTAGTTCAAACCAAGATAAGGCATTAAGGAAAAGGCAATATGAAGGAACAAGAAGACCAGCATAATGGAGTGTGTATGGGAGAACTGGCTCTTTGAACACTATTGACTTTTCACTGCAGTACCTTGAATTTGTAGTGCCCCTCCCCAAAGAACTAGAGTGCTTCCCTCTGTGTCTGAAACAATAATAGATGTAATTATTCATTTTTTACAATTGATGCTAAGGTGTAGAGACTATAAAACTGATGTTCAAATATGATTTAAATAGTAATTTCAGTAAAACCAGCATGGAACTGGAGTCAGGGCTCTGTCACCAATTGTTTGACCTTGGGTAAGGCAAATGACTTCCTTATCTTGACTCTGTTTTCTCGTTTTTGAAATGAGGGTGTTGGTCTTAATGACCACTAAAATTTCTTTCAGCTGCAGCAGTAGGCTGTGAGCCTCTGAATCACCTGCTGGATGTTTCCCTTTTTTCTGTATTGGCATTGGAAGTAGTTGTACTTTGATGGATATGGGAGAGAAATTTGGTTTTGAGTGATCCCTCTGGTACTATTCTAGGTGCTAAGCAACCTTGGAAAGCAGATGAAACATACACCTCTTACCTGCATAGAACAATGTGGCTTCCGTGAATGTATCTTAAGTGCCAATTTTAAGGGAGTCCCATAAAAAATTATCAAAGACTTCGGTAGATAAAAACAGTGCAAAGAGAATATTGCACCTAATGCGATGTCTGTATGTGTATTTCTGCCAGGTTTCAAGTGTGGATCTTTTTCTCCCTTATGAATATGCCAAAATCTTGCATCTAACAGTTCTAATGACATTTCCAAACCCCCCATTGACACACACACACACATACATACACACTCACAGTATATTATCTACTAAAGTGGCTGTGGAATTAACATTTTTTCCTGGAAGGAAAAATATCTGATTTAATGACCAAATCATTTTAAGGCAGCACAACAGAATTTCACAGAAACTAACTCTATTTCTTCACACCGATCATGCATGTTTTACTCAAGCATTGAGTCATTAGCATGTTTATAATGGTTCTAATTTAGCACAACATTTTCTGAATTTTATCCTTGAGTCATTTACAAATTGTTCATATTGAATAAACAAAGGAAACAGATTGCATTTTATACTTAGTAATTTATCTGAAAGAAGAGGGGAGGGTTAATTGTTTTAAAGTTTTGGTCTGTTTGGGGAAGTGAGCCTGCTTTTTCATTGCTAGGCATAAATGCCATTTCTCATATTTTTGGGGATGGGGGGTGCTATGGAGGAGTAAAATGAAAAATTAGGACCAGGACAAGATTGGCCACTCCCAGAGGGGAGTGTGGAGCAAAAGGGGAGCTGGCACGAGATTATCCCAAACAGTTGGTGCATTCCTTAATGATCAAGTGCTTGAGAAGTCCAGCTCTTCCTGGCAGAGCATCTGTGTTGATGTTTATATCATTGCCCTGCTGTATGGGAAAGGCATGCTTTCTCTTGCTGCTTGGCTAAAAATAGGATGGAATATAGCATTGTATGAGATATTTTAAGATAGCAAAAACATTTAAGAGGTTAAAGGTTTGGCTTTTGGATCAAAAAAGATCAGTGATATAACTCGTGTTTCTTGCAGACTGAATTTTATCTAGAGTTTGTCAGTGATTCGAACTCTGTTAGGCAAGTTATTCTAGGTTCATCTGGTGCAGTCTGAAAAACCCATTCTGCTGTCTTTTCTGTCAGCTTCCCAGCATGAAGAACAGGCCTGAAAACAGCCTCTATTTATACCCCCTTGTTCGTATTTGGAAAATCAGTTGTTTCATTGGAGAGAGGGAGAGAGAGAAGGACAGCACGAGCAGTCGTCAGGGAGTGTGCTTTGTACGTTATAGTGACTTCAAAATAAAACTGGCACATTTTAGTGTCTAATTATTTTTAGTGAGCTTGGAGGGTTTTAATTAAAATTTAAGAGTGCTCTTCAAGCTCTCCAAGCTCCAATTTTATCCCACTGTATTGTGGAGCACTTGTCACTGTGGAAAAATGTACAGTAACTGGCATGTGCGTCTCTGTTTCCTAATGAAAAATGTGGGATGGATGATCAGCAGGAGTATAAATATATCTGTAGTCAGAACTCCTTGTAAACCAAGGTCAAAGGTACTTTTGATAAGTCATCATTGTTCTTGAATACATAGAAAATTCATTGTATTTGAAATGTATGATTTTTACAGTAAAAATGAAAGGAATTGATTTAATATTCTCTTAAAAGACTTCATAAAGCAGGAGGAAATCTGCATACTGGGGCAAAAGTCATTGTTTTTCCTCACTAAAATATTTTAAAGGTATTTTCATGTCATGTTTCTAATGTTTTAGCATTTATAACTCTTATCACTTTGAAGCAAAAGGAATAGTGTTTACTTACAGGCAAATTGTTTTAAAGTACCTGTGCCCTAAAAATTTTTCCCATTATTCTTTCCTATTCCCCCATGCTTTAGATTTTTTTTTAATTATGTTAGTCACCATACAGTACATCCTTAGTTTTTGATGTAGTGTTGCATGATTCATTGTTTGCATATAACACCCAATGCTCCAGGCATTACGTGCCTTCCTTAATACCCACGCTTTAGTTTTAACAGTGATTTATTTATTTACTCTCTTGGACACATTTTAAATACCTTCACTTTGTGCAGAATAGGAGTTAATACTGCAGTGGCTTTGTTTAACTAGGAATAATTTAAAATTGTTCCTAAGATATATCAAACAGGTTAGGAAATAAATATCTCACATACTCTCACTTCAAATTTCTCTTGTGTGGTGAAATTGTTAGCATGATAAAGCATTCTTGACTTACCTGGCCTGAAACCTAGATACTTACATAGCAGAAATGTTGCTTTGCAATCTATTATGTAGGATATGTATTAAAAATTATTTCTGAATCTTGTTTTTACTTTTTTCTTTAGAAGAAGTTTCTTGAAAAACTTAATTGCAAAGAAAAAGAGAAAAACAAAAAACCATGTGACTGAAAATTAATTTTACGCCCTTGATTAAAATATAGGCAAGAACTGAAGTCCAGCTTTTGATTTTTGAGTCTTATTTTAATCACATTATTTACAAAAATTAGAGAAGATAAATGTAATAGAGTCCTGCATTTCACTGAATATGTATTAGTTTATAGACACTAATTTTTTCAAAGTAAGATGAATTAATTTTGGCATTTTCCACTTTTATGCTGAAATATTATGGCTTACATTCTTTTTAATATGTACATATCATGGTGACATTTTTTAAAAATTTTGTAATGTTGTGGTTCTTTCTCTTAATTTCCAAAATGTATGTAGTTCCTCTCCTATTTTTTAGCTGAAGACAACTCAGTCAAAATAGTAGAATTTGAATAATCATAGTAAGACATGCTATATATTGTTTCACGTTTTGAGAACTGCAGAACTACTGTAAGTATATTAGTTGTTTTCAACTCAGTTGTCTAAAACATATTTTTCTGTGTCAAATAATCCAAGAATATCTAGGTGATATTCAGTCCTTTTATTCCTTTTGGAATCCTCCATGACTACTGAGTTAAAGCCAGTCTGTGTGGTCTTATTCTTCCCCTGTACGGAATACAAACTGGACTTCTTGACTTATTCTGACCTCTTTGGTTTTTGCATTTGTAAGTGATAGGAATGGGGTAAAGTCTGATCTGATCAATTACCTCCGTAAAGCTAGTATTGTCTTGTTAATGTAGTTGAAGAATGTGCTACACAGAGGATGAATACATACTTTTAATTTGCACCCTTACCTGGATATTGTTTCGGAGTGGGAAATTTGAAAATGTAAATTTTCATTTACAACTTTATCTGTTACATATTTCCTCATTCCAAGTCAGAAACCTCTCAGTGGTGGCAGTAGTGTCCTTCACCTGTGTGGTATTTAACAATCTGTATCTCCTGGCCTTTTTTCCCTCATCTTACTTGCTTTACATTATAGTCTGGAGCATGCTTAATCCTAATTGTGGCATGCCCTTTGAAGTTTGGCAGTCAGATAATTAGGTGAGAAAGCTGAGAGTTTTTCAAGAGACTTCCTGAGTTTTGAATCTTCCTGAAATCTCTTAGAATCGAGATTAAATTGATAAGGCTGACTTCTATTGTCCTGTAGTTAAAGGCAATCAGTGATTGTTACTAAATAGTTTGACGAGTTATAAATATAGACATGGAAAGTCTGCTTTATTTTTTTCCCCTCAGTTTCTTCTACTGAAATGGGAACTCATATTAACTAGATTAACTCAGCATTACGGTGAGGATTAATTTTTTAATAGGAATGTGAAATGCTTTGATGTTATTAACCATTTTATTAATGAGTAGCTTTTATGTGAAGCTGTGTACACATGGTCTGATTTATGTTTGCAGTGTGTGTTCCTGTTGTCCATATAGTTCTATTTTTCTCCCATGAAGCTTCAGCATTCTTTTCCTGGAGCTCTGAAAGATTTCAGGTCTATTTATAGAAATGAGAGACATATTTTAGCCTGTTTTACATTTAGTGTGTATCTAATCCTAGTTTATGAACTTGCTCTGAATTTATGATCATTACTAGTAAATTGGGCTTTTGTTTTTTACTATTATAATATATGCTCTCAACTCAAATTTGAACCAAACAAATTAGGCTTTAGCATTTATATCCGTGATTATCAGTTTAGTGCAATGTTACAACATGTATGAAAGGGTTAAAAAAGAAAAAGCACTAACAGAACTGGGTGGTATAGGAACTTGAAGACATTTTGTTGATTGTTCTTATCCATGATCTGATGTTATATCGCTCTCTCAGAAATTTAAACCCAATTTGGGAAAAACTAATCTCTGTTATTTATGGCTTTGCCGATTTACTTCTTAACTCCCAAATTTAGTATTATCATTTTTATTACTTTAGCATAAAAACAAAATATGTATAGAACAACGTATATACCTTGTTTTTGAATTTAAAATAAAAGCAAGAGACCATTTTGGAAATTAAATGCAAACTGGTGTATGCATATGCACGTAGGTCCTTTTGGAAGGTCACTCAGTATCCAATTACTAATCATGATAGTAGATCATTTGTTGAAGCCTAAAAAAATAATTAATAGGAAAGAATAGAAGAAAAGAAGGTGGGAAAGATAGAGGGAAGAAGGAAGGGAACGGGTGGTGAGCTTTCACTGAATAGAATCAAACTGACTTCTACTTAGAACGAATTTTAGCTTCTGTGATAGCGAGCTAGTATGGTTGGTGTTCTTCATCAGCCATTTCACGACACACTGATCTGGATTCCATCCATTCCTTGATTGATTGATCATGTCATGGACAAATGTTAATTGTTTTCACCAATACTTTCCAACGATGCAGTGGTCTTCTCATCTCTTACCCAGGGCTCACTGTCTTTTTCTAAAGTTTATCTAGTTTCTAAAACCCTTTAGATCCATCTTGACCTTACTGTCATTCTGAAAAATTCAAGAAGGATTTAGAAGTTGGAGAAAAAAAATGTAAGGGAAAATGCTAAAGAGATAGGTACTGATATGGGAGAGGAAAGGCATTTGGATTTGGAGTAACTATTTTAAATATGATTTTAAAAAGAAGTTATCAGAATTTTGACACTTGGAATGTTAACGTTTAATGGGAGTGTGCTTTGCACTGAGGATTTAGTATTTAAATCTGCATGCCCTTTTGGAAACATGGCCTATTTGTTAAGATTTGAAGCTTAAAAGATATATATAAATAGTTGTAAGCAGTAGCTGTAGTTGCAAACCCATTTGAATAGAGAGAAAAAATAACTCATTGAGAAAATTTTGCTAATTATTAGGACATTCTAAAATTTAAATTTCTGTAATCTTTATGAATCTTTATAGAAACAAGTATAATCACTCCTATAATCTAGTAAGTTATTTAGATATGCAGTAGGGCAAATAGTGTTTAACTGAGTACTTCCTTTATGAGAATATATATCTCTTTCTATATAAGAGAAAAGTTTTAGTAGTTTTTATTACTGAGGGACAGAGAACATCTTGACTTTTTTTTCCTTTGGGTTTTTCTCTAAATGGGTATTTTACAAAAATTGCCATATTTTATTTCTTTTTTAAAGGACTAAGTGGTTACACCCTGGTTGATTTCTTGTCCCTTGAAGATCTGTCATTCTTCCTGAAGAGCACATGAATTTTGCTCAGACTTAAAAAATGTATCACCTGGATTAAAAGGAACAACATCTAAACTTAAACCTATCATAGGAAAGAGCCCCCTTTTCTGTCCTATCAGTCTAAGAAATGATAAATGCTGACTGAATATTAATAGAATTATATTTATAATATCAAGATAAAATTATTATGCATTATCTTTTTTCCTGGGACTAGTTCAAATAATCTTCTGGTAAAAATAAATTTAGTTGTGGTATTTTGTGATAGATAAAGTAATATAATTGTCTGTATCCTAGGGTTAAAACAACAATGAAAAATAGCTTTGATCATTTTTAAGTGAGAGAATTTCTCCATAAACTGGCTTTTTGGATTTGTAATATTTTAACACTTAAAAAAATACATATGTAATATTTTTAATACTTATTTTTTTACTCTAATAGATTCCTCCTGCATGGAAAAGCTACTTTCAAAAGATTGGAAGGAAAAAATGGAAAGACTAAATACCAGTGAACTTCTTGGAGAAATTAAAGGTACAATAGATGAAATATCAAACATATCAGTGTAGAGAATGTTATTTTGTATAACAACATGCTTGCTGATCTCTGTACCCTAACATTAAATTCTTACCTCTAATATTTGTTTATAAATGAGAGGGTAAATATATAGTGTGTCCTTGAACTTTTATTCTTTATAATGCTTACAGAATGAAATTTTTGCCTTCTCTTTTTATTAGTCTATAAACATATAAATTATAAGATAAATTGCTTCATTAATTTACTCAACAGAAAGGTATCAAAAAGAAACAAATGTCAAAAGATGAAGAACAAAATTAGTTAAAGATAATTTTAGTCTTTCCTCTTGAAATCATAATAATGGCTTAATTTATGAATCCAAATCATTAATTTGAATTTCTTCTGGTCCAAAAGGGTCAAGGGTAGCATCTATAAAAAGAGTTTATAGAATGTGTTGTACATAATGGTTTATGGGTGGATTCTGAGGCTTGGTTATCTTTTTCAAGTCCTGGCTCTATCACTTACTAGCTGAGTGACTTTGGGCAAGTCACTGAACTTTTCTATGTTTCGAATTCCTTGTATCTAAAATGGGGGAGTAAGAGTTCTACCTCATAGGCTCATTAAGAGGATTAATGCAAGTAAAGCTTGGAACAGTTGCTGGCACTTAGAAAACACTCAGGAGGATAAATGGTGGTCACTGTTTTCTATTAACATACCCATAGGATCATAGATTGATTAATGTCAAGCAGATTTCATAGGATTTAACTTTTCGTGACCTCTGACCTTGATGAGGATGAGCATCTTTAGTTCTGAAGATGTGTGATTGACGCTATTATTTTGAAACATGTTAAGAATTAAGTTTCTCTGTCAGTCAGGAGGTTCTTCCCTAAATCTCTCTTGTTGATGCTTTTGTGGAGAAATACTGCATTACTAGTTTGGGTATCATGAGTAGAATCCAGGTCATTAATTCTACCAGTTGTCTCTTACAGACAGTCGTCACTGTGATTTGCACTAACAATTTGGGAATTTACATTAGTTTTCTGAAGTTATCAAACAACTTTAGGTGAATCTTCTTATTGGCCATCTATAATGTCTCGTTTAAGATAAACATCTGGCAGTAACTATCTGGAGAAAATGTTATTTTTAATTTATTACGGAAAATTGTCTAGTGTTCAGGCATGTTGAGTTCAATTCAAATGAAGACAAAACGAAGTCATCTCTTTCCCAGGAATGATTAATAACTCATTCCATTAACTAATACAGTATTAAAATTAAGTGGAAATTGGATATTATTTTGAATTTCACTGCTTCTGTACTATACTCATAAAGGCCATTTGCTATTTTGGGGGGAAGAAAACTTAACTTATAACTGACGGGTAGGAAGAAAGTCATTAGTGACATATTCTCTCTCCAGCTGCAATAGCATGTTGTGCGCTACTTCGCACGTCATTCAGTGTTTTCTATCCTTGCCAAAGTCATTGGTTTTACAACAGTGAGAACAGAAATGGTTTATGCAAAGGCAAGCTTTTGCCAGCATGAATGATGGGGGTCTTGCTTTTTCTTAGCAATGTGGAAGCTAACATTTTATTATGTTATGATTCAGCATCAAGTTTTTATGCTTTGGGTTATCTCCTCCTTCTTGACCCCTTTTCCATCTTTCTTTATTTTTCATTCTGATTATGCATTTATAATGGAAAACTGTACTAGCCTGAGATGGTCAAAATGTCTAAATCCTGAAAGCAAAAACACACCCAAAATTAGGCTTTTGAAATTCTTTAACTTTTTTTCCGGATTCTTTATGTGATATGTGAACTTTCATTTGTGTGCTGCTCTGTTTTATAAGCATAGGAGGTAAGATTCTTACTAAATTTTTTGTTTTGATTTCAATTTTACATAATTGTCTTTTTTATAACCTAGCATTTTGTCACCGTAAGTATTATACAGAAACATGTCAATAATATAATAAGAACTGAAATAAAATTTAGTTTAAGTTGTATTCAGATAGCCTGATTCAACCACTGCTAAAACTCAACATGAATTTTTAGTCTGGGTGAGATCAGGCCAGTTAGTTGTTATCCACCTAAATTAGTTATAGTTACTCTGAAATTTTAAAGTGATTTAAATACTATCCCCAAGAAATATATACTACTGTGGGTTATCAGTATTTTATATCTCAAGCACTGTGCATTTTTAATACCTCTGTTTATTTTTTGCTCATTACAAAATTTGTTGTAAATGAATTTACAACAAATTTCCTGATTACATATTTATTGTAAAAAATATAGAAATACAAAATAAAATTAATTAATTAATTAATTCCACCTATATTATATGTCCTTTCCCATTGTTAATTAATATATATACTTGTTAAATTTTTTTTCCTTAAAATTAGAATCATCCTTTTACCATCATTTTATAATCTATTCTTTCCACTTAATATGATATATTGTGAATTTCTCTGTGATTAATTCATCTAAAATGCTATTTTTATTTACAGAAAATATTGCATAAAGTGAAGTTCTCATAATTCAACTGAGTCTTTTATTCAACATTATTTGTCATGATAAAGAAAAATTTGAATATGGATAATTTTTCAATAATTTTCAGTATTAATTAGTGGTTATTTTCTTAGGATATATTCCTAAGAAGTGATTCCTGGGTCAAAACATGTGTTCTTTTTTAAAAAGTCTGAATTCATTCTGCCAAACTATCCAGCAGAAAGGGTACGGTGTGCTGCTCTTACCAACAGTATCTGCCAAGTATTCTCTTGCCCTCAATGACAAGTATTATTACTTTAAAAATTTCTTGTTGGTTTTGATAGAGGAAAAGGATACACTACTGCTGATTTAATTTGAATTTCTTTGGTTATTATTGAGAATGAAGCGTTTGAGATAAATTTACTTGTATTAAATGTCTCTTCCTTTGTGAATTGCCTATTTATCTTGTTTGTCCATTTTTCCTTCAAAAGATTTGTCTAGTTCTTATGGTTTTGTAGGACTCCTACTGTATATTTTAATAGTATTAACCTTTATCAGTCAAAGATGTTACATTTTATCATTTTCTTCTACTTTATGGTTTTTGTTGTCAAATCTTTCCCTCCCTTTTAATGCTCTTTAATGTTGGGGGTTTATTTAGAAAAGCTTCCCCCATTCTGCTATATTTTGTTCCAATTATTTGACTATATTTTTATTCATTTAACTCTTTAATTCCTCTTGAGTACATTTTGATGTGTAATTTCAACTAGAGATACAACTTAATTTTTTTCTTAAGCTGTTAACCAAATATCTCTGTATTATTTATTAAATAACCCGTCTTATATATTCTGACTTGAAAAAAACATCTTTTATCGTGCTGATTGTGTATTTGAAACCAGTTCTCAGTTTTCGGTTCTAGTGTATTGATCTATCTAAACTTTTATTAGTATTGTGCTATATTAATCACTGTAGCTTTATAGTATCTTTGAAAAGTAAATATTGTAAGACCACATTCATAATTTTCTTTAAAGTGTTTACATACTTCTCTAAAGTTTATGTTAGGCTTATTTCAATTTAATTAAGTGTCAATTAAAATCCCAAAACATTTTTGGAAAGGTTATATCATATGTATATGAAGCTATAGGGTGAACTGACATCTTTTTAGTATTGAATCTTTTCATTCAAAATCCTTTGTTCTTTTATGTCCCTCAACAATGATTTGTTTTTTAAATGTAGATTCTGCATGTTTCTTTTGACATTTTTGCTATAATATTTAATATTTTTGCTTGCTCTTGTGGATGAGATATTCTTCATTCTCTTTTCTTTTTGTTACCATATTTAGGGATGCTAGTGAATTTTGCTGGTTCATTTTATAACTTTCCTCTTTATTGAACTTATTAGCTCTAGTCATATTTCAGCTGATATGTTTTCTCTTTTTGGCAGTTATATGTCCCTTTTTTTCATCCCTTCTCATGTTACACTGTCTAGAATATCAAGAATGATATTAAGTAATACACATGATGGCAGGTATTTTGTGCAGTTTTTAATTTATGGAATTGTTTTTAACATTTCACCACTAAGTATTAAGATATTTAAGACATTCTTTATTATTAAAAAAAATTCTAGTCATAGTTTATAAGGAGTTACTATGAGAAATTACATTTTTTTTATGGCGTCTCTTATTGGTTTTTGTTTCCCAAATTTACTGATGAAATAAACCCTGATTAGTCATGGTGTAGTGTTATTTTAATGTACCGAATAATTTTATTTGCTCCTATTACAGTTGTTATTTTTGTGTCTGTAATCATAAATGAGATTAGTTTTTGTTTTTCTTTATTTGTACTAACTTTGTTAATTTTTAGTACCAGAGTTCATGGTTGAATTGGAAAGCTTTCCCCCCTTTCCTAGGCTATGTAAAGTAGTGAATAGATAGCATGAGAATTACTTACTCCTTGAAATTCTGAAACAATATACTCGTACAACATCTAGGCTTAGAGTTTTCTTTGGTAATAATTGTTTTTTTTTCCTTTTTATATTTTCTATTTCCCTTTAAGCCAGTTTTTCTAGGAAAAAAGTTTCCTAGAAAATTGTATGTTTCACTGAAATTTTCATATATATTAATACTGATTTAAAGTACAAGGTCACTTACTTTAAGTTTTTTATTTGCTGTTATATATTCCATTTTAAATTTTGCATATTTGTGTTCTGTCCCTTTTGTCCCTCAGTTTTACTTGCTAGTAGTTTTTCTATTTATCTCTCCTCCCAACCCCCCTGTAAGTATCCAATTTTGAGATTTATTTCTCAGTCTACTGTTCTTCAGAATGCCAACTACTTCATCTTGCTTTTACCTGTATTATGTCTCTTTTGCTTATTTTCCTTATACTTTTTCTTTTGTTTGTTTCTGATACCCTCTAAGTTCCTCAATTGAATACTTCATTTTAAACGTTGTTTCTTTAATAACAAAGGTACTTTGGCCATGAATATATTTGTAGAAGTAGCTTTATGCATCCCATAAATTTGAGCTTTTAGAATTCTCATAGTCATAATTTTCTAAATAGTCAATATTTATATTATTTTCTAACCAATCTTATATTTATATATTCTTAAATTTACATCTTTTGGATTCAAGAGTAGAATGAAGCTGGGGAAGGGAGGAAACATAGCTTTTATTACTACCATTGAAAAATTCTATGTGGTGGGTTAGGTGCCTGAAGGAGAATTAAAGTGTTGTCATTAGAATGGTTAAGAGCAGTATTAAAAAATGAATCTTAAACCCAGTGAGCTTAATAGACCACATATTTAGAAACAATGCGTTGATAATCTCTTTAGAGCCTACTTAAAAAAAAAAAAAAACTGCTGGGGCATCTGGTGGCTCAGTCTGTTGAGTGTTTGACTCTTGATTTCCGCTCAGGTCATGATCTAGGGGTTGAGGGATTGAGCGCCGCATAGGGCTCTGCGCTCAGGATGGAGTCTGCTTGTCCCTCCTCCTCTGCTCCTCCCCTCGCTTGTGCACTCTCTGTCTCTCAAATAAATATATAAAATCTTCAAAAAAAATAGCTTTCAAATTAAAATTTTAATGTCTAAATGAAGCAAAGCAATATTTCTGAAATCTTTCAATAGAAGTTGGAATATTGCTAAAGTTTGAGAAACACTGAATCATAGATTTTCAATGGTCTGTATCTGGGTCTTATCTAATATTTTTTTAAAAGAAAATCCCATCCTGGGGCACCTGGGTGGCTCAGTCAGTTAAGTGTCTTCCGTCCGCTCAGGTCACGATCCCAGGGTCCTTGGATCCAGCCCTGCATGGGGCTCCCTGCTCAGTGGGGAGCCTGCCTCTCCCTCTCCCTCTGCTGTTCACCCTGCTTGTGCTCTCTTTGTCAAATAAATAAATAAAATACTAAAAAAAAAAAAAGAAAGAAAGAAAATCCCATCCCTAACCCACCACCATGTTTCCATAAGTAGCCTCCTTCCTAGTAGCAGCATTAATTGAGGATAGAGTACTATAAATGACATAAATTTAATAGCAGTAATCTCAAAGCAATTTCAAACCAGGTTAACATCATTACAAGTATTGCTAAATAACTATTATTAAGAGCTTAAATGAAATATAACATAAAATGATTAGAATTTTGCTTTGGTCTGGTTATATCTGAGGTATTGTATTCTAATTGGGGTGCCATATTTTTAAGGGATCTGTTTTCAAATTAGGATTTATCAAAAGTGCTGAAATGGTAACAAGTCTTGAACATTTAATATGACTAGTAATTAAAGATCTAGGGAAGTTTGGCCTAGTATAAGTTGGTTGGTTGAAGTTTTGTTGAATAGAAGAGATTAAGATTTGTTTTGGGTTTTAGGGGGTTAAGGACATAGGGAAATTATTCTCAATGTACGAAAGAACTTAGGAACAATTAATGGCTATCTGACCTGATACAGCTGGACTGCATTAAGAGAGAGTACGTCAAATACACTAGATGTTCAAGAAATATTTGTTGTATGAATGGATGAATGGATGAATTAATAAAATAACATCTGGAAATTTGGCTGTAGAAAATTTTAAATGGAGATGTTGTAGAGGATATTAGAGGGTATTCCTACTCCGGTGAAATGTTATCTTCATGACCTCCTAAAGTTTCTTCAAAAGTAATACCAGTGTTTACGATATTTTCTTACTTATAAGACTAATCTTTAAGATATTATCTATTTTCTTGCAAGAAATATCATAAGTACTTTTGTAAGATGCTTTATTGTTTACAAAGGAAACAAAGTACTAAGCATCTATATTATTTTTTTTGATTCTTATAACAATCTATTGAGGAAAATATTATTATATTGATTTTACACATGAGTAAAATGAGACTGAGAGAAATTAAGTGGCTTGTGTGGGGTCACTCAAGAGTTGTGGAGGCAGGTTTTGAGTCCTGCCTCTAAGGCCTCTGTTTAATGTAATACGGAGTAATTCTCAGCCTCCTCAGAATCTTATACTTCTGCAGTGGAGAAAAGGGGAAGATAGACTCTGGGCTGTTCCTCCCTCCCACAATATACAAACAAGCAAAACAGTTCCCCTTTTACCCTTTTTTATGTAAGTGAAGCAGTATCACAAAGCAGGAAGAGGTATAGGGAATACAGTCCTCTCTGTAAAGTATTTATCTTGATCTACACCTGAATGTGGGAGAGGGGAGAATCATATGGTGGAAGGACAGAAGGTAAGACAGAATTACTGATAGGGTCCATAACCCATTTATATGTATATTTGAGTTGTACCAAAAAGTGAGGATGCCAGGATAGCTATGGTTAGGAAACATTTCTAAATGCAATGGTGACATACCAAATGAAATCTAGAGCGTTAGGGAATCAGCCTCTGCCTCCATGGATAAGCCTAATCTTCTGTGGTTTATGTAAGAGAATCTTAGCCAGCTTCCCTGTTTTGCACACATGCCCCTCTATGCTGTGGCTGGCATCTCCTTGGTGTGAAGGCGCCTCCCTGGGCAGTGTGCCAGAGAAACAGTAATGTTGGTTGTTTGAGTTAGCACAAACTGTTTGTGCTTGTGTTTGTCAAACACACAGATGATATGAGAGACAAAAAAATAATTATGTGATATAAACCAAATAAGGAAAATAGTGTTTTCCCTCCTTGGTCATTTACGATTAATCATCGCAATATTTACTTTTAGGGATTAAGGTAGATGTGCTTGTAGGTATTCTCTGCCGCAGCTTAGAAGAGTGCCAGTGTCTGATAGGAAAAAAGTGGATTAGAAAAATGCTTTTAATGGAAAGTTCTACAAATGATTCCCAGTGTTTTTCAAAGCCACTATTGAGAAACAATTGCTTATTATAGTTATTCAACTAATATGTCTAAGAGGTTTGTTCTAGAGCCCCAGTGTTCCTGCCATACTTCACGATTCAAGGTTTTAAGCATTACTCCCTGTTACTTCATCAGGGTTGTTATTAAGAGAAGTGACATTAGGAACTGTGTTACATCAAACAGTACAAGCATATTACAGTCGTGCTTGGCACAAATACTGAATTAAAAATGCGAATTTATTATAATATTGCCACTGTGTGCCAGTGAGAGCCTGTTTTCATTTTTAGTTTTTTTTTTTTTTAAGATTTTATTTATTTATTTGACAGAGATAGAGACAGCCAGCGAGAGAGGGAACACAAGCAGGGGGAGTGGGAGAGGAAGAAGCAGGCTCCTAGTGGAGGAGCCTGACGTGGGGCTCGATCCCATAACGCCGGGATCACGCCCTGAGCCGAAGGCAGACGCTTAACTGCTGTGCCACCCAGGCGCCCCTCATTTTTAGTTTTGATTGCAAACATAAATCTCTGGAAAAGAGCACAGGAACACAAAATCATGGGTTTTTTTTTTTTTTCAGTGCACAATAGATCTTTGAAGATCAAATAGTACAGGTTATTCCTGAAGTAACTTAAGCAGTGCTGTTATCACCAAAGGGTCAGAATGGATCTAACAGCATTCCCATACAATCAGTGTCCTGCATCCCAAATTACCATCTTAAATGCCAATTCTCTTTCCTAGTTTTTCTCACTTTTCTAGTAAGTGCCTAAACCATATCTAAGTATTCTGTACTCATTCCATACATTGTCCTTTCTACCGAAAATTCTGTTTTTTAGGATAGTAATTCACAGTTACTTGTGGTTTTGGTTGTAGGCAATCATAGAAGGACTAAAGTGGTTTGCCAAGAGCTATCACTGTACACTTTACGTATTCATTTATAAATGAGTTTTTCTTGAATTTCCATTTATAAACTTTATAGTAATTTCTTCATCTGAGGGAACTTAAAAAAAATCTGGAAGTGTTTAGAGGTGAATCATCTGCCACTTTTCAACTTGAATAAAGTCAGCAAAGTTCACATACCTAGTGATTCTTCCTGCCTCATAGGAAAAAGGGTTGCAACAGTAATCTATCAATGTTTAGATTCCATGTATTTTGAAAATTTTAAATTGTTATTTCTAAGACAAATGCTGTATTGCTCTAAAGGCCAGCTCGTGAAAGGGATTGGGAGCACATGTAATTTTCTTAACTTTCCTGTTTGTACGAAATGATGTGGTAGAGTGTCACTCTTTTCCGTATAAATTTTTGTAATTGTAGGACTTCAGAGTAACATCTAGAATCATGGAATCTCAAAAGATGAGAACTGAAGAAGCTTTGCATATTATGTAATCGAACCACTTATTTTCCATGTAGGAACCCCAATATCCAGAAAAGAAAAGTTACCACTTTCAATCACATAGTCAATTACTAACTAAAGCGAAAACTTAATATTCCCTCAGAATAGCATGTTTAGCCCATTTCACATAGTCTTTTGGTCGTGTTGTAATCAATAGTGAGTTATTATTTCTGAACCCATGAACTCCTTTTACTAACAGTAAATGCATATCACATCTAGTTTTACAGATATGTATGCATTATAACAGCAATGCCCATAGCTTTTAAAATTATGCTACTTTGCACGAATGTAAACATTTCAAAGCTTTCCTTTGTACTCTGTCATAAACATCTTTTACTTCTTTTGAAGTCTGTGTGATATACATACAAGCAATTAAAACCTCTCCCCACTTGGGTTTGGAGACACAAGGTCTTCTTAATTAAAATTCAAACAAAAGCTACTGGTAAAAATTACTACTATATGATTAAGGTCTAAAGTATTATGATACAGTAGAATCACTGTTAACTGTTGGGATTAAAAGAAATCGATATGTTGGGGAAAAGATCAGTTGGATCTAATTAGCAAAATCAATGTTTACATAAAAGAAAATGTTGAAGTTTAGTAACAAATTCTGGTTATAAATATAACACTGGATAAAGTTGTTTTTTGTTATTATTACATTGACCACATAATCATGTCTTAAATTCATTGAATAAAAATCTGAAACTCTTTTTATTAGTTTCTATGATTAAAAACATAGAACTTTACTTTAAAATCATATCTAGCTTTAAAATTTTCAGTTTTATAAAATGCTGTTATATATAAAAAATAGTCAACAATTACAAAGTATTTCTATTGATTCCATTTTAAAATGCTAATTTTAGCAATAGCTACAGCCTGGAGTGGGAAAGGAGGCAAAATCGGTTACAAGTAAAAAAGATCCAAAGTATTCTTACACAATTATGATTACATTAAATATGTATTAGTCTATTTGGTGACATACCGAAATAAAAGAGAATACATTTTGATATAATTCAAAAACAAGACATTCCACTTTTTTCTTCTTGATTGCTGTGATGAAAATAAACATTATAACCAGCATGGAGAAGCAAAACTATTACTAATTGCAGCCTAGATTTTAAGTAAAATGGAGGTCATTAGCAATTTCCTGGAAGCCATTCAGATTGCTTACCAGGAAATGGTAGCTAGCAGGACATCTGTAATCCTCTTGTGTGGAATTAGTAAAAACATACTGAAGCTTTAATGATGTGTGTTAGACTTTGGTTTATGGTGGAAACTTTCTCCATCAAAATAACTCATATTTCATTGATTAAGAACGATTTTTATTTTAGTATTAGAATACAAACCCAGAATTGAAAATAGCCTTTAACATCCATCCATATATACATACCTTACTACACACCTCTAGATCAGAGCACGGCTCATAGTGGAATAAGAGATGACAGGGTAACGGACGAACAGTAGGAACCTGGAAGTGAAATGTGTTTGGGCAAATTGAAAGTAATTTCTTCTATAACTTGGAATGCTGATTTCACAACATTTTGAGTGGTGAATTTAGTCCCATTTTTAGTAGCATCTTCCTATCTCAATAAAGAGATAAGCAAAGCTGACTGTTTGACTGGCTCTGCATTGTTGTGGGAGAAATGGGTTCACCTACTCAGAGACTTTTAGCATGGCATCTCCATATTACCTGAATTATTTGTTGTCCTAATAAGGGAAACATCTCTGGAACTATAAAGAAGTGACAGAGTAAAACTGAAGAGACTATTTATATGCTCCAGTTTGTGTGAAAAATTAAATATATGCAGAAGATTGCTGGAAGGATATTTAATAAACTGTTAACAGAGGTTGACTATGAAGTAAAAAATAAAAGGTATGAGACAGGCTGATTTTTAAGCTTGTATTGTATAGTTTGTACTGTAGTTTTTTGTTTTTTAACCATGTATATACCTTGCTTTTTCAATACAAAAGACTATTTAAAAAAAAGACTGCAGTCTTCAATGAAAATGAAAGGATTTGTTTCCTTATTTGTATAAGAGAATATGGATGACACTACTCAGCTTCAGATTGTGTTGAGAAGATTAGAGAGAAAATATGTATTATTTGGCATAGCATAGAGTAGGGGATCCACAAATACTATAGGTAAGCAACAACACTTGGCACAGTTAAGTACTTGAAACAGTAAATATTTACTGATAAAATGATGAACTGCAGTCCTCAAACTTTTGATCTCAGGAATCTTAAATTGTATTGAAGATTCTAAAATTCTTTTGTTCATGTGACTTTAATCTATTAATACTTAATTTTGTTAGAAATTAAACCTGAGAAATTAAAAATATTTAATTCATTTTAAAGTTATAAAATTAAGGGGTGCCTGTGTGGCTCAGTCAGTTAAGTGTCTGCCTCCTGGTGACGCTTTTGATCCCCACGGTCCTGGGATCGAGCCCCCGCATTGGGCTCCCTGCTCAGCAAGGAATCTGTTTCTTCCTCTCCCTTTGCCCCTCCCCTCAACTCACTCCTCTCTCTCACTCATGCTCTCACTCTTAAATAAATAAAAAATTAAAATCTTTTAAAAAAGGTTGTAAAATTAAATCTGCCACATATTAACATAAAAAGTCATTTTTATGAAAAATGACTATATTTCCTAAAGTAAAAATAATATAGTGAGAAGAATGACATTGTTTTACATATTTGCAAATCTCTTTAATGTGTGGCTTAATAGTAGACAGCTGGATTCTCTCATATCTGCTTTTGCATTCAATCTGTTTGATATGTTTTGACTGAAGTATATGAAGAAAAACTAATATTGATATGTAGTTGACAAAGGGAAAAGTATCTTGCAGCACTTTCAAATAGTTGTGAATATTCTTTGATACTATATCAAATTTCCCAAGTGGTGGTTTCTTGAAGGTCAGGTCCAATGTAGGATCTGAAGCCATATCAATGAACTTCCAGTATTTTTACATTAAAATCCATTGGTCCAATTTGAACTTTGACTGAATCATTTGCTCTATATATGATTTTGTAATGGGATACATTGGTCTTTTAGATTATATAGTTTCACTGAGTTATGTAGCTCTTCCTTATGGTGGCATATTTTATCATATAGTATCAAAAAATCACATTCATCAATATTACCCTTAATCTTATCAGAAAAAAATTTTCAGTATTTGGAAACTGTCATACTCATGATGGCAGACAGAAGTTTTCTAAAAATCTAATTTTCCCTTGAACGTTCAAATTATTTTAACCAACACTATCAGTTGCTTTTTGAAGTAGGTTGCTTTCTTGCTTAATATTTAAGTACGAATAAGGGTGTTTTGTCTTGTTCTTTTAAATAAAATAAAATTCATCACACTGAATATTAAGAACTTTTTTTTTAAACTCTACAATCAAGAGTCCTCTTCTTCTTCTTCTTTTTTTTTTTTAAGATTTTATTTATTTATTTGACAGGAGAGAGAGAGAGCACAAGCAGGGGGAGCCGCAGAGGGAGAGGGGCAAGCCGACTCCCTGCTGAGCAGGGAGTCTGATGCAGGGCTCGATCCTAGGACTCTGGGATCATGACCTGGGCTGAAAGCAGATGCTTAACCAACTGAGCCACACAGGAACCCCAATAATCAAGAGCCTTCTAACTCAAGATCAAGACTCACATGCTCTACTGACTGAGCCAGCCAGGTGCCCCTCATCACACAGAATATTAAAAATATGTGTACTTGTGGGGCATCTGGCTGGCTCATTCAGAGGAGCATGCCACTCTTGATCTTGGGGTTGTGAGTTCAAGCCCCATGTTGAGTGTAGAGATTACTTAAGTAAAAACATAAATAAACAAAAAAAACCTTTAAAATATGTATACTTTAAAGTCATTATTTAATATAATTAATTGCTTCATCAAAGAAATTCTTTTTTTTTTAATGATTTTTTATTATATTATGTTAGTCACCATACAGTACATCCCCGGCTTCTGTCATCAAAGACATTCTTAATTGAAACTGAATTTTTTGTTTCACTACAAGTGTGTGGTGGTGAAGAATATAATGACTACAAGTAGAATTAGGTGCCTTTGATTCATGTAAGGGGACCAGCTGTTTTAATCCACTATTTCATTTGCTTTGTCAGTGCACATCTCTGCACTGTAACATGCAACTAATGCCTTAGTATTACTATGAAAACAGTATTGACCTCAGGGACACCTTGGATTGTAAAATGTGATTTGTAAAATGATTGTTAAATGATTAACAAAATAAGTCATTAGTAAATAGTAGTTTACCAGTAGGAATAGGAACAAGAGTATTTAGTTATGTGCCACCCATAGGGGCCTGGAACCATTTAGTAATCTCTTGTAACACAAATTATTTCATAGGAAATGATTAGATATATATAAAATTGAGAGGAAGTTCTAATACTCCAAGAAATCAGTGTTATTACTCATGTCAAATTTATAGTATAGTCCATGTCCCAAATGTTGACTTAACCAAAAAATGATAACCACTTTATTGATAATTAGCTTACATTTGTCAGTTAAGCTAGGCCTGGTGAACACCAGCCTAATCAGTTTCCTTCCCATCTTATTAGGCAATTGTATGTCTCCCAACTCCTTGTAGTAGTATTAAATGACCTTACTTAAGTACAAGTAAATTCTCTTACTCAAAACTTTAAGAGATTTTTCATTTAATTTTGGTTCTGGCGTTTTATTATAGTGGTAGCTAAAACTTAGAGGTCTTGCTGTGGAAATGAGATTTTCACAAGTCTGGACCTGGACATACAGTGGCTATGATTTTTTTTTTTTTTAGTTTAACATTTGTGATAGATGAGATTTTAATACATATGCATTTATTATTTTATAATTAAAGGTTATTCACAGATTTTTTAGTAAGCATAAAATATAAAAATGGTTTAAAAATTTTAAACACTATTATTAATTTGCTCTATTTCACTCTAGTCTTTTTTGTTTGAATAAATGTAAAAAATTTTAAAAATATACATTGTGACAATATTTCTATACAGTTGATTTTTGGAAGAAAAATACATGGGATAATAATTAATCTCATTGCTGTTTATAGGCCCAGGAATGCTCTGTGCCTAGCATCCTCGGTGCCAGGATATACCCCGGGTATTTCTTTACTGTAGAGTCATCTCTTGACCAAATTCTATGGGATATATATGTCACATTAAGAGCTGGCACATACTACTGGACCTCCCACACACTTACTATTTAAGTCATTTGTCTGAACTAAAAAAACAAAAACAAAAACAAAAAAACTAAGGCTAACCACTTAATAAAATGTGTGTATTTTCATCCAAATGGTGTTTTCATGAATAAGACCCTTGAAATAGGCATAAATTGTACATTATTCTCTACATTTTTAAATGTGTTGCTACTGTTGGTAATTACCACTGAGTGCATATTTAATGCACTGAGGAAATTTGATGCAATTATTCCGTTTATTTGTGATTCCCCTTCAATCCAAATGTCTGCATTAAACTATTGAAAAAGAAAACTACAGAGAATTTAGGTCATTTAAAAAATGCACACATTTTCTGAACTCTGCTTGTAAACTTGTATTGCACTAACCAAAATAAAATTAAAATGAACCAGCATTATAAAAGATAGGGTTCAAAAGTTTAGGTAATTTTGAATAAAATTACCTTTCAAATATAACCTTAAAGAATTTGGGCCAATTGCAAGGCTACAGTCTTACAGAAGTCAATAAGAGACGTGTATAACTGAGCTCAAAATTTAGCTAGTTTAACTTAAGACAAATTCTTTTTCCTCAAGCCTCTTTTCAGTACTTAAGAGTTGATTACATCTGGAAATGGATCGAATAGACATAAGTTGGTAGCTCTTAGAAAGTCTTTACAAAATGGTAGAATCCGCAGAGCAAAGTTCTATCTTTTCCATGAGTGCCTTGCATTTTTTAAAGCTCAGAGAATTTGGGTACTGAAAAAGATCTCTAATGCTGAAAGAGTCTGAAAATGAGAAGAGTGCAAGAGGGGTACAGCTCTTGTAGGCCTACTTTTTATTTTCTCCTTTGATCATCAGCTGGTAAGAAAAGTACACATGTTTCTCAGAAATGATTCAATATCATTAAAATGGTTTGGCCAGGGAATAGAGTAAGGCAGAAGAACATAGGTATTAAATGGGAAGAAAGAACCCCATATCCATTTTGTTCGGTAGACATCATCTGGTGTTCCCTTTCAAGTTAATATGCCACTATTCGTTGTACATGTTTTAATAATATTCTTAAACATCTCTCTAGGGCTAAGGAAGAGATGAGATTTAAAATGAGATCTATCCCATGGCTTTAAAAATATGTTTCTTCATGTAATAGTAATGAGAGACCTGTGTTCTTAAGCTAAAAGCTAAGAGTTACATTCCTATTAACATTTGTTTAACTAGGCTTCCATCACAACAGGTGCACAATTATTTTTATGAGTAAAATATTATCAGCCTTCAAAATTAGCCAGGGCAAAATGCAAGTTGTCTGATTAAATAATCAGAGCTGATACTTAAAATACATTTGATTTCCACAGGAATTTTAAAATGCAAAGTCCCAGTCTCTTATTCTGATATGTTGAGGGAGTTGCAATTGTTTTTAGTATGTAAGTTGTAGCTTATACTGTAACTAGTTTGATACATTTCACATAATTCAGTTGACATCATGAGACAAACCAGTAAAAATATAGTAAGAGTTTATTACTTCTAGTCTAATACTTTAATCTACCAATGAAATAGTATTATGCTTTATATTAAATCAATGAAAGAAAAGGAAGTGACTCTTTTTAAGACTTTTCCAAGTTCAATTAAAAGTCACATTAGTTTAAAAAGTTAAAATCCACTGTATCCTTTTTTTTAAGATTTTTATTTATTTATTTATTTGACAGAGAGAGAGAGAGGGAGCACAAGCAGGGGGAGCAGCAGGCAGAGGGAGAGGGAGAAGCAGACTCCCGGCTGAACAGGGAGCTCTGTGTACGCTGGATCCCAAGACCCTGGGATCCTGACCTGAGCCAAAGGCAGACACTTAACCAACTGGGCCACCCTGTATTCTTATTTAAATTTTACTTGTGGAGGGTTAAAAAATACAAACATGAATTTTAGATTAATAATGTATAAATCACGTACACCAAAATTACTGAGTATCTTGGGGAACAATGAAGACTCCCAAATGGTAGAAATTAGACAAAAAATAAAAAAACAAAAATGAACAAAAGGATACAAAGCCAAGTGCATGAACCCTACACACACACACACACACACACACACACACACACTCCCCTGTGAACTAAACAGGAAGCTTCTCTAGGAGGCACCTTCCCCGTGGTTAAGAAGTGCTGCAACGGCACAGCTGTTAGAAACCAATACAGGCAGGTAACTGTTTGTTTTCATCTCTAAATCTGTTTGTCAATCAGGAGAATGCAATGAATCAGAAAAGGGGATCTCAGATACAAACCACAGGGTAAGGCAGAGCACCTGGAATGGGTCCAAACCACAAGAATTAGGGCAGGAGTATAGATGGAATCAAAACCATACATGTGCACATGGCTCCTGTCTTTGACCAACTTTTCAAATCCACTCAGAAGTGAAGATTACTGAAGAAAAATGTCCGTGTTCTATTGAGAGAAGTCTGATTTTAAGATTTGCTAAAAACGAGGTTATTTATAGAAGAGTGATTGTAGAAGACATCTACAGATCCTTACAAATGTAAGACATTTCTACAATTGGCTCATAATCATCCCTTTAAAATGAAGTTAAGTTTAAACTTCTTTTTTAATTTCAAAGAATATATATATATACTCACACACATACGCCATATTATAAACAGGTAGGTTTTTACTACTTTGAAATTCATCTGTGGCACTTTCCAGCTTATATGGTTATTAATGAAAAAACTTTAGTTTTATCTGGACCCAAGAATACATTTTTATTCAAGTCACTAAACCCACCTCTACTGTTTAAATATGAGCTGTTGTGCTTGGGTTGCGAGATTTCAAGAGACGGTGAAGGATACAAAGACTGCTTTACGTAAATCTATATGGCTAGGAGTTTTTCCATGCTGAAATGTGGGAAAACCTACTGAGACGCTGAAGTTTAAGTTGGTAACATCAAGGGAGCATAAATAGAAGTTTATTAAGAAAGCTAAAGAAAATGAAATGGGCACAACCCTTCTGTGGTTTTGCTTAAACACAGGCTTTCATATGCATTGAGAGTCCTGGATTTCTTGTTAACTGGTTACTGAAAGGAGCTCTTTTATTTTTCCAGCCATAGTTTAGTGCCCATAGGCATTTGCCTTGAAGCACGATGGTTCTTCTGTAATCTCCGTGGTTGACTGTGTATTTCTCAGCCATGACTATCAGGCTTAAGGTTGTCCTCCCAGATGGATCCTGAAAAGCATTTTACTGGGGTAAGTGTTGCTTACCCCAGGTCTTCCTCTCTGCATCATATTCAGTGTTGGCGGCAGAAAGTAGAGGAGTGGATCAGCACTGCCGGCTCTGCTGCTCTCTCTACCTGCAACATCTTTTAAATACTTACAGAGGCTTGTCTGAGATGGAACCAGAGTTAACGACCAAGAAACAAATAAGTAAGAAGTGATGAATGAGATGAATTGAAATACTGGAGAAAAATAGTTGGGATTTTTTCAATTTAGAAAGGAGAGTTTACTTAAGATTGTAGGAAGGACCCTGAGGAGACTTTCTGTTATTGTATTTCATAAAGAAGACTGGAGGTAGGACCAGAAAAAAAAGTTCCATTTTTGCCTTCATGATGAATTTATTCTTATTGTGGTTGACACTGACAGAAACTTTCTTACTAGAAATGTTAATCTCAGAACCAGGAAGGGATCTTTAGAATTCATCTCATCCATCCCTCTGCTTTCAAGAAGGAATGCATTTATAGAATCTCAGTCAATCCACAAATCTTTTTTTAGTGCTTATTATTTGCTCACCATTGTGTTAGACTCTGTGGAGTTTACAATATTTCGTATTTTCCACCAGTCAGACATGAGAAATTCCTTTTTTTTAAAGTTTTTTTTAAAAGGTAGGTTTTTAAAGACCTACAGAGAAGCAGGAAGAGGAGGGTGCTGTCAAGAGCAAAAACTAATATTTATTGGGCAAATACTGTGTGTCACAGGGCTTTTGTTTATTTTATCTTACTTAATCCTCAAACCAATGGCATGAGGTCGGCAACATTATCCTCCCCTAGCAAAGGAAGGAGCAGAGGCTCGGGAAAAGTTTTTCTCAAGACACCAAGAAAATAATGGACAATCCAGGATTTGTGTGGAAGACTATATCATGCTTTAAGTTTACGCTCTTTCTACCGAGATGTGCTAATATCTCTTCTGGTCGTTTTTGGGACACATTTCCTCATGCATTTTCCAAGTCTCCCTAGTTTCTTTGAGCTAAACAAAGAGAAAAACAAAAACAAAATCAGACAAACAACAAAAACAGAAAATACTTTTTTTTTATATTAATGGAATTTTTTTTTTTTTTTTTTTTTTTTTTACTTTTTAATACCTATAGTTTTTCTTTTCAAATTTGGCCACCATAGATTTTCCCTTTCCTATTAATTTAAATTCTTCAGGTTTGGGGATCTTATCTTTTAGTGTACTTTGGTTTTTTATTTGCTGTCAAAGATTATTTAATATTATTCTGACTTTTTAGGGCAATTGGAACTACAATTCAACAGTGAATCCTCTCTGGTTATTAGACAGTTTAAGATAGAGTGCCTGGATATGTCGTGAGAATAATTATAGAACATAAACTTTAGAAACTCTAGATGCTGTCTAGACTACCAGTATCCTTACATTTCTAGCATAGTGACATGTATTTTTGTGGGTCTACTGCAAAAATTTATGAACCATGAATAGAATTTTAATAATAAATTCTACTGTGGTTAATAATTAAAGTTAGGGAAAATAGTAAAAGGAAGATTGTCATCTCTCACTTACAATGACCACTTACTATTATACCTATAATCCATATCTCACACTGGAATCTATTAAGTATTTGTCTCAAATTTTCTGATATCTCTGCAGATATTTTAGAAATCAGCTTTGTTCTTTGCTCATCAGGAAAATGAAATAGCTGATACTAATGGAATAAAAAGTGTTTTGAGTATGGGGGTATACAGAGGACACTGTTATTTGGAGGATTAAGTCACCAGATTATCTTAAACAGTTTCCAATTCAAACAATTTTCATTTCTTGAGAAGGAGGTCAAGAGAAATCAGACCCAGGGGTGTGCTTTAAAAATCTCATAGGTTGGACTGATACCTTAGGTCTGACTAAAGTCATGAATGAGGATATGAATACTGAATCTTTTGGCAGGAAATGGCATGTAGTCAATCAGTACGGGCATCACAGGAGCTCAGGGATAATGGTTATTGATGTAGCTGCATCACTCAAAGCCAGCAAGGAGAGATGCCCCAGGACACAAATTAGGAGCATGAAGCCTCTAGTATCTGAGTATCCAAGCACCCATAGGTTAGATAACAAGAGTCAAATGTAAGCTCGACTAAAAATGAAAATCAGGACATAAATTACAGAAGACCTGGATAGTAGGTACCCAGTAATTCAACACTGATAGGGAACAAGAAATAGGTCACCCCCAAGGGTGCTGAAAGTAGAGTCTTGTGACCTCTGATCCTAGAGCAGAGATTGTCCAGTTCTAGTTATCTGCTTAGTATAGAGACCGGTATTTATAACTAGATGAAATGAAAATTTTTCTAGATTACACTAAATCTGTGCTGCCCAATATAGAAGTTATTTGCCACATGTTGGCTATTTAATAAATTCAAATCAATTAAAATAAAATTAAAATCTAGTTCCTCAATCACATGAACCACATATCAAATACTTATTACCACATGTGGCTAGTGGCTGCCATTGGACAGCAAAGATACAGAACACTTCCATTATAACAGAAAGCTCTATTTGACAACATTGTTCTGTATTATACCAGTCAAAAAGGCTGGCCTTTTGAATCTACAGGTATCTGTAACAAGACATTTCTATGACACTGTACTTTAAAGAAGCAAAAAAAAAAAAAATGGATTTATGTCAAATTTAGTGAGGTTTCTGAAAACAGGATTTGGATGGAAGAATTGTATTATGTGAAGTTAGTTTTGAAATTGGTGTTCATATTTTTTTACTGATTTGCATATTGTTGCAATAAATACAGAGATTTTTTTCACTGAGGAACATCTATTAAAATCCTGTTGGAATGGATCATAACTTATGTACAGAACTGCTGAAATTACATTAAAATCTATTTTTCTTGCATGTATATTGTGTGCTTGGTGAAGTATATTGGTTTTTGTGAGTTACTTGAAATTATCTCATCTCCACTGACGGCTGATGGGAAAGTTGATCATTCTATGTTTCTTTCATCAAACTGTCAACAAGGCAGCTTCCCATTTTGAGTGCCATTTTTCATTGTATTTATTACACATATTTTTATGTATGCTTTTTCATTGTATTTAATACAGATTGTATGTGTTTAAGTATGTGTCAGAGAGACAAAAACACTACAGATGGAAAGACAGAGAGGGAGACATTAGACATGCTAAGAAAAATGGAGTAAGATATAGGTGTTTTTTTTCCTTGTCAAAGTAAATTAAACTCTCAGAGAAAGAGAGAAACATTTCCATCTATATCGGTTTCTAACTTTTCTCTAATATCTTAAACCCATGCCCCTGAGAGTCACCCCCACTCAATTTTGTGGCTTCTAGAGGAAAATCCAAATCCCTTTGTTCAGAGGTACTGCTTTTTGACTTTGGCATGAAGGTTCTTGAACAGACCTGGCCGCTGATATGGAGCCAAAATACAAGGCGTAGACATAGCTTGTTGGTTCCACACTGGCTCAAAATTAAATAGGCAATTCACAGAAGAGGGTGCCTGGATAATAGGGAAATGTAGATTAAAGCAATAATAAGATACCATTTCATATCCATCAGACCGGCAAAGATTAAATGTGGGGGGGCGCCTGGGTGGCACTGCGGTTGGGCTTCTGCCTTCAGCTCAGGGTGTGATCCTGGCGTTGTGGGATCGAGCCCCACGTCAGGCTCTTCCACTGTGAGCCTGCTTCTTCCTCTCCCGCTCCCCCTGCTTGTGTTCCCTCTCTCGCTGGCTGTCTCTATCTCTGTCAAATAAATAAATAAAACCTTTAAAAAAAAAAAAAAGATTAAATGTGGGGAACTGGGATTCTCATAAACTACTTGTGGTAGTGTAAGTTTATATATCTAGTCTGAGTTTAGCTGTATTTAACAGAGTTGAAGATGCACATATTCTGTGAACTAGCAATCCAACATATATATATATATATACACACACACACACACACACAATGTATATATGTATCTATATATACACATATATATATTCTAAAGAAACTCTTGCGTGTGTATAAGAATGTTCACTGTAGCATTGTTTATAAGGGCAGCTGAAATAAAGAAGCAGTCAAAATAAACAGGAGCTATATATATCAACATGTATGAATTTAAAAACATGGCATTACATGAAAAGACACAAAATTACATATCTAGTATATGGTATAATTTATGTAACTGAAAACATGTAAAAATACCATAAATATTTTCTTATAAACCCATATATAGTAACAGTATAAAAACATATTGAAAGGATAAACATTAAATTTAGTACAATTAATATGAAAAAAATAAAAACAGGTTCTGCCTCAAGGGCACAGGATACAAACAAATAAATGTGATTTGTTATTATCTGGTGTAGAGCCATGCTCTTTACTCAGACTCCACAGTGCTTGCTCTTTGCTTTACCAACAGAAGCTTTCAAAGTTGCTTAAGCCTCATTTGTTTAAAGTGTGACTCTTGGCCTCCCCTTGACCTCCTGTTACAGGATGGATCGGGTTATCTGAGTCTTCAGACAGTTGGCCAGAAGAGATTTTTTTTTTTACCAAAATAAAACTTTTCTCACTCATATGGCGTTTTAGATAGCACCTTTGGGACACCCTACGACTCCCAATTTCATTTATTTATATTTTCATTAATTCCACTCATGTGTCAAACATTTTTGAGAGGCTTTTATATGCTAGGTATTGGGAATACAAAGATGACCAAGAAATGGTTTCTACCCGTAAGGAGGTCACAGTCTATAATGGCATATGCAGATAATTATAACACAGATAATTATAAACTTTTTAAGCTCATGCTTTAGAGGATGCTAAAGACGGAATTAATTATAATATTATTTAAGGTTTTTTTTTTCCCCTTCAAAGTAAATAAAAGACTTATCTCTCAAAGAAAGAGCATCGTTTGTATTTATAGATTAGTGTCACATTTTCTTTGGTATCTCAAATCCATGACAAGTAGGGTTAATATTTATATTTCCAGCCCAGACCTCCTTTTTGAGCTCCAAATTTATATATACAATTTTCTACTGTACTTTTCTACTTGAACGCTTTAAATTTAAGATACCTAAAATGGAATTCCTGATTTCTTTCCCAGATCTCCTGTACCTAAATTCTTTCCTATCTCAGTAAATAGTACCTCTGCCTAGGTGCTCAGGTCACAAACCTTGAAGTTCACCTTGATTCCTCACTACAAGACATAGTTTCCATTTGCCTCTCTCTGTGCCTTCTAAACTTTGTGCACTGAGAACCCCATTCGGGTTCAACCAATGAGAGGCACTCAGGAGAGCTGGGGGAGAGTAATATTGCTGTCCTCTTCCTCTCCACAGCTCTTCCCTTGCCAGATTGCTGTAGATTGGTTGTGACCCTTTCGTGACCCTCTCCATACAACTACATTCTCTAGGTTCTAATAACTGTCCTTTCCCCTTATGCTTTAGGCCTCGGTATGATAACAGCTTCATTGTATAACTAGCTCCTGGATATATCACTATCCCTTGTTGTTTTCCTTAAAACTTACCGCATATTTTTGTAAATATTCAACTCTTCTCAAATTACCTACTTTAAATGTGCCACTACCATTACTTGTTCCAGGCCACCAATCTCTCCTGCCTGGATTATTGTACTAGCCTCTTAGCTGATGTGCCCTGCCTTCTCCCTTGTCTCCATACAATCTGTTTTCCACAGAGAAGTGAGGTGGATCTTTTTTTTTTTTTTAAGATTTTATCTATTTATTTGACAGAGATAGAGACAGCCAACGAGAGAGGGAACACAAGCAGGGGGAGTGGGAGAGGAAGAAGCAGGCTCAGAGCAGAGGAGCCTGATGTGGGGCTCGATCCCATAACGCCAGGATCACGCCCTGAGCCGAAGGCAGACGCTTAACCGCTGTGCCACCCAGGCGCCCCGAAGTGGATCTTTTTAAAATGTCAGTTAAATCATATCACTCCTTTGTCTGAAAACCCTATAATGGATCCCATATTAATTTGAATAAGGGCCAAAGCCCCTACGATGGCCCAAAAGGCCCTACAAAATAGATATGGCCCTCTCCTTCTTTTCTAACTTCATCTTTTCTTGCTCTCCTAAAGGAGAACTGTTTCTCTACTCAAAACACATCTAGACACCAAAGAGATGTGAGTTTTCCACACCAAACAATTCTTCAGTGCTCTGTGGACACTGGCTGGGTGTCCTACAATTTAACTCAATTCTCATATTAACAAACCAGAGTTAGCACAGACTGCCCTCACAACAGATTAAGGGCTTAATCCCACATGCCTGCACTCCACTTCAGACACCAACTACAAGTCATGGGTCCTCAGGTTATCCACACTTCTGTCTAAGTTGGTTACAAGTTAGAAGTTCCCCAAACCCCCTCATCAGTTTGATTATTTGCTATAATGGCTCACATAACTCAGGGAAACCTACTGTTACTTTTTTGTCATCAAGGATACAAATGAATAGCAAGATGAAGAGGTACATGGGGCAAGGTCTGGTAGGTCCGAGTGTGGTTCTTTTCCTACAGGGTATGGGATGCTCCACCCTGCTGGGATAAGAATGCGTTCACCAACTCTGAAGTTCTCTGGACCCCTTCATTCGGGATTTTTATGGGACTCCATTATATAGGTATGATTGATTAAATCATTGGCCATTGGCAATTAACTCAGTCCCCAGCCTCTCTCCCCTCCCCAGAGGTCAGGGGTGGGGCTGAAAGTTCCAACCCTCTAATCACATAGTTGCTTCCTCTGGCAACCAGCCCATTTCCTGGAGCTATCGAGGGGCTCATTACAAATCACCTCATAAACATAAACTCAGGTACAGTTGAGAGGGGCTTATTATGAATAATAGACACTCCTCTCGCTCTTACCACTCAGGAAATTACAAAGATTTTTGAAGCTCTGTGCCAGGAGCTGGGGATGAAGACCAAATATACATTTACTATATCAAAATATCACCTCTTCCCTTTGTTCTTTTTTGCTCGTGGTATGTTTAGTTACTAGTGTTCCTCAGATAGTTGCATACCTCAGGACCTTTGCATTTGTGTTTGTTCTTGGAATACTCTGCTCCTCAATACTCTTTTGAATCATTTTTCCAGCTCTTGCTCAGAACATTTCTAAGTTCTTGCTTAATTTTCATTCTTGGAGAAACCTATCATAACCCTCTTAGCTTCTTTTTTTTCCCTATAACATTTGCTGCATCTTAGTATGCTTTTTATTTTTAAATTTCTTTTTTTATCTGAGTTTCTCCACCCAGAGGTAGGTTGCATGAAAACAGGGTATGTGTGGGTTCGCTGCTTGACCCAGGGTATATGACAAATATTTATGCAATGAATGAGTGAATGTGGTGAATTAGAGAGATGTACAAGGAGCCTGTGGGTGTCCGAGAAGACTCACCCTGGCTTCATCAGTATGCTTCTGCTTCTGAATGGAAGTTCTAGTTAGTTTATGCCTCAAGACCACAAGATCTGTCTGCTCACTTAGGCCAATAGGCAGATCTAAAATTTGAAACTCAGATACAAAAAGTTCCTCTTTTAACTGAACACAAATATAGGACTCAAGTAGACAAGAGCATAGATAGCTTTGTTTCCATGGTAAAGGACAATGTTCTAGAGTGTGTTTTGCTTCCTAGTATGATTATTCTAGACATATATTAGATATTTTTTCAAGGTAACCTTTATAGTCAATGAATTTGCAATACCAAAACTTTTATTGTACAATATAATAATTTTATTCTTTAGTAGAAAGAGGAATTATGAGATAGAGATTACTTAAATTTTTTTTCATGAATAGCAATTTAACTGAGGGAAGTTGTCAGTAAATATCTGCTAAGCGATCTTCTCATACCTCATATACAAGATATTCTGCTTTTTTCCCTGAAACGTACTTCATACTAGGAAGTCTCAATTAAGACACCAAAATTTAAATCAGATATTAAATTTCAGTTCATATTAAATAACTGCAAGGAATCTTAGAAGGTTAATCCTGTTTTTTCATTCATATTTCACAGAAATTTTTAAAAAAGGATAGTTTCTGTAATATCAATAAGAAAAACTAGAAACAAGAAAATAGAATTTCTTTTTTTATTTTTCAGAGTAAAAGAGCATGAATTGGGGGGAAGGAGGGTGAGGCAGGGAGAGAATCCCAGGCAGGCTCCATGCCCAGCATGGAGGCCGACACAGGGCTCAATCCCATGACCCTGAGGTCATGACCTGAACCAAAATCAAGAGTTGGATGCTTAACTCAGTGGGCCATTTAGGTACCCTGAAAATAGGAATTTCTTTTGTGAATACATTATACTGTTTGTTGACCATTGATATATAAATATTTCTCATAGTCTCACTGAATCTACTCAAACCTTTGTGATGTGTCTTAGGTTTGTGAGTGGATTTTGAAAGACGTATCAGTTATTACCAAGACAAAGAAAGCATTTATTGAACTTCTGGTGTGTATCGTGCATTTTGCTAGGCATTTTCACCTTTGTTTGCTTTTTGTTTAGCAATGCCTTTACTGAGATATAATTCATATATCATAAAATTCACCCATTTAAAGAGTACAATTCAGTAGGTTTTTTAAAAGCATTTTCATAGAGTTGTGCAATTATCACCGCCATCAATTCTCCTGAAGGAATCTCTTACCCTTGAGCAGTCACCCTCCATTTCTCTCTAGATTTCCCAGCCCTGAGCAACCACTAATATTTCTATCTCTATAGATTTCCTACTCTGGACAGTTCATATAAATGGAATTGTATGTGTTTTTTTGTGATGAGCTTCTTTCACTTAGCACAATGTTCTCTAAGCTCATCAGTATTGTCGTGGGTATTAGTATTTCATTCCTTTTCAGTGGCAAATAACATTCCATTCACTGGATTTATGCCACATTTTATTCATCCACTCATCAGTTGATGGACATGGGTTGTTTCCATTTTTTGGTTATTATGAATAATGCTGCAGTGAACATTGTACAAGTTCTGACGTGGATGTATGTTTTCATTCCTCTTGGGTATATATACCCATTTCCTTTTGAGGAACTGACAGATTATTTTCCAAAACAGCTGCACCAGTTTTCATTACTGCCAGCAGTGTATAAGAGTTCTAACTGCTCCACATCTTCACTCTTTTATTTAACAATATTGAATAATATTTATCTATTGATATTTAACAACAGTGCTACTAGACAGATATTATAAACCTTACTTTATATATAAAGAAACAAAGGCTCAGAAAAAGCATAAATGATTGTCCAAAACCATAAAGCTAGTAAATTGTAGAGCTAGTTTTTAACTTAGTTCTGATTGAAAACCTCTACTTTTCATTCATTCCAAAATTGTATTTTTTCCTGGAATAGTTTTGAGGATCATTTACATTTAGCACATATTTGAGTGCCTCCCATGTCTTTGGAGTTGGGGAAACAGTTAACTCAGGTTGCCTGTAGTCTGATGAGACTAGTGTCTTAGAATTGTTTACGTATAGGTCAGCAATTTTAGGTCTTTTTTATTTTTATTTTTTTTATTTTTTTTTAAAGATTTTATTTATTTATTGACAGAGATAGAGACAGCCAGCGAGAGAGGGAACACAAGCAGGGGGAGTGGGAGAGGAAGAAGCAGGCTCCTAGCAGAGGAGCCTAATGTGGGGCTCGATCCCATAACGCCGGGATCACGCCCTGAGCCGAAGGCAGACGCTTAACCGCTGTGCCACCCAGGGGCCCCTTAGGTCTTTTTTAATACTCTTAAAAATTAATGAGGACCCAAAGAACTTTTGTTTATGTGGCTTTTGTCTATTTACATATTTTGTATTAGAAATTAAGACTGAGAAAAATGTTAAATATTTATTTATTTGAAGTAACAAAAGTGTTAAAATAAATAACATTTAACAAATATAGCTATAATGTCTAAAAAGTAATTTAGTGAGGAGAGTGACATTATTTCACTTTTTTGCACATTTATTTAATGTCAGGCTTAATACAACATAGTTAAATTCTCATGTCTGCTCCTGCATTCAATCTGTTGCAATATGTTGTTTTGGTTGAAGTATATGAAACACCATGCATATATGGTTTAGAAAGTGAACTATCTTAATAACTCTTATAGCTAATTGTGGATATTCTTTGTATTGTAATTTACAAATAATATAAAGGTTAATTGTGATTTGGAATCTGAAACATAATGAGGTCTTTATATTTTACCACCATTGGTCTAACTTGTACTTTGAATGGATCATTTAGCAATGTATGATTTTATGACATGGTTTGGTCTTTTGGAAAATGTTGGATCACTGAGTTATACAGAGCTTCCAAATGTTGACATATTTCATGATACAATATAAAATAATCACATCCATTAATATTACATTTGTAAATTTGAGAACAATTTTATTATTGAAAACAAATATAATCAGTTGTTTTCCTTGAAGTGAAAAGACTAACTTCATACCATTTTTGAGAAAATGTCTTTTAAAAAATCCAAGATATGGAAGCAACCCAAGTGTCTATTCATACATGAATGGTTTAAGAAGATGTGGTATATACAATGGAATATTATCCAGCCACGAGAAAAAATAAAATCTTGCCATTTGCAACGTTAACTCACTTGATCTTTTAGATTAGAAGGTATAATGCTAAGTGAAATAAAGTCAGTCAGAGAAAGGCAAGTAACACATGATTTCAGTCATATGTGGAATTTAAGAAATATAAAAAATGAACAAAGAAAAAAAGGAGACAAAAAACCAGACTCTCTTAGAGAACAAACTGGTGGTTGCCAGAGGGGGAGGGGATTGGTGAAATATGTGAAGGGGATTTAGAATACACTTATCATGATGAGCACTGCTTAATGTGTAGAATTGTTGAATTATTATATTGTACACCTGAAACTAATATAACACTTATGTTAACTATACTTGAATTTAAAAAAAAAAAACAAACCTAGTTTGAATACCATTCTGCACCTGTCATTCATTCTGTCAAGTAAAAATCGTGTTCTATGGAAAAAAGCCATTAGTTTGGATCTCGAAGAATCACACAAGTCCTTTTTGTCAAGAAAGCTATTGTTATTTTGGTATGTAGCAGAAATACTTTATATGTGCTTATAATTTGGTTACACATATTATAAGATGTACTCTAAGTTGGGATTTAATAAGATTTTTTTACTGTTTTATCCAGAATTTTTAAGTGAAACTGACATTTAAAAAAATACATGTGCACTTTTTGTGAAGAGCACTAGGTGTTGTATGTAAGTGATGAATTACTAAATTCTACTCCTGAAACCAATACTACATTATGTGTTAGCTATCATGAATTTAAGTACAACCTTGGGAGAAAAAAAAAGTATATGTGTGTGGTTACAAAGACTTCAGTGACCGCTAACTAGTACAATTCAGTGTCAGTGGCTTGATTTATGTTAAAGCACCAGTAATTTTACTTATCATTAGTTTTGCACCTTTAGAGTAAATGTCAATGCAGTGAAAAAGATGAAAAGATCAGTAATATTATAAACATAACTTTACACATATAGCATTCATATAAAAGTGGACCCTGATGGTGGCCAAAATACTTTTTGAAAAGTGTGAGTCAAGTGATAGATGTAAATATAATGGTAGTGAGGGGACTAAACATTCTCTTCCAAGAAAGTTAAATGTGTATTTTTTAAATCTTCGATTATTATTCAGCATACACACAATTATTTAAAACATTAATTTAGAAGGAAACTAATTTCTTTAACTATCTTCTCACCTCAAATTCTATTCACTGAACTTTCCTTAAGTGACCTTTAGTAGAAATTTTTTTATGTTGGGAAGAAATAACTTATAAACAATTATGTGCCCTTGAGTGAGAAATATTTTATTCTTTTTTAAATGCATGATTTTATTTAGTCTGTCCATTAATAACTAATATTTGAGAACATTTAATGATATTATTGGAACTCAAGAGAAGTTCAACTTAATTTTTTTACCTTTCAATGTTAGGTATTAATAAGAGAGATAGTCAAAATAATTATGGTCAAAATTATTATGTCAAAAACATAATAAATGGTTGGTATTAGTCTGCATAGAATTCAATTTTTGGTGTAAAGTTCTTTGACTGCAAGAAGAACATTTGGTTTACTTCACTAATGGGAATATCTCTTAATGCTGGGATGACCTCTTCTTGGTATCTCCTGCTGTTGTATTATTAGCATAGTTATCTGTGATTTTATGAATGGAGATGAGTGGAGATGTATTCATCCTGTTTATTCCAAATGATAGTACATAACAAATTACTGTAGTAATGAAGAGGTAAACAGGCCATGCAATTGCCCAGTATTTTTGAGGCCAATGGATTTAGCCTATGGAGTTTAGTCAAGATTCAGGAATAAAAGTCTCCATGAGATATAGTATATAGCCAAATTGGGAGCTTAAGAGAAGAACAAAGCCATAAATTGTTCTTTCTGGCAATGGCAACGGTGAATTTTCCACCATTTTCCCTATGGCTTTAGACAATCTTGTACTGTAGCCAAGATACCTGGGGAGTGGGGCCTTCCACACCCCCTCCATGGGTGTGTGGTAAGTTTGTGTTGAGATATTTTGTTCTTAATAATTCCAAGAATTGTATCACTTATCACTGTACATTATTGTACAATAGAATATTGAAGTATATAATGTTACAACATAAAATTCTTTCTTTGCTGTACCCTGCTAGCCTATTTTAAAAATGGAATTTTTAAAATAAAAATATGTTAGGCAACTTGCTTTGTTTTTCCCTTTATCTCATTTTGGGGGATAAAATTTTTGTGTGTTTTTCTCACTTATTTCCAGAATTTAGAACAGTGCATAGAAGATGCTCAAGTAAACATTTGTTAAATGAATGAATTCTTCACATTACCTTAAGAGCTGTCCACATAATATACCCAGATCAACAAAGAATAATTTATCCATTCTTCTGTTGATAAGCATTGGCTTGTTCTCAGCTCTCATAATTATAGTTACTTTTAAAGTAACACTATAGTAGAAAAAATGGGTGGAAGAATGTTTCAGGCAATATGAATAGCTTGGGTGAGACCTGGAAATGTGAGCGTGAAATTACTTTTCTACGGAATTTCATGTTTTTAGTGAAAATAATGTGAGCACGTGTGTGTGCATTTGTGGTTAGGGTGGGCAGGTGTTAAAGTTGGACAGGAAAAGTGAGAAATGAGGTTAGGTGGGCAAGCAAGTACAAAATCATGAAAGGGTATGTAAGCCATTTAAATAAGTCTGGACTTTATTAGTGGAGAACCATTGAAGGGTTTAACTGGGTGAGTGATAGGACCATGCCTAGATTTCCAACTTCCATCTTCATCCTTGTAGCTGTTAGAATAAAGTGGTATTTTGTAGTCAATGAAAATGTCTGATTTTAGAACTTTATTAAACATTTGGAATAAAATGTATCATAATTCTGTATCATTTAGCTTTTATTCCTGTTAGGATAGATTCTAAACTTTTTAAAAAAAGATTGGTTGATTTATTTTAGAGAGGAAGAGCACGAGCAGGAGGGGCAGAGGGAGAGGGAGAGGGAGAAAGAATCCGAAGCAGATTCTGTGCTGAGCGTGGAGCCATCCCACAACCTTGAGATCACGACCTGGACCCAAACCAAGAGTTGGAAAACCAATTGACTGTGCCACCTAGGTGCCCCAGGATAGATTCTAAAATGGATTTTTAATATAGACATTATATTATATGACTATATTGGCAGATATTTATTGAATGTTTACTATGTGAAAGCACTGTTTAAGTGCTTCACGTGTATTAACTTGTGTTAACTCGCTTGATCTATACAATACCCTGTTGTTATTCCAATTTTATAAAATAGATCAATAAGATCAAAGTTACAGCACTAGACAGTAGTGGAGTTGAGATTTAAAACTAGGCCATCTGGCTCCAGAGCCCATGCTCTTAAACGTATCACAATACTGCTTCCTAAATCTGATTATTCCTGAAATATATAAACAAAACCTGTGAACTTACATATGAAACTGTGATAAGTCAAAAAATTAAGTTATATTTCCTCATTTACAGAATCATGTAAATTTGACAAAGTATTCTGCTTCTATTCCAGTTTTTTCTTTTGTAAACATAAAGAGACAAAATATATTTTGTGAATTAGTGAGTTTCTTGGCCAAACTAGCATTAATTATAATGTCACATTGTAAAAGAAAGCAGTTTTAAAATTTGGTGAAGTGACTCTCAAAATTAACTTTAAAAAATTACATCTGAAAAGTTAATGCTGGGTTGTATATCAATATATAATGTATATATTAATATATATAATGTTAATCTCATGAGTATATACATATATGTGTGTGTGTATATATGTATACATACATGTAGTTGATCAAGAGGAGGCTGTAAAGCAACCATAGAGTTTGTTGGGGGTTTTAGGGATTATAATCAAAGAGACAGAGAATTCACCAAAATCGAAAGTGTGCTTGGAGTTGGGAGGGGGGAATCCAGGTTTATAAAGGCAAAAACCATGAGGTTACATAACTTGTTTTGAAAGAATTATGATTGGTGCTGGCAGAGTTTAAACTGACTGTCTAATACACAGTCAGCTATTTAGATAATAGGCGTTACATTATTTCTATTTCAATTCAAGTTAGAAGGATATTTTCAAGGAGTTGGTAGAATTCAAATGACAAACTGCAATTGACAAAAGTCAAAAGTAAAAGTTCATGGTGTTCTGACAGTTGAAACAGGAGATATGCATAGGTCCTACTTACTCATTGTCCTTTTAACTCTATTTTGAGTGACTCTCTTAGCAATGCTTCATTTTGTATCTTGTTTCACATGTATATGTACATATGTTTCCATTTATAGTCCTTGGTCATATAACTGATTTTTTCTCATCTTACCAAGAGATCTTTACAGATACAGGAAAGACTGAATGATTTTCATAAAACATTAAAATTGCAGAGAGAGTCTATACTCATGGAATATTTCTAGATTATAACCTATAACTAGAAGTGTTTTTATAGATTATTTAATCCAACACCCTCATTTTACAGGTGGGAAAATGGAGGCTCAGAAAACTATGTACAAAGTGGCAAAACTAAAACTAGAACCCAGATATCCAGATTTATATTCCAGTCACTTTCCACTAAACAACTTCATAATCAAGTATTTTTGTATATTAGCTTTTATTACACGCCTTGCAAGTTACAAGATGAGTGTCATACTATTTTTTAATTTTATTATTTTCTATTTTTGTCATCCTCTATATACTAGCAAACAATGAACTCTTACTAAATATATGCTTATATGACTTATCTGACCTCAGCTTGAGAGTTTTATCTGTTAATCTTTATAACTTTCTACATTTCTGTTGTCCTACACTCCCAAAATGCCACTGATTTTTTTTTTTTAATTTAAAGATTTTTATTTATTTATTTGACAGAGAGAGACAGCCAGTGAAAGAGGGAACACAAGCAGGGGGAGTGGGAGAGGAAGAAGCAGGCTCATAGCAGAGGAGCCTGATGTGGGGCTCGATCCCAGAACGCCGGGATCATGCCCTGAGCCGAAGGCAGAGCTTAACCATTGTGCCACCGAGGCGCCCCGCCACTGATTTTTTTTTTTTTAAATCACTTTTTTGAAAAAGAGAGAGACAGGCAAACCAAGAAACAGACTCTTAACTGTAGGGAACAAACTGATAGTTACCAGAAGTGAGCTGTGTGGGGACTTGGGTGAAATAGGTGATGGGAATTAAGGAGGGTGCTTGTTGAGATGAGCATTGGTATTGCACCTAAGTGTTGAGTCACTATATTGTGCACCTGAAACTAATATTACACTGTATGTTAACTAACTGGAATTTAAATAAAAATTAAACAAAAAAGGTATGTGCAGATTTTCGATTGCACAGGGTTTGGCGCCCCTAACCCGTGTTGTTCAAAGGAGATCTGTAGTATGTGATCATACTAGAGGAAAACATGCTAAATTTGCCAGTTAAAAACAGATTCAATTTAGATTGCCCCTTCAGATCTTTTTGTTCTGCTTATTTTTTCACACTGTTGTGCTGCTTTATTTCACTTACCATTATCACATGGCATTTTTTCATTTTTAAAAGGGTTTTCCTAATATTAGTTAAAAATCCAATTTGCCTCTGTGTAATCAGCACCTGAATATAGATAGACCTGTTCACCTCATCGTTTCACTATAATTGAACTTTCCATTTGTTTTCAGTTTTTCACTACAGCCAGTATTCTTTCAGTGAATATTTTTTCACATAGTAATCTTTTAACACATAGAATTTTATCCTTGAGAATGTAATTTCCAATAAAGAAAATCTTGTTAGAAATGAAAAAAAATGAAATTTTTTGTTATGATGCCTTGTCTCTTGAGGAGCTTAAGCCTAGAGCTCTTTATATAGCTTGGCTCTCATTTAAAGGAAATTAGGATCTGGAGAACCCCACAGGCACTCAGGTTTTCAAACACATGGGCCAATGAAATGTAAAGATTCTCATGGCCCATATTATTCCAGTTGGAAAATTTGATCAATGATGGGCACTGAAATCTTTCCAAGTTTGTATGTAGGTGTTTTACCTGTGAAACATCCTGATTTGCTATTTCTGAAAAAGTATCATTTTGAACTCTGATTAATCTCTTTAAACCAACACAAATGAAAACTTGCATGCTGAGATTCCAGGATGAAAGTCTTAGTATCTTTGAACAAGTTGTGCTTCTTAAGATATTTACTTATTGATTGCTTCTGTCATTGACTAGCATTTCATTGTTAGATTACCTGATAGACTTGAGGAAGTGAAAATGCATTTAAATAAAAATATTGCTTTTTGAGTGGATTGAGGGAAATGATTACTGAACTCAAGTATCTCCCCAAAACAATTTAAAGTGGATTATTTCACTTGATTTTTTAAGAGGTGGCATGCTACAGTGGAAGGAGTTACGAGCTGAGGATCAGGACTTCTACGTTCTAGTCCTAACTTGAATTACCTTTTTTGACATCAGGCATATCACTTTTCCCTTCTGGCTTTCAGCTTCCTGATGTGTAAAACTTGGGAGTGAAATGACTTCTTTGATTCTTTACTACATTGATTTTCTGAGTCTGTGATTGTTTAAAGATTGTTTAAATAAGTATACTTTTAGAAAGACATTTCAAGTTATTTTTTAATAAGTAAGATGAATTTTTGACGGATCACCTTCAGATGTAGGTTAATGCTGGTAAAACCAGTGATGGAAAATATGGGGAACAAACAAGCTGGGTTGATTGGGAAAAATGTGAGATATGTTTTCTTTCTTTTATAATGCTCCCTTTTTCCCCTTTAAAGTTCAGATAGGCAGTAAGCTTTGTAACAACTGTTTGCTTATGTTCAAATTGGGAAGTACATTTAGAGCTCTATACACCTACCACACACATACACACACACACACACACTCTCTCTCTCTCTCTCTCTCTCTCTGTCTCCCTTCTTCCAGTTTTCCTGTTTTCCAGTGTATGGGGTCAACCTGGGACTTCAGACTGGGGAAAATAAGCATAATGTTACTTTAATGCTAATGATTGCTGTGGAACTTCAAGATAACATGTATTCTCAGAATATCAGTCTAGAAGAACTGGCTATTTCGAAGTGGAAAGTAAATAGGTCTGAAGTTAGGGTTTAAGATCTGGCTGTGTGATTTTAAGTAAATCTTGTGTCCTCTCTGTCTTTTTCTTCATTTGTAATTGCAGTAATGATAGCTGCCTTACCAGGTGCTTTCAAGGTTCAAAAAACTTAATAACGTATGTGAAGGCACTTTCTAGTACTTTTTTAGTTGTTTAGATTTTTATAATATCTAGCTTATTTTCATGTGTAAATTAGCTGAAACAATGTTATCGTTCCTGTCTACTCACCTTATACAAACTAAATACTTAATAATTTTATATATCCATTTTGACAATAAGCTTTTATTTATTTTTTTAAAATTTTATTTATTTATTCGACAGAGATAGAGACAGCCAGATAGAGAGGGAACACAAGCAGGGGGAGTGGGAGAGGAAGAAGCAGGCTCATAGCAGAGGAGCCTGATGTGAGGCTCAATCCCACAACACCGGGATCACGCCCTGAGCCGAAAGCAGACGCCCAACCGCTGTGCCACCCAGGCGCCCTTGACAATAAGCTTTTAGACTAAGTAAAACCATTTTTATGATAGACTTGTATCACTTTACTAACTCAAATAGAAAGAAGGTTAAAATGAGTAGCCTAATACTGAATGATTCCTTACTGTATATTTTTATCTTGGTAGAGTTACTAACCTGATAGGATTTCTCCCATGGTTTTTATTTTATAATGATAATGAAAAGAATGATAGTAATAATTATATCACCTCACCTTTGCTGATGATCTCTGCCTTGTATTTCTTGGGTTGCCAGAGTAAACTCTTACTAGCTCTTTCCAAGTAGTCTAAGCTGCTGTTGATTATTCAGTTCATTTGAACAGATGGAGGGAACAAAAGAGTGTGTCGTCAACTCTTGATCACCTGTGCTCTCAGTTGCACAGATAATTCCAAACAGCAGCTACTTCACATGTTTACATTTAGCTCATGAATGGATTTAAGAGTTTACATTNCCTTGTATTTCTTGGGTTGCCAGAGTAAACTCTTACTAGCTCTTTCCAAGTAGTCTAAGCTGCTGTTGATTATTCAGTTCATTTGAACAGATGGAGGGAACAAAAGAGTGTGTGTAGTCAACTCTTGATCACCTGTGCTCTCAGTTGCACAGATAGTTCCAAACAGCAGCTACTTCACATGTTTACATTTAGCTCATGAATGGATTTAAGAGTTTACATTAAATATAGCCACGTCTGATAATCTGGGAACTCACTTGTTTTTGGCTTGTTGCAACGATAATTAAAACTTGGAAGTGTTTTCCCTGAATCTAAAGTATCTTTTATTGCCTAGAATACATTGGCCCAAAACTTTAACTCGTGAATCTTGGAAGAGTCTCGTTTGTTTCTTTCATCTTCTTGGCACGCAAAAGACTGATAAATGCTTCAGTCACTTTTGCTCCTTTTTTCCCCCCCTGGTCTGAGTAGTCAAATCCACTCCCTGCCTAAAGAAAGATGTTGGGAAACTAGATTTTTATGCCATTTATTATTAACTGAATTTGGTTCCAAATCCACACCAAATACCTATTTAGTCATATTGGCATTGTATAGTGGCATTACCTTTGGATCTACACAGTTTTGAAATTTCCTAATTGATGTTTACTTTTGTATTTTAGACTTTTTTCCTTAAAAAAACAAAACAAAACAAAACAAAACGTATTTCTGCTTCCTCTGAAGTAACTTTTACAGCTGTGAACTAACACTGTTACAACTTAACTCAGGTGTCCCTGTAAAGCAGTGCCTGAAAAACTCCAGGTATGGCAGAATCCTTTTTCCCAAATCACATTTAGTAGATTTTCTTATATTTTGGTGTTTGCTTGTTTTCCCAGTGCCTTTTTAATCTTTACTTGGTTTAGACCCTTCAGTATTTTTTTGAAGATTTTAATTGTTTATTTTAGAGATAGAGAGAGAGAGGAGGAGGAGCAGAGCGAGTGGGATAAGCAGACTCTGTGCTGAACGCAGAGTCTGATGTGTGGGGCTCAATCCCAGGACCCTGGGATCATGACCTGAACTGAAATTAACCAACTGAGCCACCCAGGCGACCATAGATCCTTCAGTTTTTAAATTACTGATGGTCTTTATAATTAACGATATAAAATACATTTATTTATGGAATCAGGGTAGGAATTGTATTTCATTTAGAAACTTTCAATTCCACTATGCTTGGTAATGTCTGTGTATAAGCTTGGAGATACAGTTCAGGACCCAAATGTAGCTCAGTTTTGGAGGTATAGAAGGTTCCTTTTCATACTCCTATTAATATAATTTGGGAATTACTTACTTTTCTATATTAGGAAGAAAGTTGGTAAACAATGTTGCTGTTGGTTTCCTAGAAACTTGAATAATTGTAGGCATGTAGATTTTCTAATACTGTTTTGTAGAACTGGGGGAAATTCTTTTCCTATAGAATTTACTGAAAGGCCATTGACTCTGTGGCTTTTATTGAATATAACTCTGGTGTAGATTTCCAAAAATTTGGCTGAATTTTCAACTTAAAACAAAGTGGGAAAGTTTTGTTTTACTGTCTTCATGCTAGACCGGACTTTCCTTTAATTTTGCTTTAAGATAATTTTCATTATTTCTTCATTAGTTACAACCCAAGGCCTTAGAATCTTTAGAAGCAAATATAAGTTTTTCATTGATTCATGTGTTTATATATTTATCATATGAAAAAAGAACATGTGCTTAATATCAAAATTAAAATTTATGATGATATAATGCTGTAAGATTTAGACATTTTAATATTCTCATCTTTTTTTTAGATGGACATTTTTGTGTTGTTTAGTTAATTACTAAGTAAAATTATAAGTTTGTCTCTTCTAAAATGAGAAAAATTAGCATGACCTTATATCCCCTTAATTGGGAATTACATTTCATGGAAAATTGGTTGACTATTTCTATGAATGTTATATTAAAAATTTCCTTCAAAATACTTGGCAAGTAAGGAGCATTTGTCCAAGTTTA
>NC_048233.1:49296675-49427951 GCF_002007445.2 Ailuropoda melanoleuca | reverse complement strand
GGGTTCTATTTACATAACTTTATTTAGAAACTGACATTAAGTGACAATAAGTTATGACTATGTTTGAGCTTACCTGGATTGCCTGGTTTACACCTGTGTTCTTCATGTACTCATTCACAGTGCCTCCATTCATTTAAGAAATGTTCTCATTTGGATGATGAATTATCTGAATTAATTCACATAATAGAATTCCTCTCCACAAGTATTTGTTGAAGACTTACTATGTGTCTGGAACTGTTTTAGGAGCTGGGGAAATAGCTAATAGTAAACAAATTAAAAGACAAATGACATTATCAAGTAACTCAGAAGATTATGTCTGTTATTGTTGCCAAAAAAGTGATCAGGTAAATTGTCTTTGTCATTTAACCTAACAAAAATAAAATGTGTCATTCATGCTTAATAATTGAGTACCACTGGAATCACAGCATGTTAAATAGACAGAAAGACAATGAGATATCACCTCATACCTGTCAGAATGGCTAAACTCAACAACATGAGAAACAACAGGTGTTGGTGAGGATGTGGAACATTCTTGCACTGTTGGTGGGAATGCAAACTGGTGTAGCCACTCTGGAAAATAATATGGAGGTTCTTCAAAGTTTAAAAATAGAACTACCCTGTGATCTAGCAATTGCTCTGCTAGGTATTTACCGAAAGAATACAAAAATACTAATTCAGAGGGACGCATGCATCCCAATGCTTATAGCAACATTACCTACAGTAGCCAAATTATGGAAACAGCCCAAGTATCCATTGACTGATGTATGCCTCAGAAGTTGTGGTATATATACACAATGGAATATTACTTAACCATCAAAAAGAATGAAAGCTTGCCATTTGCAATGATGCAGATGGAACTAGAGTGTATTATGCTAAGTGAAATAAGTCAGTCAGAGAAAGACAAATACCATGATTTCACTCATATGTGGAATTTAAGATACAAAACAGATGAACATAGGGGAAGGGAAGGAAAATAAAATAAGGTAAAAAGAGAGAGGGAGGCAAACCATAAGAGACTCTTAACTATGGGCAACCAACTAAGGGTTGCTGGAGGGGAGGTGGGTGCAGGGATGGGGTAATTGGGTCATGGGCATTATGGAGGGCACTTGATGGAATGAGCACTGGGTGTTATATGCAACTGATGAATCACTAAATTCTACCCCTGAAAGTAATAATACACTGTATGTTAACTAAATTGAATTTAAATGAAAAATTTTAAAAAATAGGGCATGGGGATTAAGGAGGGCACATGATGAGCACCAGGTATTGTATGGAAGTTTTGAATCACTATATTGTACACCTGAAACTAATATTACATCATATGTTAACTAACTGGAATTTGAATAGAAACTTAAAAAAGAAAAAAATTAGGTTAGGAGCAAAAAAATAAATATTTAGACAGAAACCTATCAACATTTTAAAAAGAGATTAGAGATATGCTATAGATGTGTCAATAAGATGTGTCAAGCAAGAATGTGTTGTTTTTATAAAGTCAATGAGTAGTTAAAATTTTTCAACTTTGTTTTAAACTTGTAGGTGTAGGAGAAACAAGCTGCAAATACCCATTTAACTTAATTATAATTGTTTTTGACAAGTAGAACAGAAATCTCAAATGAGGTTGCTTGTAGTTTGTTAAAGCTTATTAGTACACCTATTATTTTCTTAAACAAACTATAGACAATGAATGAGCTAAACAAAGGCTTCTTGGCTAGTGTAGGTATATAAAATACAGTGTGAGAAAACTGGGTAGGAGGTATAGACTTTAAAATGTTGTGAGACGCTGACTTGGATCAGTCTATAGTGATATAGTCAGGGTTGTTCTTCCCATTGAATTTTGAAATTCAACTGAAAAATGGATTTTGTCCATTAAAGGGTATACGTTTTAAAAACATTCCTCTAGAAAAGCTTTGGTGGCATATGGACGGCTGAATGAGTTGGCTAATCAAATGAATGTAACTCTTTTGGCAGTTTTTTTTTTTTTTTGGCAATTAAGAATTAGAACCTGTTCTCTGATTACGGTGTCTTGGCATATAATTCAATTTTATTGGAAGAAGGTGGAAAGGGTTAATACAATAATATAAGTCCCTCTGAACTGTTTCCTGTATAATTGCTTATATAATTATATATTATATAATTGCTTATATAATTTATGTAGTCTTTCAGTTGATTCTACCTTCTAAGTTACAGTTGGTGTTCAGAAAAGTGTTGAAATTTTTTTTTGTACAATTTGAAACTTAATTTATAGGTGTAACAGCTTCTGAGTAGAGGATTTTCTTTTCTTTTAAAGATTTATTTATTTTATTATTTTTTAAATATATTTTTAAAAGATTTATTTATGTGAGAGGGGAGGGGAAGAAGGAGAGGGCCTTTGTTCATGTTTATGTTAGCATGTTAAAGACCATCCTGTGGTGGGACACCCTTGATCATTTCTGGACCGAGGTTTTAATTGTCTTTCTTCCTTTCGTTGGTATTCCTTAAGTTTTGTGCCCTGAATATTATGGATTTTACGTGGGAAACATTAGATAACCTTCAAAAAAGCTCTCTGAATGTAAGGTGTTTTTATAATAAGATGATGATAGCACCTATTGTACCAGAAATCAATTTGCTACTCATCCTGCTGTTTTCAGCTACAAAAGAACAATCAAAGAAGCCATGATTTCAGGTTCAGTATGAAATTTCCATTTCCATTTTCCCTCTACCAACTCATCATCTGAGTTTGTAATGGGTGGAATCTGTATTACTGGCCAGTTATCTGATCAGATACTCAGTACCATAATTTGGGAATCTGTGAACTATCTGTGATTATGTAAAAATACAAATAAGCAATCTCCCTTAGTTGTTGTTTCAGTTTGTTTTAATGTAAAGTTTTTAGCACACCTTCCCATTACATTCTCAGCACTAGCAACAGCCAGGTCCACTGGGATGTCCTGATACCTACAGACAATACAGGGGGGGAAAAGGTGATCTGGACTGGGCTCTCTGGATTGCTAATCAAGTAATTAGGGGCAGATGTGAGGGGGAGATTTAAAGAGGAGCCAAAAAGGGGCGCCTGGGTCTCAATCGTTAAGCGTCTGCCTTCAGCTCAGGGCGTGATCCCACCAGGGTCCTGGGATCAAGCCCCACATCAGGCTCGCTGCTCCTCTGGAAGCCTGCTTCTTCCTCTCCCACTCCCTCTGCTTGTGTTCCCTCTCTCGCTGGCTGTCTCTTTCTCTGTTAAATAAATAAATAAAATCTTAAAAAAAATAATAATAAAGAGGTGCCAAAAGGCCACTAAAAGCCAGAGAACCAGCCAAATCAATCTGTTGGGGAAAACTATAGTTCCAATATTTGAGAGTTCAGGTCCACATACTAGGTCTGGTGGAGTTTAAACAGGAATCCAAATGGGGAGATCTTAACACCAGGAGTTTAGAATTTGGAGGAAATACAATTAGATGGAGAAAAGAGAGAGTAGGGGAGTGAGAGATTGGATTAATAATGGAAAGCAACTACAGACAATGGTGATATTTCTGTCTTATGCTAAAAGGTCAAAAGAGCTTTGTGCTAGTGGGTTGAGCTATCTTAAAGAACAGAAGGTATCCTAGATCCTTCCCTAGGTAAATTCTTTCATTTTAGTAAGGACCTCAGGAAACATTGTATTAAAAAAAACAACAACACAGAAAACAAAAAGAAAAACAATAACAACAAAAAACATCAAAAAGAATTTCAGCTACTTTGGGTGAAGTTGTTTTGAGAAGGTGAATTATTTAGGTGTACTCGTCTCCATTTATCATACGGGTAAGTTTAAGCAATTGTTATTGTACAATGAGGCATATTGGGCTAGCGCAAGGATCCCCTGGATCTACACTAGGCAAGTTGTAAATACACCTTGGAAATGGGCAAGGATATGTTGTGCTTGTACAGGCAACTGTCCTAAGCCTTAGTTCTATCGGAGAGATCCCCCAGTCCTTGCTAGGAACACTTCCTAGACTTCTCCAGGTGACTTCTCTTGCCTAGCACCTCGCCGTCTCCGTCTGCAGCCACTCCGCACCTCAAGGCACCAGCACACTTGATGTGTGCGGATATTCGAGTGTATTTCTCAGCCTTTCATTGCTGTTGTAAATTTTGTATCTGGAATGTTTGGGAATGCTATGGTCTGCGTAATCTTTGTATTTGGACTTGGAACCAGGAGGCCATGTGCTTCTTGAGGAGAGAGGATTTGGGGAATAAAACATAGCAGAGGATCTTAACTGCCAGGCGGGGTGCTAATTTCTTGAGTAACTCCAGGCATATCACTTTAAGTCAAGATCTATTTTTACATCTATAAGTTGTCACAGTTCAATTTGCTCACCTCTTTGGTTGTCTAATTGCCTAGCCTAGCTTTTGAAATTATTTTGTAAACAAAGCCTTACTGAGAAGTTGTGTATTTCTAAGTCTTATGTGGCATGAAAATTCTAGGTCCCTTAGAGCATGACTCCTAACTTTTAGAAATTCCCTGCTATGAATTCTAACTCTAACATAGGGAAGATACCTCTTCCTTCACCTCCTGACTTCCTTAGATTAGGAATCAGAAGACCTGAATTCATATCCAATCCAATGCTCTCACTTGGTCAAGTTTCTTTACTTTTTGAAGGCTTAGTTTTTCATCTGTGAAATGGAAGTAACAATGCAACATTAGGATGACAATAAGATAACATATAAATTCTTATTTAAGACAATATTTTGTTAAATAAGATCTGTTTTTCTTCATCTTTCCTTTACTATCTCCTAATTCTGATGGAGCTTCTCGAGAAAGAACCAATCCTATACAATTATTGAAACAAATTCTTTCGAGTTTTTTTTTTCACCTAAAGGATCAAAGAATTCCATGTTTCTGAAAGGCCAGAAATTACTATTCTTCTGTCTGAATTGTGGAGATGTAGCCATTGACCAGTTATCATCCAAAGAAAACAGTAATGTAAAGGCAGCCTGTCTTATACTGAAGGAGGGATGTTTCAGGATACCTTCATTTCCGGATCCCAAAAGGATGGGCTAATAAAGCACAACGGGCTGAAGGCCCAGCTGTGAGATTAGGAGCCTAGATGGCAGAATTCCATGGATTGTTCTTGCTCTTTTGGGATCTGCAACATGAATAGACCTCAGTTGATCCAGGAATAGACTTCCTTTTGCAGCTAGAGAGAGAGGAAGCTGAAGGAGAGGTGAGTGTGCCTGGAATAGACAGGGGAGTTTGATCTTAATATAGGGAGTTCCTGCGTATTCTTGTCTTGTTTGTACACAATAGATTTTAGTGACTTTTTAAATGAGAGTTGTTTACATTTTAGGAAGGAAATTCTCATACATTTGGTGAAAACACACACACACACACACACACACACAACAACACCCCAGAAACAACCAAAAACAGCCTGTATCTCAGTCCATGAGCCACATTTCCTGTGTAGTGCTCCCTAAGTGATTCCTAAGAGCACAATTGCTGCCTTTATTAAACTTTTTATTTACTAAGGAATGGACAGTGGCATATGGGAGCAATGACAATAGCTGACTGATGAGAAAACAAAGAAATTCCAGTATTTTGCTGTTTTGAAAAAAGTCATTCAGAATTTAGTCATATTGGTTCAGCTGTTGTAACCAAAGACTGATAAGATAATAGAGGTCTTTGTGGTGGTTTTGTACTGAAATCCTTTATCTTTATGATGCACTGGGGCCCTTTAGAGTAGAAAGCTTTTAAAACTGCTGTTGGATTCAGAACTCAAATTAGCTGCTGGTACACTGGGACAGGGCTTCCTTTCTCAGGCAGTCGCCACAAAGTAACTTTTATCAGGGGACCTTCTGATAGATTGTTAGTTTCTCCAGCTCACCCTATTTATTTTTTGTTGACTTTTTGCTGCCCTATTTTGTGACATTTAAAAGAAGGCTCTATCAAAAAAGGCCAGTGCTAACTGGTGGACTGTGCTTGTGAAGTGCAGACATCACAGCCTATCTGATGTGTGAGGAGGCGGCGGGAGCACAGCACTTGAACCAGGTTACCTGTGGGCAGACAAGATCAAATGCAGCTTTCCTTTATGACTAGCATTGTGTTTGGGCTTTCTTCTCAAACAATGTCCATTAAAAAAAAAATTAGAACTAACCAGGGAATTCACTCTTAAGAACTTTGCTTTTCAACTTAATTTGAAATCTTTCTGGATTGTTGGCTGAGTTCTTTGGTTGATGCTGCTTTGAAATTACTGTTTAGTGCTTTAATCTTTCTAGGATTGATGTGGAAAAGTGTATCTCCATCAGAACTCCACTCCAGCATCACTGCCAGCCCTCCCCATCGTTCCAAACACAAACACTGTCATTTAACCAGGCTTCTTGTCATTTCATTGTTAAGTCCCATTAAGCTTATTACAGGAATGTGCGATCCAGTGACAGCATGGTCAGGTGGAAGTCCTATTTTAAATTCCCTAGGACACATTTCTAGATATTGCAATTTGTTGATATTAGTTTTATTTGGTTTGATAAACATTGTCTTTTACCACCATTGCCCTTCGTTTCATAAGAATGAAGAGATAAAAAGTGTGTGAAGAAATTCACAAAATTTAATTTGGCCTCCTCTTCGAGTGAGCCTCTCCCTTCCCTCTCTTAGTCTCTCTGTCTTTCCACTGCTGTGCTTGTTTCTGGTTTTTTTCATTAGAGAAACTTAGTTGTCCCCAGTAGCCACGATCCACTTTCAGGGGATAGCCATAAAGACAGTGACCTGTGTGAAATGTTTACATTGCAAAAGTCCTAGGCATGGAATATTGTAAAAGAGGTGGGGCCCATCTCTACTTACTAAAGTGCACTGCAAGGTGCCTGCCTTGTCCAGATGTGGAGTCTTCAGTGACTTCCCGATGCCCAGTCTCATTTCTAGCACCATGGATTGTAACCATGGGGGAAATTAGCTAGCAGATGATGGTGCTAACTTCTATGAGCTGATGGGGAAAAAAAAAAAGACTTTAAATTTTAAACTTGATTTTTATTTTTAATTTTCATTCTGTATTAAGAAGGGATTTATCCTACTTATCTTTTTATTTTACCTAAATTCTCCTCAATTTTGAGATTTCTTTGTTGGTTTTGGGCCTACGGACAGGTAGTTATAGTTTGTAAAGTTAAAAAAAAAGAGCCTATTTTAGTTCACTTTTTTCCCAAGTTCTTCAGATTCTGACCAAAAAGGGCTAGAGGGCTGATTTTGAAACTGTTATAGTGAAAGATGGTATTTGAAAACTTTTGATGAGGGAAATTGCTGCTGTATTTACATTTTGAAAAGTGTTTCCTTATTTACGCACTATTGACTTCCTATTGAGACTCAAAATTTTAAGTACAACTGGTAAAGAATTCAATGGATCAAACTCAGTAAATCTGAAGTCACTGGAATAAAGGCCCCTAAGAAAAAAATGTGTCAATTTTAAAGGTCTTTCCTAACTGAGGACCATTTTGTGATAGAGCCAAAGGTTAATAAAATCAGTAGTGAATGTAGCAATTTTACAGATAAGCTATTCACAACAAGTGTAGTTACTTGAATAAAAAGCTAATTCAGTTCTAAAATGCCACATGCAGTAGCAGTGAATAGCTGCTTTTAGGTGCTTTCTGGAGGAGGATAAAATACAGAATCACGGCACTCTTCTCTTCCAGCGTCCCTGGCTGCCTGTAAATTGCTGTGAATGGGGCTGTGGGCTGACAGGCTCTATTAAGACAAACTGCCTTTCTCATCGGAGAGATAAAATAAATCAGGTGTTTAGTCAAATTAAAATACTTCAGCTGGAGCAGGCCCTGGGGAGCACTGATCCACCTGACTAATCTGAGAGAAACTCAAGACAGATGTGGTTTGGGGATAAAGACGACCCCATGGAAAAAAAAAAAAAACCTGCTGCACTGTCTTTGGAGTTGGGGAATAGATACAGTTTATAGCGGAGAGTGTCAGACGCACACTGTGTGCGATACTGGATAAAAGCAGGCACATTGACTTGTAGAGAAGCTGTGTACAGACGCTTTTTTGCTGGTTCCCTCTTTGCAGTTTATGAAACTACCTCTGTTTTTGTGTGGGAGAGACTATCTTCTGGCAATGCTTTTTAGAGATTTTAAGATAGCCTGAAGGATGTGGAACAGATGACATTGAGGGGCTACTGATGACCTCTGCTGGCCTGGGCAGAGCCTCTGGATCTGCGCTCGTCTTTTCCAAGTTGATTTTATCAAAACGCAAAACATTATTTCAGGCAAGACTTTTTACACTGAGTTACCTCATAAGAGCATTCTATATGGTCTTTTGCCATTAACACAGTCGGACTGTGTTTAGGTTGCCCCGCCGTGCCCCATAATTTGTCTATGTTTTCAACAACCCTGGCCGTCGTACAGGTCTTCCTCGACTTAGGATGGAGTTACTTCAGATGAATCCATCTTCAGTTGAAAATATCATTAAGTTCAAAATGCATTTAATACAACGAATCCACCTAAAGGAGTGAGCCGGGCCTCCCTCCAGTGTGCTCAGAACACTTACATTAGCCTACACTTGGGCAAAATCATCCAACATCAAGCCTATTTTATAATAAAGTGTTGACTGTCTCATGTAATTTATTGAATGCCATACCGAAAGTGAAGAACAGAATGGTCATACGGGTGCAGTACGGTTGAAGCGCGTTGGTTGTTTGCGCTCACGATTGAGTGGCTGAGCGGGAGCTGCAGGCCTCTGTCGCTGGCCAGCATCTGGAGAGACTATGGTTCCCTGTTGTACTGGGTACATACCAGTTTTGCACCATCATAAAGTCAAAAAATTATAAGTTGAACCGTGATAAGTTAAGGACTATCTATAAGGTTTTGTGTTTTTTGGTTTTTGGTCTTTTTTGCCATAGCAAAGTTATGTATTCAATTAAACTAGTATTTTTTGAGATGAAAAAACTTGCGTTCACAGGTGGGTTGATCAATGTGATTGAGATTCAATGTTATTTTTATTACAGCAGCATAAACATTTGCTATTAGTTAAAACAAAAATCCAGCACCACAGGTTTTAAATACCTCAGTTTAAACCACTATATATGTGAATAAATACAATGGGTATAGAACAGAAAAATGATCATGCGTGTGCGCATGCGGGAACACACACACATGCCCACACACGCACACATGCCCTCTCATATAGGAACAAAGTGGCCTACACATTTAGAGAGTATAAGCTATAATATGGTGTAAATTGATCTCTCCTTAATTTGACCCACAAGGGACTAATTGATATGGATAGATGATAGATAGATAGATAGATAGATAGATAGATAGATAGAGATATATAAATTCTCCATTGGGGGGAATTTTAGACTTGTCATTCCAACTGCATTATGCCGCTCATATCTATTCAAAATATATATGTGCTCCTCAAAATAAGGAAAAGATAGTGACAGTCTTATATGAATGCCTAAATTTCATTTAAAAATATTGCTCTCTGGCTAGCTTTTTAAACAGTTTATTTAGATGTTACTGAATTTTTACAATTATACAGCTTGAATATCATTAGTGATTTGTAAAAAGCTTCAGTTAAATGGCGTTATTCTGTAAATGCAGATATACATGTCTATCAGCATTGGAAGCACCGATGTGTTTATAGACCTGTGGGCTTCACCTTGAGCAGAAGAAGCTAAGAAGACATTTATATGTTATCCTCAGCTTCTCTGTTTCCTGGGTAGAGGAGAAAGGAGACTATACTGAAGATTGTTAAAACAACAGTGTTTAACCTAGAAGAAGAGAAAAGCTACCAGTCTTTACTGGGGAATCTAAGTACTGGATCCTACCCTTGTATTGGTTTTTGCCCAAACTTTCTTAGGAATGCTCTTCTTTATTTACCAAGAATTATGGTACAGTGACTTTCCCAGAATCTAATAAGCCTTCTCTTAACTCACTGCATATAGATAGGTATAGAAAGAAAATTACAGGTAGATCAGAATATTACCAAAAATATGTGTAATAAAATGTGCATATATCCCAATGATCTAGTCTTATAATTTTCCAAACTATTTCCCACACCATAGCTAGAATGACCACATCATTCATCCCTTATCTAAAATACTGTAGTGATTTTGAAATATTCTTAGAATAAATGTGAAGTTTATCAAACATGGTCTTTTAGGAGCTGAATGGTGTGAACTTTTCCTACCTCATCTGGTATTCTACTCTCCTTTAATTTCCCTTGCTCGAATTTTGCTATCTTTTTTCAACTTCTGGATATACTGGAACTCCCCCTCCCCCACCATCTCAGGGCTTTTGCCTATTTTGTTTCTGCTGAAAAGCTCCTTGACCACCCTCCAACTCTTTGACTAGTTAACTCTGTTCATCTTCCTGTTAATTTGTTACTCTTTCAGTCTATCTTTCTTACATTTGGGCCTCCCAGACTTGGTTAAACTTTCCCCCAAATACCTATCATTTTGTAATTCTTTTTTAGTTGTAGTTTACGCTTGTATGTGTGATTTCTTGATTAAGATGTCTCCCCACTTTGACTGCAAAGTGCACAAGAGTAGGGAATTCTGTCTGCTTTTTCTTGCCATGGTGTCAGTATCCTTATTTCTATACAATACCTGACACATAGCTGCCATTCAGAAGTATTTTTTTTCAATGAGAAATGAATAAAATGAGTAAATACATATACTTTATTTTGTGTTTTCTCATTTCTATATATATATTAACATTTGCATTAATAGAGCTTGTTGCAATTTTGAAGAAATTTTATGATTCCTTCTGGGAACCTGCTTTTGTATTTTAATATTTCTAGATCAAGAAGTTCTTTTTTAACAAGCTGAAATTCCTATTGCTGAAATAAAAACTCATTAAAAAAATTAATTCCAGTAGCTGGAAAGAATAGCTGGATACAGTATTTGTGCCTTTATCAGTAGAACACATTTTCTAACATCATCTCACTATTTTATTTTTCTTTTAATTTTGATTTTAGGCCATCTTTCAACTCAGTGAATCTTTAAGTATATGGGATATTGACTGTTTATTTGTTTCTTTATTTTTTAAGGACTTGAATTGGCATTACAAATTCCAAGGTAGTCCTAAGCATCATAACTTCTCTGCTGAATCAGTTTTACCTTCTGGGAGTCATATGCTAGCAAGTACTCGCCCACCTCCTCTGAAGGCTCCCTTTGTCCATGGGGCCACTCGGAAGATAAGACCACTGCTAATTGAAATATTTTTAGTTTCTCAGATTTTCCTGGTGCTTTCTTAGCAGGAATAAGGGGGGGTTTCATGAGAAGATTGGAAGTCTCCTCTTCCACACACACACACACACACAAATCGGCAATCTTTGTCCCCTTTGACAGCTGGTGGCGTCTTTCTGAAAAGCTTTCAAATCATAGATCATTTCTTCATAATGAAACCTGTGAGCTCAAATACAGTGGGTTGAAATTCTTATCTTATGCTGTGGTAAATACTCTAATTTAGATTCACAAAAGGATTCTGTACCCTTTACTTAGGAGAGCTGTGCAATTTGCCCATAAAAAGACTGTTCAGCACCATTAGTGCATACCATAAGTGTTCAGCGACATCATATTCATTAAACAGCACATCCTTATGCATAACCTTTTCAACCTCAAACGTGTTTTTTTCCCTTTGAAGAATGACAAATGACAAAGGGGTGAAGGAGCCCTCCAAGCAACATTGTTGCCTTTAAGGATGAACTTGAGAACTTTAGCTTGATCTCCGTACGGGGGGAAAATGAGATTCAGTCCTTTCTTACCTGAGGCAAGGCAGGCTTTTTCCCCCCTCTCTCTGTAGAATTCATTCCATGGCCAAGAGAACAACTCCTGACTCCAGAGATAGGTCTTTATGCAATAGAAAAGTCTTATGAGAGCAATGATGGGAAAATCCTTTAAATAACACTTATTAAGCACCTACTATGTCTTAGATCCTCTATTAGTCACTGAGGGTAGAGAAAACTAGTATTGTAGAATATTAACACAACCTATACTTTCTATCTTTGGTATTAAATATCATAGTTTTCCTAGCTTGATCAGATAGATTTGGTAGGGGTAAGGGGAGGGAGAGGAGGAATATGATAAAAGGGTGAGGGTAGGAGTAGTTCTGCTTTTTGTTTGTTTTGTTTTAAAGATCAAGAGGGAAGAGTGAGAATTTTACTAATGATAATACTTTTTCTTGGCAGGGGCGATGACTAACTCTGGTGTTCGTTCCATTGATATTCTGTAGTGTTCCTAAACTCACAGTAACCTCCAGTTACTGTCCCAGATCTTTAAATGTCTTAGGGTAGTCCCTTTCTTAATCTGCCCTCCCCCTTTCCCCAATTCGTTCAGACTTTTCTCAAACTTGTGAGATATCTTCTCACTTCCATTTTAGGTACACCTGAGAGCCTGGCAGAAAAAGAACGGCAGCTCTCTACTATGATTACCCAGCTGATCAGTTTACGGGAGCAGCTCCTGGCAGCGCACGATGAACAGAAAAAACTGGCAGCCTCACAAATTGAGAAACAACGACAGCAAATGGACCTTGCTCGCCAGCAGCAAGAACAGGTGAGCCCTGCAAAAGGAGCTGATGAACTGGGGCTGTGGAATGTGCCAAGCTCAGCGAGTAATCACATTGATTGGGTTTTTTGTCATAAGCATTCCTAAAAAAAAGAAGGAAAGAAAGGAAGAAGCCTTCTAAAAATCCAGCGTCTTCAAGAATACTGAGGTGATATGTGGAGGACAAAGAAAGGCATCATAGCAACTGGGCATACCTGAAGTAGTAACACTGTTTCAGAACATTTGGATTTGATTAATTACTTAGGGATTATTCACATAGACATCACATGTATTCCTGTGTTAAGCAAGAGTTATTCCAAGCTTAACCAAGAGTAAGTTGCTTCTCTCCAGGTGTTACTCCTCTCATCCAGAAAAGGAGGGTCCTGGTCTAGAAAAACTTTGGGGATCTTTAAGCTTACTGGTCCAAAGATTTTCTCTGACTTTAAAGCTAAGGTGACCATAGGTCTCAGTTTTCCCAGAATAGCCCTGGCTAATGACTGTTTTCCAGAGTAATTATTAGTAACCCCCCATTCCTCCTGCAAAAGTTGTCCTGGTTTGAATGATAAATTACATAAATTATATGGTCACTCTATTTATAGCATAGGTAAATCGTTGAAAACAAATTAGCACATGGCTCCTCTAAGAATTTGATTTCATTGATTTAAATGTAAGAAAGAAGAAAAAATAGCAAAGTTTAAGTGTACATCTTTTAAAAAGTAAATCACTCTCTCCAACGTTTTTCCTGTCTCCTAAGAGTACATTAATCTGACAACAATGATTCTATTAGAGTAGTCCCTGATGCTTTCGATCAGACGGACCCAAATTAATGTGCAGTTTTTAGGAATCTGACATTATTACTGGAATTATCTTTTCAGTTAAATGTATTTTATAGGGGTATATAGAGCAATATATGCTCTGTTGATTTTAATGAGTTGTGACGTCTGGTATTTTATATGCTTGAATATTTGCCCACATGTAGGAATATGGACTCAGCCCCTAATGGAAAATAACATAAAGGAACACTGTAAAAAATCAGAAGTTAGAATGTCATTTAGCCATCCAGAGATGACACAGTAATTAACTATTGACACTTGTGAATAAGCTAGCACAAATTAATCTTGACACATTTGCAGACGAGTGATATCTTACAGTGAACACTTTGTAATTATATTTCAAAATGAAAATTAAATGACACTTAAAACTAGGTTGTCATGCTCAATGAAGCGAGCATGTAGCTCAACCGATTGGCAAATAAAATTCAGAATTTGAGCCACATGGTGCTTATGTACCATACTTCACTGTGTCAAACCCATACGTCTAGAGTGGATGATAGTAATTGCACTGTGGTGTTGTGGATGCATTTCTATGCAGCACTTTATCATTTAGGAGGGACCATCAATATTAGATGCCTAGTAGTGTTTCACTGGTTTGCTAAGAGGAAATAAATATTCAGAGGATCCAGCATCTCTACCTAGAGTTGCCGAGTTGTCCATTTCTGATTTGAATGGTGACAAGCAGACTGGGCCTTTCGGATCTGATTAGACACTGTTTCCAATTTGCTTAAAAAAACTTTGGGAAGGAGTGGTCCCATCTCTCAAACTCTAGCCTGTGATAGGGGCAGCTTTATCATGAGTTCCAGTATGAGCCAGTCATCACCAGAAACCACAAAGCAACGTTTGGGAGTAGACTGATATTTTTTGTTATCTTGGGCTGAGTGAAATGTGATTTGGGTGTTTCCCTCTGCTCTAGGCTGAAGCATCAAAAACACTCAAGAAATACACAGCTGAGGGATGATCCGTATTCATTTTTCTACTTCCAAGATGGCCCATTCTAGAATATAGGCTTTTGGAAGGAGAAGAAATAGGAAGGAAAAAACCATAACTCTTGCCTATAGGGCACTACTAAACCAAGTCCTTCTAAGTAGTCTGGCCACTTTTCCATCTGGCTTCCTCTGTGGGCACTCAGTGTGTTCTCATAAGGGGCATCTCCCGGGGCTCCAGCTTTTGAGGCAATAGACAGCCTGATGCCTAACTCATGATATATAGCAAATACCATTATGCTGAAGAAGTTGTTTGCTCTTCTGAGGGGCAGCTTCAGTCCTCAGTAGGACTTGTATGAAGTGGGTAATATTTCTTTTTATAGACCAGATGACATGTTCACGTGTTGAATTTGATTGTTGGACGAAGAAAGGGAATGTACAATTTGTATGTGGATCCTGAATTTTAAAATTAACATATTACCCTCAAAAGGATAAATATTAAATTTTGTTTTTAAAAAGTGCTTTGTACATCTGACAGCCACAACAACAACAAGATTTTTTTTTTCACTGCTTTTTTGGCACTCCTTTGACAATATTTCTAAATTTTATCAGTTCTGGAACTCTTTCCTTCAGAAAAGGTTTCACCAAAGTAGACCACAAGTAATCTGTAATGCTTACAGATTTTACTTTTTACATCCAAATTAAGCTCTTGAGAAAACTGTAGCCAGTCTTCCTGTCTTTATTCTCCAAAGATCAGATTTCGACATTCCCATTCTTTCCAGATGACCAGTGCAGATATGGATGAACTGCTCACAAGTGTCATACAAAGGGTACTGTTCACCTACAGAGAAAGATTTAGGGGGTAAGCAGAGAGGTGGCACCTGTTTGAAATTTTTCATTTTCTCCAACTTACTAAGTCTGCCTCTCTCATTTTATAGGAACTCTTTCACACAGAAGTGCAGTAAAGCATTCTTGTCATTCCGAGAGAGATACCTGGGGTAATGGCAAAGGTGCAGGCATTTCATTTGAACTTAACGAAACTTTATTTCTGATAGATTGCAAGACAACAGCAGCAACTTCTGCAGCAGCAGCACAAAATTAATCTCCTGCAGCAACAGATCCAGGTCAGTGTATTTTATTACTCTCAGCTGATTGTACTTAGATACTTTCCTCCTTGCAAATGGAATTTAAAATGCTGCAAATGCGCCCCTCTCTCGTCAACAGCACCAATAGGGCTGTTACTCAAGGATGTTGTATACAATTGTAGACGTGGATGTAGGAAACATCGACCACGACCACGTGGTGGTCTAAGCATTCTTTTCGGATGTGAGGGTACACAGAATAAACCTTATCTCTTTTTCCTTGTGCCATTCGCCCGACACTCACCCAGTGGAAACCTAAATGGTTTCAAAGGTAGCACACATGTGCTGTTTTTATTGCTACAGACCACTTTCGGCTTTGTATTTTACCACCTAATGGTATCACAGGGAGAAGCTGATGCTTATTTGTTGGTTAGGACAGTCTGATTGGGTCAGTTATAAGAAGAGTCTTACGACCTGGGAAAAGACTGGTAATGATTAATTTGGTCTTTAATAAATATTCTCTGCATTTCTGCTGGGTGCTGAGGGGAATAGAAAGATCAATGAATAATGATGTGTCTTCAAGGCGCTTATAGTCTAGAACGGAAGAAAAACTTGTTCCCATATAATTGTAATACAATTTTTAAAATCCCTTCTTTGTTTGGCAGTGTAACGCGGTACAGAGATCATGCTTACAATGGCCTGGGAAGGAATTCTGATTTCTAGCATTCCTTTAGACACTTGATGGTTAATGTAACTAACAGCTCTCTGGGATAGGTAAGGGAAGTGGCCTCCATTTTTGAAAAGGAACACAGGTATGTGACTTCTAGAAAACCTTAGAATACAGACGTGGTTGTCTGGTGATTAATCCTGAGGAATACTCATCCCAGATTTCTGTCTACCTGCCACGTCCTCTGTGCTTTCTCTTGGCTGCTGTGGATGTTTTCTAACCTCTGCAATCTGTGTTGCAGCCTAGTTGGGGCAGTATATTGTGAATTATAGTATTCCTTTGCTTGAGTTTAACATTACACCCTCCTGTATTTTTAAAAAATCATTTGCATAAAGTCATAGTTTACTCTTCTATTCTTTCATTGGTGAAAGCCAGTGATTTTTTAACTTCTTCACTCGGTAATCATCCTTGGTGTTCCATTTAAAGTACCAGCTTGGTGCCTGAGGAAATTCCTGTACCTCGTTTGGCATTTTGTCCAGTTATCTTCACTCAGACGTTTTAGCCAGTGACTTCATTGTTGTTTAATTCATTCTATCTTCCCTACGCAAGTGTATATGTTTCAAAATAAAGAGTCCAAATACAGAGGGGATGGAATGTCTCTGGCATTTTTGACAGTGAGCTTTTACAATTAAATCTTGGAATAATTTCTCATCCTGATATCTCTTTTATGACTCATGCTGAGATCCTTAATTAAATAACTGTCCAGGTGTTCCTTGGTTTTGCCCTTATTAGAATTTTCAGTGTATCTCCTACTGCTAAGGTCAAGATTTTTAGCCTGTGGTTTCCTACATTTTTCTCTAGATTCCTATCTAAGAACTCAGTAGGTGTTAAATAACCTGATCATTTAGTTCTCTCTCTTTCTCCTATTTGTAAAGTAGGAATGGAAGAAGTTTCCTGAGATGTTCCCTGATTTATCAGTTACTTATTGTTAATGTTTTTACTACATCTTAATTATTTACTTCTTTATTTATTTTGAATGTATTTCACTTCTTAGTCCACTGTTTGTATGAAGTGGCTGTCTTAATTGATGTTTGCTTTGTGGTACTGAGGATGTCAGAAGAATAGCAACCAAATCAGTTCAGAGCATTTTTATGAAATATTATTAGTATTTACTGATTGCATATGATTTTATAGTTATAACTTTACTACATGAAATTGATGCCTTTTTTCCAGAAACTGTAGAATGTGATGTTAAAATATTATTCATCAGAATGTTCAGTTTGAGAAGATAGGAAAATTGTTTTTTCCAGTTTTCTAATAGAATTTTAATTGCTTTTAAAATTGTGGGTATTTCTTATTGTTTAAATTTTTAAAAATTGAAGCTAATCAGCACTTGATCTCAGCTGCACAAATGATAAAATCAGAGAGATTCAAAAGTGTCAGAGTTGCATTCATTTTAGAAATATAGGAATCTTTGTAATAAGAATTCATATTTTAAAAAATAACAGGGAGCAATAATCTGTATTTATAGTTCATTCTGTCCTGAGCCACTGCGTTACTTCATATCTTGTCAGTATTTATCTTATCAGTATAGACCATTCAAAGAATTTTTCAAATGCTGAAAAACACTCCTTACACAAAACATATTCATCTCTGGCACTTATGAAGCAGGTATTTGATATTCAGACTTTTAGATGTTTTTTTTTGGGGGGGAAGGGGAATGGGCTAACTGTATTTTCAAATATGGTGTTTGACAGTCTATAGTCATGATCAAATTTAGAAGAGATTATTGTTGGGCTAATTTTAGTATTCTTTTTGAGCAAAATATGAGCTTTAAGAGATGCCTCAAACACTTTTCTATCATGAAAGAAACATTCTCCCTTTTGAAAGCAACCAGAACAAAGAGTAAAATAAGGTGAGCACAAAACCTTCTTCTGAAAGCAAATGTATGCAGAGACAATTTGAGCAAGTTTGACCTTCTTTCTTCTTTTTAAATCTTGAGTCCTAGAACCTGTTAGCTAACATGGTCAGCAAGTTGGAGCCATGGCAATTGGAGTATGAGTGTCAGGTGGCTACACTCAAGATTGCCTCTACTTCTAGTTCAGAATGCTGACTTGTGAGTCAGTCTTGTTCCGGAATTTGCAAGCTGTAATAGAAAGAAAGGGAAGAGTGTCTAACCTCTTATAATAACCACACACCAACACATCTGGGCCTACTATAATCGAAACAAATGAAAACCTGAATGGTTTACACAAATTGAAAAGCAGGATTTTTCCTTAGAGATAGAAAAAGGCATGATGAAGACAGTATTGTAAAAGTCCCATGCTTATTTTATGTGAAATCATTCAAAAAGTAAATATGTAGTTAAAAACCATATCATTTATACATTTTTTCTTCCATAAATATAATTTTTTGACATAATTTTGCCTTAGTAAATTCTAACTAAATTTTGAAAGAGATACCATGTAAGCCCTATTTACAAAGTAAGATGAATGATTTTTGTGAACCAATGTTTTTATATTTTTGATGAGTCAATTTTTGCCATTAAAAATCAGGGTAATAACTTTAAATGATTATTAAAATGCTTTAATATTAACAGATCTTTTAGGAGGCTGTTTGCTTAGTGAATTCAAATCCCTCTGTGCTTTGGGGAAAATGGTGATTCCTCCAATTTTTTTCATATTAAGTAATTCCCCCGATATAGAGCCCAGAAAAAGTTAGACATTTTTGATATTTCCTGGACAGAAATAGCACAGTTTTCATCAAGTCCATGGAAAGCCAAAATAATAGATGATGGAATATGGGTCCTTGGAATTGGGAATGTCGGTTCTCGTACTTTAATTCCAAAAGACAGATGACTGCTTCAGTGATATCATCTTCCTTGTTCCCCACTGTTGCAGTAGACTATCTTAGCCAGTCTTTCAAAGCATTTTATTTATGAGTTATGTTGACCAGTAAACAAAATCCACTTTTAATCCATTGGACATACCAAAGTATATGTACAGTGTTTTAATCAACTACTAAATAGAAGGCTAGTCTAGTGTTTTAATCAACTACTAAATAGAAGGCTAGTCTCCTTTCTCAAAGGAGAAAATACTTTATAAATCCTGCTTTCTTGATCCATCCATAAATTTATTGATCCAACCTCAGTTGACCATGTCATGGTTCTTGAGTCTAGAGAAGATCGTCTTCATGGACACAACGTACCACGTTCTTTGGTTTCGATAGCACATTACTAGGAACACATTTAATGATGGCATTTTGTTGCTAAAACTTAACCTTTGGAAGAGAATTCAGCTCATGAAGATATCTTGGTGAGAAACTTACTTTTCCAGACATGAACGGTGTTACCTCCTTATTCACGTCTCTTCAAACCCCAACCTTAAGAGATATTCAAGTGGCTTATATTGTGTGCTATAGAGGCAGTGTCCTCGCCTCACATCACTGATGGAACCACGCTGGTCTTCTAACATTGGGCTGGCTGGTTGGGGGATTATTCGGGCATTTGGCGTGCTGAGCCAGAGCCAACGATTTAGTGAATTCATCCATACGAGCCTTTTTTAGTATAATTGTGAAACTTGTAATTCTTAGCTATTTGTTAATCTTTATGAATTTTAATCTTTATTGATGAATGTGTAATATTCATTGCCATTTCCTCATCATTTAACACATGCATTAGATGGCAAACCTCATCTGTGGAAGGCCTGAACTGAATGCCATTGCTGCTGCTTTCCGCATACTCTTTGTCTCATCTGAAAGCTTTCTATTTTAAATGCTGTAATACAGTCTGCTTATTTACAAGTGTTTTTCTCCTTCCCGAAGCTTTACTCTGCTCTAGAGAGTATACCCATATTTTTCATGCATGGTATTTTCTATTTTGACTATAATATATGCCTGTGTGCTTTTCAATATTTTGTGTGTGTCTGTGTGTTTTTCATGTGATAGAGCACCATTCGATATGCGTTCTTCTTCTTTCTGTCTGCTAACCAGGAGAGATGCTGATATTATAAGAAAGGAGGTGATTGTTCTTAAACCATTAAACAGAATAATTCGAGATGTACTCTCACCTTTTAAGGAGATAAACCTTGCCTTTTGTTTCCTTCAATATGATTAACTACAGGCAATTCAGGTATCTGCTGAGCAGAATAAGGACTACCTTTTTATGTGAAGTAGTTGTCTAAAGATCAGAAATAATTACTTTGTACATTAGCCTTCATGGCCTGTATGACCTGGTTAATTAATTTTTTGCTAGGATAATAATAATAGATATATATTTGAGGATATGCTTCATCATTAAGTATCTAAGTGACCTCTAATTTTAAGAGCTGGACCTTGGCATTTATTGTCTTTTGGAGATGGCTGCAGGAGCCAACAACGAGCCTGATGAAAGTCAGGAGCCCTCCAGTCTCACGGAGTCCCTCTGTCTTATGTTGTATCTCTGTTAATTGTATTTAGCATTGATAAACAAAAAGCAATTACAGTGCTCCTGTTTTGGCTCTAGCCAATACGTCTTTTTTGTGTTATTGATCAGGTAACGAATCTCCTTCCAACAGCCCCTGAACAGGACTAAATAAACCCACTGGAAGTAATTTGATACTACTATTGGCACTGTACATGTATCTGATACTCTCTTGCAATGAAATGAGAGTTATAAACAAAGCTTAGAAGTATAGGATTAGCCCCCAGCTTCAGCAAGCCCTTAAAATATTTTGTAATTCTATCTTCAATCATGAATTAGCCAGGAAAAACAGACCCTGTCTCCTCTATTTCTCCGCTGTATGCTGTTTTTAATTGCCCACAGGCAGGCTGTTGTGATCTTCTTTGGAAGTTTAAAACCAAGATAAAAATGCAAATCTAATTATTTCTTTTATGTAATCTAATTAACTTTGTAAGTAATGATAGATGTTCCATAGCTTGCTTCAAACATTTAATAATGAAGTTTCTGAATTAGAAAGAATAGGTAAAGCTGCTATAATTCATGAACAGTAAGGGCCTTCCCAGCTAAAAATATACATTCTCTGTGGATTAAAAACTCCAAATTAGCCATGCTGGACTGTTCAAGTTGGAGTGGATCTAAAAAGAAGAAATGATACTTGCTCAGATCCTATGAGTTACTTACTACATGGAGTTATGAATCAGCTTGCTACCTGTTTTCTAGATGTGGCCTGTGGCAGAGATCTTTCAGCAGACCAGAACCTGAATCTCAATGCTTTCCAGGCACTGGGCTTCTGTTGCCCTCACCCCCTCTAGGTGACCCTCCCTTCTCTGTTTTGCCTGCTTATATTTACCTCTGACTCTACTCCCCAGCTCTTTTTCAACCTACTGATACTAAAAATTCCAGGAAACCAGTCTTTGCTTCTTTCTGAGATTAATGATGAAGGGAGAGTACATGACCCCTTCAGAAGCAGGACGGTATGGAGCAGAGTGGGCAAATGACCCAGGTGGTGCTGGCATGTGACATTACCATTAGGTAACACTGAACCAATCCCATGGGGGAAAGGCGGCTGTCTTCTATTTTTTTCTTGATCTCTTTGATTACATTGAGGGCTCAGTTTAGTGTTAGTCTTTAATAGCTTTCTAGGATGTGCTAATCTCTCTCTGTAGGAAAGACTGAGAGAGAGAGCGAGAGAGCGAGAGAGCATCCTAGTCTCAGAGTCTTTGGAGGCGATAGCATTTAGCTACAGATAAAATGAAATAAAGTAAAATAAAAATAAAATAAAACTTTGATTTTTGTACTTACCTGGTTATCTTGTATTTATAACAAGAGATTTTAGGTTTCTATTTGAGGTAGTGCTACGAAGTTTCCTTTAGAAATAAATGTATTTAAGCAAAAAAAGTCAATTTAGATAAAAACCTTAAGCAAATAATAGTTGCGTACTTGGGTATGGCAAAAATTACGAAAGTAGTCTTTAATGATAAATTTGGGGAAACCTCTGAGAAAATACGGCACTAAGAGGTATTAAATGATCCCCCTTCATATTGCTTCCACTTCAATAGAAGGTTAAACTTGAAACATCTATAGAGGTCCTCATGTTTCTCATTTGCTCGTGGGGGGGTTGGGGATGGGCCGGTGGCTATTACTGGCAGCAATATTGTGAGTTTATCATTAAGCTATATTTAAAAATAGCCCTGACATTATTGGGGGTGGTTTGTACCTCCGTTGGAATTAAAATGCCTTTCCTTTTTGTGAAGTAACGGTGGTAATAGATGTCATGTACTTTGTTTCTTTGTTTTCCAGTAGTTTATTTGGTAAAATGAGACATTCCCAGATACACACACACACACACACACACACACACACACATACATATCCCCAGTTTTGTTTTTCTTTGAAATTTCCTTGGAACTTTCTCTCCAGTCCAAATCCTGTACTTCACAGAGGGAAACCGAAACTCCAGAGTTGTCAAGCTTAAAAAGCTAAATATTGTCCGAGCTATGAATGGGGCCCAACTTTCCTGACTCCTAGTCTAGTGCTCTTTCCAACATTCCAGGTTATGTCTCAATTTGCCCTTTTTGTGACTTGAATAAATCTTAGTGCACTTTAGTTTCTTAGTTCGTAAAATGTGGATAATAATGCCTAACATCTAAAATCTCATTACATTCTCTTTGTCCTTAAACAGAAAAAAATTGAAGATTTGCCATTAGAATCAGTTTATATCCCAGAACTACTACAACTATGGGTATATACCCACAAGGAAAGAGATAAAAAGAACATAATTGGAATCTTCCTACAGTGTAGTATGAAATGTATTCATGGCTGAATGACTCTTTTGGTATTTACATATAAACTTCTTAGATAGTTAATTATTTTACTTTCTTGGGGCTTTAAAGTGGTATGTCTTTATATTGAGGGTCAGTCACCTTTAATGTTAATACTTTTCTTTATAGCTACCTTCTCCAGCTGACAAAAGTGAGCAGTGAGTGACAGCATTTGATGCCAGTGGTTCTCAATCTTGGTTGTACCTTGTAATCACTTGGAAGCCTTTTAAAAATACTAATGCTTGGGTTCCATCACAGAGATTCTGATTTAATTGGTCTGAAATACAGTCCTCATGGAAGATGGTTAAAAACTCTCTAGATGATACTAGAGGACAATCAAGATTGAGAAATACTGCTTTATACAGTGTAATGCAGACTAAATGATTAAATATGAACTCTTAAGTTGTTTGGACCATCTATCTATTTACCTAGCAAACATCTATGTATCTGTATCGGTGTCTATATCTAAATAAACAGAGGGTTGGGCATAGCTTGAACAAATAATTCTTTAGGAGCTGAAATATACTTTTGACTTTGGTCAGAGCTATTTTACTTAAAAGCTAGAAAGCTTATGAAGGATAATTGTTTAAACAACTTAAATGTAGTTAATTGTTGTAATAACTTGATTTTTATTTATATGTAGGTATACTGGCAAAACAAGAATGTGTTGAGATCAGAATATTTTTTCCTTTGCAAGATGGTATTTAAAATAAAAATGAAGCATAGCATTTCATAATAATACAAAAACTTTTAGAAAATAAATTCTCAGTTACTATTTAAACAAGATGACCCAGGAAATCAACCCATTATTTATTTTTATATGTATTTTTTCTAAAAATTCTCTACAAAATTGACTACATCTTGATACACTTGTGGAATGTATGAACCTGAATACACCTTTAAGCTAGATTTGTACATATAAGTAGAAGATATAGAGAATTAGATGCATTATTTCAGAATGTATGTAATTTAAAATTTTTATAGAACTAGCACAGGTATTGGTTAAATAAATCCAGATTTAAATTCCAGTTCTACCACTGATTAGATCAGTGATCTGCTTTGCTACTTACTAGCTGTGAGACAAGTTTCTTAATGTCTCTGAGCCTATGGTTTCTTAATTCCTAAAAGATGGGTAATAATAGTACCTTACTAGTTGTGAGATTAGAGATCATCAAATAAAGCCTCTAGTTAAGTGCTCAACGTACCATGTCTATCACTATCATTATTTTTATTGTTGTTGTATACCAGGTATCATTTCAGAATACCTTATAGAGAAACATATATATATACACATATATATATGGTATCTGTGTTTATAAGTATGTTTGTATCTATATACACATGTATATTTAGAACCCACAAATTAGTGATGTGAATATAGGGTAATCAGTGTGGATGCACTTAAATCTATTATGACCATGATAATCTAAAGGAAAAAAAAGAGTAACGATTTTCTCTGGCTGCCAAATGAGAGCTGTTTCAATTGTCAGTGAGAGGAGAGTAAGGTTTATCAGGCACTCAGGAGTAGTTGGCCAGGAATTAGCGCTGCCTGGAGATTGTCTAAAAGGGAGCACGGGATTTTATTCTGGAAAATAGGGTCAAATTCTCACCTTTCACACCAAAATGGGCTTTCCTATTAGATCAATAGTGCTTGCAAAGTTAGAGGGACAGTAAATGAACCTTTCCAATTTATTTTATAGCTTTAAAAAAAAACCACAGATGAAGTTACGTGATGTAGCAGCACAAAATGCAAAAGTCCTTCTTGTTTAAAATAAAGTTGTTCATATAAATCTTGTGTACGCCATCTCCTGTAAGTCAAGCATTTGCCCAGCTTTTGTGAATTATGTCTATACTTAGAATTTAAGAAGTTAAACAGTATGCATACCAGACTTGAGAGATGGGAAATAAAAATTGATATACTGTGTGACTCTTGATATAGCACAGGGAAATATCTTTTAAATTCTGAAGGGATGTACTGACATAACCATTTTTAATTCACATAAGGTAACTCCCACTCAAAGTTATTAATGTTGGAGTCAGATATTTTTACTTGTTCAAAATAAAATAAATGATGCAAAAGGTATCAGGGTCTTACTGTGAGACACTGAATTCATTTTATGTACCACCCTTTCCATTAGGAAAATGTTGAAGTTGTAACATTAAACAATGAAAGTCAAGGAATTCACAGATCAGAATAAAGGGTCAAGTCCATCCTCAGTCAGGTTATAGTCATGACTATTGTTGAACGTGGAAGATTTGAATTTTCTACAGTGGCTGAAATTAGTGCAGATGGAAAGGGCTCTCAGCTGGGGTGACTGGGCTGCTGCTCGAACATCTGACAAGGTGGGCAAACTATTCTAAAGAACTCGTAGCAGGCCCAGCTTATTCCGTACTGGACTAGCATCATTTGTTTCCCAGCCACACAAAGATTGGCTGCTCCTTATGCATCCTTTAGTTGTAGCATTCATAGGAAAAGGGGGCAAAAAACCCCCAAGGAAGCTGATTTTTAGTTTCAGTTGATCTTCTAATAACTTTGTTCCCTTCTGAAAGTTGTGATGGTGTCAGGAACCAGTTACCCAAATGGAAAAACATTCTTATGTGCTATTATTTGATAAAAGATGTAAGTAAGTCCTAGTTCGCTGTTTTGGAAGCTGGCTATGGCAGAAGTCATTTGTTAATGTACAGAGAATTAGTTAAATACAAGGCTCTTTAGGATTCCTATAATTGAATGGTGCCTGAGGAGGCAATGCAGGGCCTGAAGCTTCAAGGAGAGGAGAGCTCTCCAGCTGCTGGCTCATGTATTTGTCTGTCCTAAAGGACCTTTTTTCATCCTGTGTCTGTCAGCTTCTCCTTCCTCCTGACTTGCATTTCACTGAGAATCAGGAATGTCATGATAGCTCCCAGATCATCAGTTTAGGAGCTGGAGGCTGGGGTTTGAAGGAATCAACATGGATATAGTGGTGGAAGAATGAGCTTAACACAGAAGGTGATGGAGAGGAAGGAAGTGCATATTGATACGAAGCTGTCACCTTGCTCAGTGATGAGGAACGGAGACTTGAGAAAAGGAAAAAGTCGTTCCAAGTTTTTCTCTCTATCCTACTCTGTGTAATTCTTTGTAATGCTTTGTGCAGACTCAGGTTTCTAGATTTTATGTTTGAGGTTAGATGGAGTGGAGGCACAGTTAGATGAGCTGGTACACTCTATGGAAAAGCCTAGAGTGCAGGGTGCCTGGCTGGCTCGCTCAGTGGAGCATGTGACTCTTGATCTCAGGGTAGTGAGTTTCAGCCCCACATTGGGCATGGAACCTACTTAAAATAAGAAAAATAATGCATATGTACATACATACATACATAAATATTTTTAAAAAGGAAAGAAAAGCCCAGAGGAGCTGGCAAAAGTGAGATAGTAGTATTCATTATTGGTTCTAGCCAGAGGTTATTCTCAGATCAGGTAGACCAGCTCAGATCCACAATGATAGGGCAAACATGTAGTCTAACATTGGAAGAATCCCAGCTCATGGCTGGAGTATCTATAGTTCAAGGGTGGAAACCAGGGCAAAGAAAAATGATGTTGAGCTCTCGAAGTTGGCCTCCACACAACAGCTATTTTCCTGTTAAGATTGTCTGATTTGGTTCTATTGCAGATTGTGAGACACACTGGTCTCTGGCAGGGCCCTTCCAGGGTGTCTGTTTTAGGGTAGAAGTACACCCCTGAAATTCCTAGGGATCCCCTGTGGGAGGGAAATTCAGATCATTAGCAGTCCAGTAGAAGAGGTCATTGGAATTCTATGTTTAGGACTTGGCTTCCATATCAGTACAGTATCTTTCCTTCTCAATAAGATTGGACCTGACTGTGGAGACCTGGGTTTGTGATATACTACAGATATAATACAGATATACTGTATACCTCAAGTGATTAAGTGTACAATCTTTAAGGCAGATGTCTTTGTGTAATAGAATCATACTTAAACTATTTTTTCTTGTTTAGTTTTTTAAAAAGATTTTTTAACATGTATTGCTTTTGTATAAGAAAAAACAGTTAAAAATTTTAAATGTGCTTTGAAAGAACAGTGATTTTCAATATCAGTAAAATTATTAAATTTATTATGGTATATTCATGTAATGGGCTGTTATAGACTGTTAAAAATATTTACAAATAATTTTTAATGATTTAAGGTAATGCTTACAGTATGTCATCAGGTGGAAAAAAAAACAATGTAAGAATGTAAGTACATTATAATCTTAACTACATAAAAATAGGCATAAAAAAGACTAGAAGAGAATGCATTGTTTTTATAATTGACTTTATTATTCTTATTTTACGTTTTAAAATGCAGGTAACAAAAAAGGAATAGACATCTATCTTTTTATCTTGTGATCACCTGTGGAATAGATTGTGATCACCAGTAGATCATCAGATCTTATGATTTAATTGTCATATCTGATTTCTGGTTGCTTAAATAGAGCTTCCAGTTAATAAAAAACAAGCAGGTCTCCAGATAGCTGGAAAAAAGTGTACAGGTACAGATCTTTCCAGTACTGTCAGGCTATTTTACTGATATCTATGCCTGTTCAATCTCTTCCTCGTTTTCCTAACCGGCTTTGCCTAGGACACGGAATTAATTCCAGAGACTTGTATGCTCCCATTGGCTCAAGAGGCCAGGATATCAAGCCTAGGAAAAAGGGATACATAGAGACAATAACTGATCTACTCTCAGCAGAACTTGCTCTTCTTCCTTTTATGGAAGGTATACGGTCCCAACTGGGGGACAAAATAGTATTAGAGCAGTGTGGAGTGGCAGAAAGAACCCTAGACTTGGACTCAGGATGTCTGTATCTAGTTTTTGTTCTGGTAGTAAGTACATGACCTCTGGAAAATTATTCTTCTGCAGTGATTCTCATTTTCCATATATTTACAACAAAGATCATTGTACAAGATTATCGCAGAAATTCCTTGTGACTCTGACCTCCTGTCAGATGAAGGGAATTAACTCTGGTCCTTAGAAAATGGAGAGTAGTAGGCAGTTTTGCCTAAGAAGGTTGCAGGCAAATGTCAAGTTTGGCCACAGCATAAGCCATGTCCCCCTAGGAATGTTTGCATTTTAAACCATTGAAAGGTTTTAAATTATGAGGTCAAATTCATGTTTCCTTTGTGGGGTATTGTGATGGCTTGTAATGCCTGCCACATGAAATGATGGCTATCGGGGATTCTTAGAAAGACATATTTAGAGAGAGGGCCTATAAATGCCTGCTTTCAGGCTGCACCAAACACATTTCTGCAGCCAATGACAAACTCCTGCCGTTAGGGCTATATAATGGAAAGGGTGACACAAACTTAATTTTAGTGTTGCAAGTGAAATATTATAATTTTTGGAAAAAATCCTTATAGCTTTGCTAAAGTATTAATTGCAGGAAATTACAGCATATCCTCGTGTAGTATTATGTCAGTGGCATATATAGCATATAACACCTTTTCCTAGTCTCTCTTGTTTTCACCCCAAGTGTTGCATTTTCATTTGAAAAGAGATGTGTTAAGTAGTTAGAATTTTGTCTAACTGTGGGGGTGGTGCTGAGTGAGGCTCAGACTGTCTGAAAACAATTAAGCTGGGAAGGGGAGACTACTTGGCTATGCTTACTAGAAGTGGGTTTACTGCTTGAAGCATAATGATATGGATATTCTTTTGGCCATATCCTGATTTCTAGCTTGTTAGGGTTCATCTTCTAGTCCCAATAAATTTTCCAACTACAATTTATTTATTGAGTTGCAAGATAAAAAATGAGAGAATTTCATTTCTGATGTGTGGTAGAGTTTAATATGGTTTTCCGATTTCCTCCCATTTTGTTTGAAGTAAATAGGGTAATTACTCACTAAAATTCTAATATCTTTCAGGGCTTTAGGGATGAATCTAAAACAGAACCATATAATGTTTTATTTAAGCAAATCCATGTTCTTATTAGGCAGTTCACCTTAATGTCATTTTTTATAAATAAACTTTGTTTTATTTTTTCGAGGGTTATTTAATTAATTTTGTTGTACTACCACATTCTGACATCTGCATCTGCTAAGGCCTGCAGGACGTGATTTGTGGTTTAAAAATGAAAATAATTTATAATTTGAAAAATGATAAATCATTTGGGAATGATACATAAATATGAATGTAAAAGAGTCTAATGTACTTCCATCTCTTTTTTTCTTTTGTACTAAAGCATCTGTACAGTTATCTGTGTTTGCACACAGCATTTGTGCCAGTTGTACATCTGATTAATATCTAACTAGATATGAGTGAAACCTGTTCTGGAGAAACTACCGCAGTGCTGGCTTCTTGAACTGTTTATGGTTTCCATTAATTGTGGGGCTTTACCATATAACCATTGTATAGATCTGGTTTTACTTATGAAATCCAGATCTGCTTTTTCTTCCCTGCTGAGCAGGGTGAAGTTACTCATGCTACCAGCTTCTTATTATTTTGGGGTTCACAGCATCTTGGGGATTGAAGCTGTCAGCCCTGGAACTCCCAGAGTTTCTGTGGAAAGATTAACATTGCTGGAGTAAATCCTTGGTAAGTTTGCTATACATACAACACAGTCGGGTTAAGCAAGCACTTTACTTTTGAATAAAGTATTTATTTTAATAATTATGGAAAGATACTCATTTCCCCACAGCCGTTCCCCCTCTCCACTTTGGGTAAGAGTAGTCTAGGCTAGAAGGCTTTTAAAGTCTGGTCATCAGTCTTTCATCAGAGCCTCCATATTTTTCCCCAGGGGGAGGAGTAGGTAAAGGAATGAGGTAGGGGACAATGCAGAGATTTCTGTGTAAAAGGTAACATTGTCTTTTCTCCTTAAGAAGGCTCAAAGATCATCTTATTTTCTTTGGAAATGAGAATGTGTGAGGGGGTATTTTGGTTGGGTTTGTAAGGCTATTTTATTTTCCTAGTAAAAAGAGCTGGCTTATTAGGTAGTGGTCTTAATCTCCACCCTGAAAGAACATGGTGGCTGTGGGTTCCAAAGGGCGAAATGTATTGGATTTAAATAGGACAGCAAGTCTGTCCAGTTCTGGTCCTTAACCATTTCATATTTGCCAGGGCTAGCTCCTGAATATAGGTTGAAAACAGCTTGGAGATGTACTGGTAATTCACAAAATGGCTGTTCTCATTATTAACCATTAATGTAGGAAAGATATCTGGGAAGAAATCTAAGGAGATAACTGCCTCTCCGTTTATGCCGACAGTGTTTGGGAACATTCTCATTACCTTTTTGACTAGAAAAGTCTTATTGCATTTGGAAAAACAAAACAAGACAAAACAAAAAACCAACAGAAGGTCCTTTTTTTTTTTTTTAAACTAACTAGCTGTGAAGTTGTATAAGAAAGAGAAAACACTTTGAAAAATGGTCCGAGCTCTCGTGTATTAAGCACAGCAGATGAAATGATTTATTGGGTTTTATACACATTCTGTAAAGGGTAAGCATTGCTAACAGAATGAGTGGCAGCCTCTGGGAGCTGAACAGGCCCCAGGGACTAGTCTTTGTTCCTCTGGTCTTGACAGGCATGTGTCTCTGTTAAATGAGAGCTTAATTTCTCTCATATGTGAACAATTTCCAAGCCCAACAAAGGCAGCCAGGACTGGAGCTATTTAAAAGAAGCGGCACAGGAGGAAGCATTCTTGAAGAAAGGGGATGCTAAAAGGCTAATTACTCACCATGGCTTAGCAACTATTTTATTTTTTCCCTAAGCAAGGTTTATTAACATGGATCTGCCACTTTTTTTTTTAACATAAACACACATTAAAATTACAAGGTTATATTTTTATTCTTTGTGAAATAGCCATTTGCTGATCTTTGCTCATTGAAAAGAGGTGCCCCCATCAGCAGTGGTGGTGTATATCATGGAATATTAATTCACTAGAGGGGGAGGGGAGAGGCTAATATACTTTGGATCCTTTCTCTCTCAAGTGGAAGGAATTTAAAGTATTTACTAAGCAGCATCCTTGGCAACACTGTGAACCCTTTCTTTAGACAGTAATTGCTTAAAATGTGGAGGGGATCTTTATTTCAACATTTTCTGTGGGTGTTTCAAACTATGATTTGTTTAGTTTGTCTCAATTTGTGGACTCTGGCATCTGGGGGAAAATCCATGTTGTTAAAGAGGCATACATAGGATGTTACAGGTATATTTCCATTTACACTGTTCATATTTTCTTAAGGTTTTGTAAACTAGATCATTTCCCCCCCCTTTGACTTGTATTATAACCCTCATTAGCCCTTTATCTTAATTTCTGACTACTGATCTTTAAATTTCTGTACTTTTCCTTTCAAGCTTGATATCTTAAGGTAATTATCTCTAAAAAACATATAAATATATTTGTGTGACAACTATTATTAAGGTAAGAATATATAAACATGAACAATAATTACCTTCTTATTTAACTGTTTTGTGTGTTTTTAAAACAGGACACACCAAGTATTTAAATTGTTTACAGAGAAGAATTTTAGAAATGAAAGGGGAATTTATAATTTCTTATGAAGACACTATGTTGAATATTGAGACACTTTGGCCAAACTTGCCTCTTGATTTATTTTAGAACTAAAACAGTGCCCTAGGTTCTCTTGATGATCGCCAATAATTTGCTGAATGACCTTTGGCAAATCATTTAATCCCTGGGGCCTCAAATGCCTCATCTGTAAATAAAGGTTTTTTCCATCTCTAAACTTCTGTGTTTTAAGAATGGATCTCTGAAATGAAACAAATGACATGATTGCAGAGTGCCCATAATAAATTTGTTTAAAAATCCCCCTGAAAAACATTATTACAAGTCTACATTTTGAATTTTTAAAATGGAAAAATCACGAAGTCTTCTAATACGATACCTTGACTGGCATGAAGCCAGACGTGCAACATTATCCTTTCATGGGAACAACATTCTACTGTACATGACAGTTTCTGTGTGGCACACCAAAAAAAAGTGGGAAAACTGTTGATTTTATTTGTAATGATGGACAGCTGACAGATAGCTCTTTTGATTGCATTTATCAAAGTGGTCTTCATGAATGAATCACATTTTTCATAAGCCATTTAACAGTTGTAGTAAAAATAAGAGTATAATTTCCGCCTGCATGGCTATTTCTATTAGTGTATAGATAACTCCCAAAAGTGTTTGTGCCCTATGTATGGCCACGATGATCCAACTCAGAAGGAGAATGGGTGATATCTTTACTTAGAGTATGAAATGGTGACTATGTGACTTGGAGAGGGAAAAAAAAAGCCATTTCCTCCCAGGTGCTTTTTTTTTAGTATTCTTGCTTGCTACCCAGAGGTACTGTGGTTTCCATAAGAAGTCATGTTTTTGTAGAAATAACACATGCCAAACCACTTAAACTAATGACTAAGCATCTTTGTTCCAGATTTGGATTGCATTTGAATATGAAAAACAGTAAGATCTTCAGAAATGAGAGTCAAAGAAAATTCTAGCATCCTTTTTTCTGACATGAATTAATTAGGTTAAGATTTCTTTCCCTTTTTTGTTTAGGATGTTATCCAGAATGAACAACCAATATCATTTCTTTATAGATCTGCCTCTCTTTCTTCCAATTTTTTATTGAGATGCAATTGACATACATCACTGTGTAAGTTTACGGTGTATAGCCTAACGGTTTAACTTACACATACATACTATGAAATAATTATCACATTAAGATTGGTTAGCACCCCTCATCTCATACAGATTTAATACAAAGAAAAAGCAAAAAAAACCCCAAAAAACCAAAGAAAAATGTTTTTTTTTTTTAAAGACTTATTTATTTTAGAGAGAGAGATTGATCAGGGAGAGGGCCAGAGGGAGAGAGAATCTTGAAGCAGACGCGGCGCTGAGCACAGAGCCCAACGCAGGGCTCTATCCCAGGACCCTGAGATCATGACCTGAGCCAAAATCAAGAGCCAGCTGCTTAACCGACTGAGCCACCCAAGCGCCCCACAAGTTATTTTCTTTGTGATGAGAACTCTTCAGATTTATTTCCTTAACAACACCCATATATATTATACAGGAATGTTAACTATAGTCACCATGTTGTACATTACATCTCAGTACTTATTTATTTTATAACTGGAAGTTTATGCCTTTTAACCACCTTCCTCTAATTCCTCCTCCCTCTACCTCTCTGCCTTTGGTAACCACAAATCTGATCTCTTTTTATATGAGGTTTTTTGTTTGTTTGTTTTAGATTCCACATACAAGGGAGATTATACAGTATTTGTCTTTCTCTGACTTATTTCACTTAGCGTAACACCCTCAAGATTCATCCATGTTGTTGCAAATGGCAGAATTTTCTTGTTTTTATATGGCTGAATAATATTCCATTGTATATATACACTACAACTTTATCCACTCATCTGTTGACAGACATCTAGGTTGTTTGCATGTCTTGGCTATTGTAAAAAATGCTGCTATACCCTCGGGGTGCAGATTTCTTTTCAAGTTAATGTTTTCATTTCCTTTGGATAAATTCCCTGAAGTGGAACTGCTGAGAAATATGGTAGTTTGATTTTTGAGTTGTTGAGGCTCCTCTGTACTGTTTTCCATAGTGGTTGTGCCAGTTTACAACCCTATCAACAGTGCACGAGGATTCCCTTTTCTCCACATCCATACCAGCATTTATTATCTCCCATCTTTTTGATGATGGCCATTTTAACATGCATGTGGTGATATCTCATTGTGGTTTTAATCTGCATTTCCCTAATGACTAATGATGTTGAGCAACTTTTCATGTACCTGTTGTCTGCCTCTCTTTTGTATTTCCTGTTCTTATAAATGACATCACTTTAAGTCATTTGATCTCAGCTTTTTCTTCACTCATCTTACAATAGCCAATTCTAGTCCAATTTACCTTCAAATGCCTCATATCTATCTTCTGTTTTTCATTCCCCCTGTTACCAACATGATCCAGACTACCATTGCTTTATGCCCAAACTGCTGAAATGTAGTCTTAAATTGTCTCCTCACCATCAGTCTGTCCCTTTCCACTCTACACATTAATTCCAAAGTATTTTTCCTCATTGTGCTATCTTCTTCTCAGAAGTGTCTAATGGTGTCAATGATTTTGATTTACTTAATACATTTTCATTGAGTGTTTATTGTATTTCTGACACTAGTCTTTGAGGATATGGCAATCTACGAAAATTTCTGCCCTGCTCAGCTTACATTCCAGTGGGGGAAGGCAGGCATAAATGAGAAAAGTAAAATTATAACATGTCGTAGGAACTGCTATGCAGGAAAAATAGAGAAGGAGAAAGAGGTAATACAGTTTTAAATAGTTTGCTTGGGTAAGTACTTATGAAGAAGATATCATTTGAGCAGAGCCTTGAAGGAACAGGAAGCAAGTCAAGTGGATATCTGGAGTAAGACCCTTCCATGCAAAGGGAACAGCAGATGCAAAGACTCATGGGTAGGAGAAAGCCATCTCTATTTAAGGAATATCAAGGGGCCACTATGGCTGGTAGGTATGGGGGTAATTTTGGAGGGTGAACAAAATGGAGAAGAGTAGGAAATGAGAACAGAGAAGGCCTTTTACATCTTTGTAAGGACTTTGGTCATTAAGTAGAATGTGAGGCCACTGAGAATGGCCTGATCTGATTTGGGGTTAACAGGATTGTTCTGGCTATTGTGTTGCAAATAGACTGAAGAAGCAAGAGTAGAAACTGGGAGACTAGGAGAAGGCTATTCAGGCAACTGATTTTGGTAACTAGGCCCAGGGCAGTGGAAGTAGTAAGAAATGGTTAGATTCCAGATACAATGGGAAAGTAGAGCCGAAGAGATTTGGAATGAAGGGGAAATAGGAAAGTCACTTGAAAGTGACTTCAAGGACTTTGACCTAAGCAACTAGGAAAATGGAGTTGCTGTTCCTTGGGAACATTGTAGGAACAGGTAACAGCAGAGGGTAAGAGTGAGCAGCTGGTGAGTGGAAATGAGGCAGGAATTCAGGAGTTTAGTGTTGAAGTGTTGAGTTGAAATACTCATTAGAGATACAGGTGGAGATGTTGAGTAGGCAATAGGACATACAAGGCTGGAATTCAAAAGGGAGATAAGGACTAGAAATGTACATTTGGGAATATCAGTGTGTGGATGGTTTTTAAAGTTCAAAGTTGTTAGCTTGAATTTCATGGCCTGCGGTAAAATGGTTCCTACTCCCATTTCTAGATTTTCTTTTTGCTAGATAATTAATCACACTCGTCTATGTGTTATTTCCTGAACATGATTGTGCCCTCCTGTCTCCAAGTCAATTATCATTTTGTTTTTTTCTACTTGGAATGCCTATTTTTCTCCTCACATTCATCTTTGCCTTTAAAAAACCTGGCATTCTATTAAATCTAGTTCCCTGATCACCACTACCCCTATCCCCTGCCTGAGCTAGTCATCTTTTTCTCTTCTGAGCTTACACAGCCCCTGGTGCTTTTCTTATAGGACTTACACATGCTACCATACTACTACCATATTTTAGCTTGTTTTACATGTCTTATCCCTCCAACAAGATCATAGAATCCTTAAAGACAAAGGTCACGTTCCTTTTTACATTCCCAGCATGCCATGTCTTATACATGGTTGATGTTCACTGAATATTGTTGAATTGGATACTTGAAATCTTAAATCATTTTAATGGACAAAGGAGACAATCAAAAGTATTCTTTTCTTTTGTGTGCTCATCACTTAATGAAGCAAATATTGAAAAAACATATCTGAAATGAATGGTACTAAAATATTTAGCTGATGACTCCATGAATTCTATACAATGATGGAAATTTAGGAAATAGTGTGCTGAATTCTCCAGGCACCGATCTGACCAAGGTTAAGGCTATCCCGTTTAAAGAGATAATAGTTGATGAATTAATTGGCTGTTCAAATCCTGCTTGATTAAAGTTGGTAATCTTGATGAAAAAACAGAATACTTTTTATAAATGAAAAAAATTTTTAATGGTTTATTTAGAAAATCATTTTAGTGACCTGTTTGGATTGACTCTGATATTAATTAAAATGCTTAGAGCAAATAGGACTGTGAATGCATTTTACTACAAAGTTTCATTGGCCCTTATTTCTGTCTTTAAATTAGTGAATAATTTGTATTTATAAAAAAAGAAATATTGAGTACTTATATGCTAAGGACTTTTATAAGTCCTTTACAAATGTCACCTCCTTATATCCTATGTGTTCAGCCCTTTAGACTTCTTTATTGAGCATTATTGAACTTTACTACAGTTTTTGAAAGTCAGTAATGCCCTGGTTCCTTGGGGGAAACTTCAAAAAGGAGTAATAAGAGTTATGTTTTTTTATAGCCTAAATTTACTATCTAGTCTCTCTTTTGAGCTTGATAACTTCTGTAATTCTTGCTTCTGTTCTGTTAAAACCAGAAATCTTGGGAGTGGTAGATTTAGTTCAATTCTTTAAATGTTTGTTAAATGCCTTATTGCTGAGCTGCAGATAGCAAGGTGGAAAAGATAACGTCCCTGCTTTGCCAAGTTGACGATTTAGTAAGAGAGACATCTGAACAATAATCATGTTGTTGTGAAATGTTGATTTTTTTTAAATTTAATAATATTCTTTATTAGCTTTGTTATGATCATAGACAAAAAGTATTTTAGTTTTATCAATATTTAAGAGATAAAGGTATATCTCTTAAATGTGATAGGGGTATTTGTGGCTTGCAAGTGTTCACATCAAGCAGAACAGTGGTACTTGATAGAGCTCACGAAAATACCCTGAAGATTTCCCCCCAAAAGTAGATTTTTAAAAGAAACTGTTTTACTATTTGTTATTTTAGTAATCGAATATAGGAAAAACCAAAGTTAGCAATAAAAAAAAAGCAGTTTATTTCACACCCTTCACTGAATATCTGCTCTGTGTAATGTGATTAAAAGCTGGGTGTATGAAGGCATTATAGGAAATGTGAGACATAGTGCTTTCTCTCAAAGAACTCTTAAAAGAACCAAGGAAACAAAATGTCCGTATATTTTAAAATGTGAGAGCAATTACAGAGTGTCTCGTCAGCAAGTACAGAAACACTGATTATAAATGGAATGGCTAAATGCTACAGGTCCACCGATTATAATGATTGAAAGTAAAAAGTTACAGACCAAGCAAGAGACTACTTTACAAAATTTTTGTTTGCCTTAAATTGAATTTAGTAGTATGTTGTACTTTTCATTTTCAGCAGGGTATAGTTAATGTGTCATTTGAGAATTTCTACAGGCTCAAACCTTCTTTGTCTTGCAACCAATCTCTTTCAGAAATGGAGGGCCTTGAGCAGTATTAAGCTGGTTCTAGGGCTGAGTCACAAGTACACCTTTCAATGCCCAAACTCTTCACAGAGGACACGATATATACCACATGATGAACTGCAGTTCACCGGAGCCACAAGGGGAGTCTGCAGGGCATTATCCTGCTGGGATTAACACTGTCTTTGGGGTAGTTTTAGAAGCCAAATCCATGTGGTGTCAAGGCTCTGGGAGAATGGTTTAACCTATAACTTAGGAGGACTTCACTCAAGATTTATTGGCAAGATTTGCTCTTCACTTTAAGGGAGAGATGCTTTTCATCCTGAGACTTGATCTGGAAAGTGTGTGTGGAAGTTTTTTTCCTCTCTCCAGATTTTGTTTTTCCTGAGATGTCTGAGAAAGCCTGTTTTAGTCCTTTTTTTGGTGGATGACATCAAACCTTTTTTTTTTTTGATGCCTAACTTTCTGAAAGGTTAGAATTATATGTCCTATCAGTAATTGTAACATTTTTTTTACATGTTTGTTTTCTATCATTTAATTCTCCTTTAAATTGAAACTTTCATTTGTAAAAGGTGTAATTTAAAAAAACTATAGGAAATTAGACTGTTTGGGCTGGAAGGGGCTTTGAAGGTATTTTTTTCTGCACTAATGCAGTAAGAAGTGTATTTCACATCACTGTTGAGCACAACACACCTATGCACCTATAATAGAAACAGAAATTTCATTAAATGACACTTGTCTTACTACATGGGCTTTTTGTTGGAGATCTTATCTTTTTCTATTTATTTGTCTTCTCTCCCTCACTTTTGCATCCTTTTCTCTGGTTCTCTTCTCTTCTCCGTTCTTCACATTATGTTTCTGTTCTTTTTCACTTTCTCTTGTCTTCTTCATTCTCTCTCTCATTATCTTTTCTTCTCATCTCTCTTTACTCTTTTTTCTCATTCCCTCATTTCTTTCACCTTCTTTCTCTACTTCTCTACTCTTTCTCTTCTCTCTCCTCCTCTTTCTTCTCTTTCTTTTTATTTCCTTTTATTGGTCCCTTTTCCTCTTTTTCCCTTTTCTATTATATTTTTTTAATGTCAGCTCTGTCCCATTAATTGGTCATAGCCACAAAGTTTGGAGAACACTGACCCTGGTCAAACCACTGATTTCACACGTAAGGGAGCTGAGGCTGACGGAGATGGAGTTTTCCAAGATCACATGTTATGTCCTGGAAACATCTAGTTATCAACAGAGTTAGATTTAGAATGTAGGACTTTGAATATCTGCAAAGAAACCAAAACATTCGGGGCTATATGGGCATCTTATTAAGCTTCTGAACCTAATTCTTACTGTTTTGAAGAATACAAGCTGTAGTTAGTTGAAATTTTAAGCAAGAATGTCTAGGTCAAATTTTGGAAATTCATATGGCTTTCTAGTTTAACATAGTTGCTTCATTATGAACTTAAAGTTATGACTTTTTCCAAGTGAAGAAAAATTAATACAGTTATGTGTGAAACTTGAAGGCCTTCAAGGTTTTGTTATATATAACCGCACAGAATCCTTACGTTAGGACAAGAAGTCAACAGGAGATTCTATTAACTTATTTTCATAGCTCCAAGATGGAGTATGGGTGTGAAGACCATGAGCAACCAAAGACTGATGAACAGTTAGTTTAGCCCCTGCCAGGGGTTAGAATGTTTGAACAGTGAGTGTCAGAGAAACATGCTAAGACGAGGTCAAGTGAGAACAACAGAAAAGTCTAAAATCCATCTTTTTTTACTCAGTGCTACCAAGTGCTAGGTACCATGGTATGTCAAATGGCAAAAAGAAAGAAGACTAAAAACCTTTAACACCACCATTACGCGGCGTACACTGGACTTGGTTCTCAGTATGAGCACATATTGACCACAGAACAGATTTTTTTCTTGCGGAGTGGGGAGGAGTTTTGTGGTGCCAGTAAAGTTGCTCCACCCTTTATTTTTCCTTTGTCCTGCTTTTGTCTCCTCAGTATCTCACTCTATTTGTGCCTTTTTCAAAAATCTACTTTGGATGTGTGGGGGTATTTTGTAACTTAGTTTCCTTTTTTTTTTTTTAATTACTAAGAAGGCACAACAAATTTTTAACCATGGAATTTACAGCAAATACTGTAAATAAATTTGCTACAATATTTGGATTTAGGAGAATAGCAACTAGCTACTGAAATAATTACATTTTATGTTTAAGACTTTCATAATATATATATATATATATATATATATATATATAAATATAACCATTGTCAAATGACAAGTAGTACGATCTTCACAAAATCTGAGAACAAGGAGAAAAGAAGAAATAGGAGTACGGGTGGGGTGCTGGAGCTGACTCACTCCGGTGCACAAGAGCCAGCTGTGTCTGTCTTTCCCTAACTCCTTGCTCAGTGACATCATGCGGGTAGGTTGAAATCAACCATGGTGCCACTACACTGTGGAAATTGGCAAACGCTCTAAATAACCCTTTTCTCTTTCTTTCTTTCTTTCTTTCTTTCTTTCTTTCTTTCTTTCTCTCGCTCTCTCTCTCTCTCTCGAGTTGGTTTACCACATGCAACTGGGTGTGATAGAGCACAAAAATATTAAACAGCAATGCAATCAAACCTTTGAATCCTTCATTCTTGAGTTAAAGATCCTGGGTGTCATTTATTTAATCAGTAGCATTGGTTTTGGATCAAGAGTTAAAAACTTTTTTGTAGTTTTGCTGAAAATTTGGAGTTAATTGAAGAATTAAAAAGGGAGCTCAGTTCCAAAGATTCTTTACTAATTTAGAAATATTTTAAAGTAATTCACAGCCAGAAATAATTAGCCCCCTGGGCTCACTATGCTGCTTTTGTAGAGTTCAGGAAAGAAGAAAAATTTAGAAGTCTGAACAGAATCTAGCTTAAGAAAATGAAATATTCTACAGTTAATTTTTATCCTTAGTCTACAATTTCATTTCAACAGTTGGCATATTTTATGTGGTCTTTGGTAGATTTGTGAACTACTCTGCTTTAATAGAAATGATTCTGCTTCTTATTTACCTTTATGTTAAACTGTAATCACATTAGCCCCTATCCCTTTCAAGTAATTTTACCACACTTAGTATAATGCTGCAAACTGACATGTAAAGGTATTATGGTAGACAAAGAGATGCACTTTCCAGACCCCTCTTCGGAGGAGCACTTGCCATCCAGCCATAGGAGTACTGGAAACAGCCTCCATCAGTCAGCAACTTCAGCTTTGCCACAGCTTTGGAGAGCTGCCTAGCCCCAGGTCATTTCCTTCCCAGGGCACTCCAACTTGAGTGAAGAACGTGGGCTGTGAAGGTTGGGCCTCTCAGGCATGAAGCTAGCTACTCACTACAGAGCTTCCTGTTGAATTTGATTCAGTTTTGTTCAGCCAGTGTTCTAGCTCAGCTTCTTCCTTTGTCCAGCCTTATTTCTTTCTCATTCCCATTCATAGGTACCATTCCCTGGTAAATATCTCATACCCTAAATCTTGTCTCAATGTCTTTTAGAGAACCCGACCTACAGCCCCCCACTAGGTATACAGTAGTATTATGTAATTTTATGAGCTCTTGCAAATACTGTTGAGCTCAGTGGTTTTGGTATGTTAGCCCCTTTGCATCATTCTTTCCCCCCATGACTTTGTCCATGGCCCGAACTGTTATGAGAAAGCTACTTTAGTGGTTTTGCTCCATGTTTCAGTACCTGTTCCCCAAATTCTGCCATTTACTAACATTCGGTAGTGATGTTTCACCTATCCCAGTGTTCTGTTGCATTCAATACATATTGATAGATAGAAACAGACTTATCAAAAGTCTGATTGTTCTATCAGCCAATAAAAGTCAATAGAAGGGAGATTTATTTTAATAGTAAATATATATGTTGCAAAATTTAGAGATTAACAATTTAACTCAAAATTCTACCTCATCAAAAATTTAAAAGACTACAAGTTTGTATGCAGTTATCAGGTTACTAAAATCCATAGGTATATATTTTAGATCTTAAAGTACTCAAAATACTTCATAAAGGTCTTTTTGCCTTATTTTTGTCTATCAGGTCACAAGTTCATGTCACCTGATATATTTTTTTTAATCAAATTCCCTTCTGATACTCTAAGGCCTAATAAAAAAATTAAAAGGAAGAAAGCAAAGTGAATGTTTTATTTTTTTATTTTTAAAGATTTTATTTATTTATTTGACAGAGATAGAGACAGCCAGTGAGAGAGGGAACACAAGCAGGGGGAGTGGGAGAGGAAGAAGCAGGCTCATAGCAGAGGAGCCTGATGTGGGGCTCGATCCCACAACGCCGGGATCACACCCTGAGCCGAAGGCAGACGCTTAACCACTGTGCCACCCAGGCGCCCCTGAATGTTTGTTTTAAATGAACACCAACTTCTTCATGTAGCTGTTTTAGGTAGGTAGTTATGTGAAAATGTTAAGAAAAAAGATAGGTAGAAAAGATAAGAAATATGGGAAACAGTAATATTTGTCCTAAAGTCTTGAAACTTTAAGGGGCTGAACTTCACCACCCTCATACTAGAAATGATCTTTCTTTTTCTATTGATTTTTTAATTCATTATTTTTTATTTTTTTATTTTTATTTTTTAATTTTTTATTAATTTTTTAAATATTTTTTTGATATAAAGTTCGATGATTCATTAGTTGCGTATAATACCCAGTGCACCATGCAGTACATGCCCTCCTTACTACCCATCACCAGTCTATCCCATTCCCCCACCCCCCTCCCCTCTGAAGCCCTCAGTTTGTTTCTCAGAGTCCATAGTCTCTCATGCTTCNAGTCCATAGTCTCTCATGTTTCATTCCCCCTTCTGATTACCCCCCTTTTCTTTATCCCTTTCTTCCCCTACCGATCCTCCTAGTTCTTATGTTCCATAGATGAGAGAAATCATATGATAATTGTCTTTCTCTGCTTGACTTATTTCACTTAGCATTATCTCCTCCAGTGCCGTCCATGTTGCAGCAAATGTTGAGAATTCGTTCTTTCTGATAGCTGAGTAATATTCCATTGTATATATGGACCACAGCTTCTTAATCCAGTCATCTGTTGAAGGGCATCTCGGCTCCTTCCACGATTTAGCTATTGTGGACAATGGTGCTATGAACACTGGGGTGCATATGGCCTTTCTCTTCATTACGTCTGTATCTTTGGGGTAAATACTCAGTAGTGCAATGGCTGGGTCATAGGGTAGTTCAATTTTTAACTTTTTAAGGGACCTCCACACTGTTTTCCAGAGTGGCTGTACCAACTTGCATTCCCACCAACAATGTAGGAGGGATCCCCTTTCTCCACATCCTCTCCAACAATTGTTGTTTCTTGCCTTGTCTATCTTTGCCATTCTAACTGGCGTAAGGTGGTATCTCAGTGTGGTTTTGATTTGAATTTCCCTGATGGCTAATGATTTTGAACATTTTTTCATGTGTCTGTTAGCCATTTGTATGTCTTCATTGGAAAAGTGTCTGTTCATATCTTCTGCCCATTTTATGATTTGTTTATTTGTTTCTCGTGTATTGAGTTTGAGAAGTTCTTTGTAGATCTTGGATACCAGTCCTTTATCTGTGGTGTCCTTTGCAAATATATTCTCCCATTCCGTGGGCTGTCTCTTAGTTTTTTTGACTGTTTCCTTGGCTGTGCAGAAGCTCTTTATCCTGATAAAGTCCCATAAGTTCATTTTATCTTTTATTTCTCTTGCCTTTGGAGATGTGTCGTGAAAAAGGTTGCTCTGGCCGATGTCATAGAAGTTGTTGCCTATGTTCTCCTCTAGAATTTTGATGGATTCCTGTCTCACATTGAGGTCTTTCATCCATTTGGAGTTTATTTTTGTGTATGGTGTGAGAGAGTGGTCAAGTTTCATTCTTTTGCATGTAGCTGTCCAATTTTCCCAGCACCATTTATTGAAGAGACGGTCTTTTTTCCACCAGATGTTTTTTCCTGCTTTATCAAAGATTAGTTGCCCGAAGGGCTAAGGGTTCATTTCTGGGTTCTCTATTCTGTTCCATTGGTCTATGTGTCTANCCATTGGTCGATGTGTCTGTTTTTGTGCCAGTACCATGCTGTCTTTGTGATCACAGCTTTGTAGTACAGCTCGAAATCCGGCATTGTGATGCCCCCAGCTTTGTTTTTCCTTTTCAACAATTCTTTGGCGATTCGGGGCTTTTTCTGGTTCCACACAAATTTAAGGGCTGTTTGTTCCAGTTCTTTGAAAACTGTCATTGGTATTTTGATTGGGATAACATTGAAAGTGTAGATTGCTCTGGGTAGCATATTGGCCTCATTCTATGAGGCCAATATTACCTTGATCCCCAAACCAGGCAAAGACCCCATCAAAAAGGAGAATTACAGACCGATTTCCCTAATGAATATGGACGCCAAAATCCTCAACAAGATCCTGGCTAATAGAATCCAACAGTACATTAAAAGGATTATCTATCATGACCAAGTGGGATTCATCCCTGGGATGCAAGCGTGGTTCAACATTCGCAAATCTATCAGTGTCATAAATTTTATCAACAAGAAAAAAGCCAAAAATCATATGACCCTCTCAATAGATGCAGGAAAAGCATTTGACAAAATACAGCATCCTTTTCTGATTAAAACCCTTCAGAGTGTAGGGATAGAGGGTACATTCCTCAATCTCATAAAAACCATCTATGAAAAGCCTACAGCAAATATCATTCTCAATGGGGAAAAGCTGGAAGCCTTTCCCTTAAGATCAGGAACACGACAAGGATGCCCACTCTCGCCACTACTATTCAACGTAGTACTAGAAGTCCTTGCAACAGCAGTCAGACAACAAAAAGGGATAAAAGGTATCCAAATTGGCAAATAAGAAGTCAAACTGTCTCTCTTTGCAGATGACATGATACTCTATATGGAAAACCCAAAAGAATCCACTCCCAAATTACTAGAAGTTATAGAGCAATTCAGTAATGTGGTGGGATACAAAATCAATGCTCAGAAATCAGTTGCATTTCTATACGTGAACAATGAGACTGAAGAAAGAGAATTAGGGAATCCATTCCATTTACAATAGCACCAAAAATCATATGTTACCTTGGAATTAACTTAACCAGAGACGTAAAGGATCTATATTCTAGAAACTATAAATCACTCTTGAAAGACATTGAAGAAGACACAAAAAGATGGAAAAATATTCCATGCTCATGGATTGGAAGAATTAACATAGTTAAAATGTCCACGCTAGAAATAATCTTTGTCTGAGTTAGAGAAGTGGTAGAACAGGATTTAGTCACAGATGAGAACCATCAGTAATTTTGAATGAGGAATTAGTATCAGCTAATTTTGGCTAACATAAGTAGCACTAATAAAATGATTTGATGAGAGCCTTGTCTTAAAGGTGTAGACTTCTGTAGATCTGTGGTAGATTGATTCAGGCATAAAGTGAGCTTCTGAGGACTATGTGCATTATCTTTCTCCTGTGGTGTTTTTTTAAAAGTAGCAAGTATAGAATGGCTTGATGTCAAATGATGGCAGACATATTTTCCCCTACTGAAAATCATGGCCTACCACGTATTCCATCATGCCAGTAATTTTCTCTGACTTGAGTCAATCCATAGAAACTGATCCCAAAATATTTAATTCCTCTTCTTCCATCTTTGTCCTTCCTTTCCCCTATCTCTTGCCTTTCTCTATTTTCTCGTTTTCTTAAAATAAGAGCAGGAAAAGGACAGTGGGAGAGTAGTTTGGGTAGACACTGACATAAGGAGACTTGAAAGTTTAGGCTCCCATCAAAAGGATAGTTGTAAATGTACACAAATAGTTGCAAATCGGAATGTGTTTACCTAACCTTAATTAACTGTTTGTTCAAATTATTTTTAAGAAAAGTATATTAATTTGGGGGTGCCTGGGTGGCTCAGTCATTAAAGCATCTACCTTCTGCTCAGGGTGTGATCCCAGAGTACTGGGATTGGGCCCCTATCGGGCTCCTCTATTGGGAGCCTGCTTCTTCCTCTCCCACTCCCCCTGCTGGTGTTCCCTCTCTTGCTGGCTGTCTCGCTCTCTCTGTCAAATAAATTAATAAAAATCTTTTTTAAAAAAAAGAAGGAAAAATATATTAATTTGAGCCTCAAATTAAAGGAAAAAGACTAAAGAATAGTCAAAAACATAGTTTCAAAGTGTGGCTCTTCCATCTATTTGGCATGTAATCTTGGGCAAATCATTCAACCTTTGTGATCCTTTTCTGTAAATGGATGATCACACACACACACACACACACACACCTGTATCTCCAGCCTCATTGGAGTGTTGTGAGTTAATATGTACAGAAGTATTTTGGCAACTATAAATTGCCAAAGGGAATAGTATTAGTAATAATAATGAATAAGTTTATATGGAGCAAAATAGTTTGATATCAATACTCATATCACATTTACCAAGATCCTTTTCTGAGATTTCTAAAAGAATACCCAGGAAAACTATAATCACCCAAAAAGTACTTTGATCATTCCTGGAAGCTCTGCCCACAGTTTCTCCATTTTGCCCAGGTACCCTTTATCCATGCACATACATATACATACATCATCATTTGTCCTGCCAAAAGCATAAAAAATAGCAAGCTTCTCATATCGCTGTTTATACATAAATTGCAGTTGAGATAAAGATAAATTAGGGCTCAGGATGTGTAGGTAAAGAAATAAATGCCCATGAAATTTGCTTTTATGTTTATTGTTTCTTTGATGCATTTTGGTGCCAGAGAAAGACACAGTATCTTACAAGTTTAATTCTGAACTAAATGGAGCAAGTCAGCACACCTGGAGAGCATACTCTCTGAAAGCCACAATAACACAGATACACATACCAAGGGGTATGATGGGTTTGGGTGGTGTTGGCTTTAAGTATGTAGGGAAATTAGAAAGAACTAAAGGACAGGTTTGTGTGATACAATGTCTAGATGTATTGAAAGCATCCAAATAAGAAGATATATATTTAATTTCAGGAAGGAGATTGATTAATTCAACAATTTTTGAATTTAATGAATTTAATATGTATATTTTTAATTTGGGTATTGTCTTTGGGTACTATACTAGGACTAAAGAAGAAAGTCAAATTACTTACTTTGGGAAGTTCACAGTCTAGTAAATGACAATGATATAGTGTACTAAGTGTTGTGATAGATGTGTTCACTGCCTACCAGAAGAGTGCAGGGAAGAGTCAGCTAATCTCAATTGACAGGTGAAGAGAAGTTTGCTTAAAGACATGACATTTGAGTTAATTCAGAATTTTTCAGCAGGAGTAGGAATGAACCAGGATGGGAGGTTTCCAGATAGAAGAGTCTGTACAAAGGTCCGAAGAAATGAAAAACACTGCATGTTGGGGAACTTCAGTAAGTTCTCAGCAAGGCTGAAATACAGTACACCAGTGTAGGTGTGGCAAAATGAAGCTGGATTGGACCTATGCACTGGATCTTCAAGGATCTTGTATGGCAAATTAAGAGCAATCATTTAAAAAATTATGAAATAAAATGAAATGATATTTGCATTCAAAAAGATCACTCTGGCAACACTGTAGAGAATAGTTTTGGTGAGGCTGAAAGAGGAGTCCAAGAGCACGCTTAAGGTCCTATGGACATAATCCAAAGGAGAGGACATGGCAGCTTCTGAGCCTTGGCAATAGCAGGGGGAATAGGGAGGAGATGGAGCTGAGTGATGCTGGGGAAATAAAATCTATAGGATTAGCAATTGATTTGATGGAGGAGGGAAGAAGAAAGGTAAGCCAGTTCTCATATTTCTGCATTGATTGATAGAGTTGACAGCTCTTAAGAGCATTTGTACTTCTTTAATTCCACAAGTATTTGCTGGGCACATATTGTGTGCTAGGCACTGTTTCAAGCACTGATAGATAATATAGCAGTGAACAAAACTGATGAAGTTTAGGGAGATAAAGACTGTAAACAAATAAATAGATAATATCATACAGTGATAAGTTCTGTGGAGGTTAAGGTTCAGTTAAGAGTATAGAGTGGTGGGGGTGCCTGGGTGGCATAGCGGTTAAGCGTCTGCCTTCGGCTCAGGGCGTGATCCTGGCGTTATGAGATCGAGCCCCACATCAGGCTCCTCCTCTAGGAGCCTGCTTCTTCCTCTCCCACTCCCCCTGCTTGTGTTCCCTCTCTCGCTGGCTGTCTCTATCTCTGTCAAATAAATAAAATAAAATCTTAAAAAAAAAAAAGAGTATAGAGTGGTGGTTATTACTAATATATAAAGGTTAATCAGAAAGGAAATGATTTTAATAAATTGAAGGAATGAGACGTGTGGATAGTAGAATAAAAAGTATTCCAGAAAGAAGGAACTGAGTTATGAAGTCTGTGAAGCAGGAGTATGCTTTTTAGGAGCAGAGGCCAGTAGAAATAAAGTGGACAAAGCAAGGGGGGAAAGTGAATATGTGGTGAGGCCAGAGAGATATCGGGGGATAGATCATATTAATACATAATGATGAGCAGATTTGAAAGGCTGGATGAGAGGAAGGGTTCTATTTCCAACATTCTGAATTATCCAGGTAGATATGCCTACTAGATACTGAATATGTAGGTTTGAAACTTGGGAAAGGTTAGGAGTTAGAAGAATAGTTTTAGGAACCATTATCACACACTTAGTGATAATGAATTTGCATAGAAACAGAGAGCTAGAAGAGGGTAGGTAGCAGAAACTTTGGAAACTCTAACATTTAAAGTGCAGAGTAAATAATAATAATAATAATAAACCGTGGAGTGATAGGGAAGTGGGAACGCATGTTGGAGACTGAGAAGGAGAGGTGGTGGTAAAGGGACCAGTTGGCTGATCCACATTAGCTCAGTTCTGGAAGATTTGATCATGAAATATTAGTGAAGCATCTACTGTAAGTGTACCACTACAAACATAAATGCAGTAGGACTCAGAACGTTAGGATGGTAGGGCTGTTAGAAATCACCCACTTAAACCTACTCATTTTGGTTGGGGGGGGATGGGTGAAACAGATGAAGGGGATTAAGAGAATTATTGAATGACTGTATTGTACCCTTGAAAATAATTTAACATTGTATGTTAACTATGTTGGCATTAAAATAAAATTTTAAAAAATTAAATAAATAAATAAACGCACTCATTTTGTGTTTGAGGCAACTGTGACCAGAGAGCAAAATGACAGAATTCAAAAGTTACCGGTCAGGACTGCAATCCAAATCTTTGGAGCTTTCCTCCTTCTGCTCTGTCCTAGTCCATTGGGACTGCTATAGCAAAAATACCATAGACTGGGTGGCTTAAACAACAAACATTTATTTTTCACAGTTCTGGAGGCTGGGAAGTCCAAGATCAAGGTGCCAAATGAGTCAGTGACTGGTGAAAGCCCACTTCCTAGTTCATAGATGACTGTCTTCTTGCTGTTGTTGGAAGGGGTAAGGGAGCTTTCTGGTGTGCCTTTTGTAAAGGCACTAATCCCATCATGAAGGCTGCACTCTCATGACTCACACTTCCCAAAGGCTCCACCTGCAAATACTATCACATTGGGCATTAGGATTTAACACATGAATTTAACAATGAATGGTTCATTCAGTCTATAGCATGGTTCAATACTATAGAGGAGCAAAGAACATACTAGATAGGAAGAATTGTAAAGAACTTCCTGGAACTTCAGTTTAAAAAGCTGGGTAGGAATTGGGTATTCATGGAGGAGGGAAGAGTGATATGAGAGTGAATTTGTTGTAGAAAGCATCTAAAAAGATGTCCTTCTGTTTTATGGTGGAGGAATTTTTATTAGGGAATAGGGAGATAAATTTGGAAATTAGAATAAGGACTGTGTACTTGATGGAGTGAGAAAACAATAGGGAATCATTGTGGAACTAGTTCATCTTTAATAAAAGCACAGTGTGGAAGAAGAAGATAGATATGGAGAGGTGGTGCAAGTATGCATTAATATAATAGCAAAGGTTTCTTAAATGGTCACTATACACTAGGCACCTATAGAGAATGCCTTACATGCATTACATTATTTAACATAATAATCCCATTTGCCACTGAGAAAATGGACGTTTAAGAGAGGTCCCGCAACTTGCCCGAAGTCTAAGTGGCCAGGCCAGGATTTTAACCTAACTGACACCTGCAGCTAATACAGAGTGTTTACTGTATGTTGGATGCTATTTTACAGCTCTGGATGCGTTAACTCTTTGAACCCTCAAAATAACCCTGTGAAGCAGGTAGTATTATCCCCATTTGTAAATGAGAAAAGCGAGGCACAGAAAAGGTTAAGTAATTTGGTGAAGGTCGGATATTTTATAACTGGCAAAGGTGGAATTCAAACTTGGTCTGGCTCTGGACTGTGTGCGGTTAACCACTGGGCTCTGTTGCTCCCTTTCTGTCTGTATGAATCTAGACCCCTAACTCCTAGCCACTGTGTTACCCACGTCTCTCAGAACAGGATTTTTGGTTGAGAGACCTGTAGACTCATTTGTCAAATTGGGAATTGAGCATAGAAAGATTAGCCCAGGAAATAATTTCAAAGGGAAAGAAGTGAAATTTTTTTGACAATTAGTCTGATGCATCCTTCACAGTTAAGCAAAGAGGGTAATTCAAGGACCACCTCCAGAAAACAAGGAGCAGTCGTCTCAAAATGGGAAATTTACCAGGTTCACAACTTGTTAATGAGGAATGTATGAATAAGAACTAAAATATGTGCAGCCCAAACTGCCCAACTCCAAATATGTGGACACTCCCTGAAAGACTGGTTGCCCAGGAAATGCCTGGTTACAAACTTCAGATCCAGATTTATCAAGATAGATAGATGTCTTGTGAGCTAGTCTGTGGCTGTTTGTACAGAGTTATATGTGGGGAAATAGGAACAGGAAAATTTTACGTGTATATTACTAGAATTCTCTTGTTTTGTCTCTACGTAAAGCTACTTTGAATATTTTTCATGGGCAAATATTAAGGGGCTTTAAAAAATCAATTAAACTATGGTTGAGTGATTTTGAAGACAATTGTACTGAATTTAATTCAGAGCTAGGTGATTAGAAAAGGTCGGTAAGGGACAAAGAGGAGTCTCTTAAAAGGCAAAAATGGGGGCACCAGAGAGAAGCATCAATAGTTCCATACAATTTAAAGTGAGACTGCTAGGATAGTAGAAAGATGCTGCATAGGGATCTGTAGCACAACAGGGGAATTACACAAAAGATAGGAGAACTTTTTGTAATTTATTGCAGCATGTTAATGATTGTTAGCAAATACTCCCTCATTTTTCCATTTGTACTCTTCAATTATGCTTCTTATTTTAATTTTTAAATGTATTTGTAAACTCCACTTAGGGTCCTGATTAGCATAGTTCTTTGATAATGTTAAGGTAAGATGTGTGTTGTATGTTCATTGTTGGTCTCAGGCTATCTTTGCTATGAATTGCATTTGCCCAACATCAAGTTATAGAAAACAGGTAACAAAACTTTTGGTGGTGTTCAGCCACTAGAATGAAGATGGCAATGTGATCTGAGCCAGGAGGAATAAGTTGCGATCTTATTTCACTGGTACTCTTTTTTTATGGTTGGGCAACATTACCCAAAGCCTTGGGTATAATATCATCCTTGGTTATCAGAAAAGTAGAACTTAGAATGATGCTTGGTTTAGGATTAACCAATGAGATTGCGTGACACTCTGTAGAGAAAAGAAGTTGAACTTTATAATTTTTCACTTAGGAATTTTGCATTTTGGCTTTTAAAAATATTTAGATTTTCCTCAGCATCTCCTCAGCAGGGTGCAAGCCAGAAAACTTATTTACATCTTGCTAACACTAAGTTTTGGCCACACATCTGCCTTACGAGCCTCTTCCGTTCTGTGGGCATTTTGGCAGAAGCGGCAACTACAAGATTTAAGCGTGTTTCGGGCAAGAGAGCAGATTGTGATCATTATTGCTGATTGTTTTCTCTGAGACACAGATAGGTTCAGTTCTGATGGGCCCAGTGGTTGCAGTCTGATGTGTTCAGTTGCTCATGTTGTGCTTAGTAGGGATGGGTTCTTACTCTAGCTCCTTTGGTGTGACTGGATGAGATGTTTTATTTGTCTTACAAGTCCTATTAGGGGTAGTTGACCCTGTTTTACATAGGGTTAGAAAAACTTGTTCTATATTTCCTTGTACAATACTACTTTGCAGGGTAATACATTGCCAAACAAACGTGGGACAACTATCATTTCACAAAATCTTTCCCTTTCCAGAGGCTATCACTTTTTTTTTCCTTAAAAAAAAAAAACTAACTAATGTAACAGCCCTGATAGCTTTGTTTCAGGGAATGCTGTGTGTATACATGCACTCATGTGTATCTAAATTAAAACATGAAGCTAGGAAGTAGAGGGAAATATAATACTGTTAATTCGGTCCCTATTACATAACAAAATCGAGTGTTTATCAAGAACATCTTGGTTGTTCATTTATATCAGTAGTCTCCATTAGTGAGGAAGGATGTTCTTTAAATACACATACAATCCAAAGAAAACAGCACTTAGTATTTTTTTGTTTTGTTTTGTTTTATTTCTGTAACTTATTGAAGGTCCAGTGTCAAATTCCATTGGTCTGTGTTGGGATACCTTTTCATTTGTTTGTGAAGTAAGCATCTGTAATTCAGTGATCTCTAGCCAGTCTTGGGTTCTGCAGATACTGAACAGGGCTGTCTGTGGGTGGGGTCAAACACGCCTGTGACTTCTGACCATTGAAAATGAAGGAAAACATTTGTGGTAAGAAACAACAGCACATGCTTGACCTCTAAAGCACACACATCTATAAATGGATAAAAGTGACTATTTAAGGTTGCTTCGAAAAAGAACCACTGTGTCTACAAAGAAAGAAACCCTAATTCAATGTTTGAAAAGGCAAACTATGTGTGGGTGAAAGAACATGTTTTTGTCAAAAACATCTGTGGTGTTCCCTATGATGTGTTTGATCCTGGTGGTAAATGAACAAAGTTAAGTATTAGAGACAAAATGGGCTTTTGACAACTTACTGTCTGATAAATAATGTTAATTCAATCCAAGGCATCTCAGGGCTGCCTCTAAACTGGTTAATTTTGGTTAAATGTCAGATATACAAAATGTAGTCCTCACTCCAAAATTAAAGACATTGCCCGAATTTCTTCTCCAGCCATTGCAGTAGGTCGTGGCTATGTTCTTTGCGCCATCATTTTTATCTCAACCTTACCACTGGTTCCTAGCAGTGGTCTCCTCACTGTCATAAGACAATTGTCACTAGGCCTAATTTTACATGACTGAATTTTTCAACTTGCCAGATGTTTTATATAAGTATACTAAAGGTATTATTTAGAGATCATATTGTTTATGTTTTTGAAGCTCTAAGAGTTCCATACCCGATTTTCTGGGCTTAATTTCTTCCCCAAATACCGAAATTATAAATTATGAGGTGAAATCCCCCGAATGTAAAATGCACAGATACAAAGAATAGACATGAAATTGTGTCTCTGAATGAATTGGGGCAATGAGATTAACTGAAGGCAACAGTGTAACAGGGTCTTTTCCACTGTCTGCAAGGATTTTGTCAAAAGAAGCTAAGTGATGTCAAAAGCAATGAGAGGTATGAATTATTAGGTGATGAATTTAAAAGTAGTGTCCAGATGTAAATAGTGAAATCATTTAAAGTATTACTCAGCAGCTGCCAGAGCGATAGGAAAGGCTGACATGACAAATTTAGTCATTTCTTAATCACTTTCGTTAGGCACCATTGTCAGCTCCAAGAGGCAAATTTTCATCTTGATTTAAGCTCATAATGCTAATAGTAGAAACCTAGAAATTCTCAAAATCATTTGCTTGCAAAACACCTTTTAGATCATCTTAGATGTTTCTGTGACCCAATATCATGAAGAGATGCAAAAGATACATTGCATATGTCATCAAAGGAAATTTTCCATTTCCCATTTATGTGTTATAAAGGAGGTATTATTTACTGTAAGATCCCAAAGTATTAATTAGCTGCCTTTGGTTTAAATAAAATTGATTGTTAAAGCAGAAAATAGAGGATAATACGAGTCCTATTCTGCTGTAGCCTCCCAATAAAAGAAGCAGTGACCCAACTCATTAGCCCTTTGATTTAATATATTGACACTTGGGTAGGAATAATTCCGTTTAGTGGCTTTTGCTTCCCAGGGATCAATTTAATTAGTTATAAAATGTGACTTCTTGTCAGGAGCTAGAAGAAATGCTGACGTTAAATAAAGTCATACGCAATTTAAACAATAAAGCTATCGATGCCTGGTTAAAAGTTAATGATGCAAAAAAAATGGCTTAATAGAGACAACCTCAGCAGTGAAAGTGATGCTATGAAAATTAAGCTAAGTGGAGGAATGAGGAATGGTGATGTTGTTGAATTGTTAAAACAAATTCATGACTGGTCTGATGGCTGGCTAGGTTGTAAGTACATTCTCTTTCAGCCTGGGAGACAGAACTAGTTCTAGACTCCTTGCTCAGTACTACTTAAGTGTGAGTTTCCTGTGTTTCTAGGTTTTAGAACCCAGGGGAGGGTGGAAATCTTGTTTAGGCTCTTTGGACTAGAAAACATCCTGAAACCAACGTCATGTTTGAGAGAAGGGTGCAGTGTTACTCATGCCATCCCAGAGTGGCTTCCTTGAAGTAGGCTCGCCTGAGTTCTGCTGACTGGCCCTTAGCATCTCTGAAAAATACCACTACAGGAACATTGCTGGTGCAAAGCCATTCCTGTTTGTGTGAAAATATTTGAGATGACCTCTGGGTTGGTCCTTTGGCCTGGCAACTTTCAGTTTTTCCTCCATCTTTCCTCCAGTGGTTACTTGGAAAAGTAGTTCTTCCCGATTTAGAGAAATGTAACCTGCTTTATCTGTGTAATTAATGCCAACTCTTTTAAGTCATTCCTGTAATAAATTATTGTTATCTTATGCCTCTGACTGTATCCATACACTGACTTCACCATGAACTTGAGGGATCTCTTGTCTGTGTCTCTAGCCTCAGTATGCTTATGTTAAAAAGTGATGAGCTGGCTTAGAATTTAGTAGTTAGATGATCTCTAAAATCTTTCTCATTCCCTACTTCACTCATAGTTTCAAAATCAATTGGTTATTTCAGTCAAATCAATTGCGTTGTGAGTGGTAGATTTAAAACAACCAGTTGGTTAACTACACATACCCTACTTCCTGCTGGTGTGTGTCTATGTACCACATTTGCCTCTCTTTTAGCATTGGCTGCTGCTGGGTCATTAGCACTAGTTAGCTAAATAAAAGATAACCACATTTTATTGTCAGACAGAATTTATATGTCATTTCTCCAGCTGTTCCCTTTCCAAGTCATTTGCTCATTAGTTAAAGATGAGGCACATGTTTAAACTTGATGAGTTTTAAAAAACTCTTTTCTAGTCAAAGGAATTGCCTTAAGTGTTCTATTAGCTAAATTTTGTATAACAACCAAAGAAGGGTTTTTCTCTTTTCCAGTTTTGCCCCTCGCTTATCTAGGGGCTCTGAAGTCAGTGGCTGCTGGGTGGGAAGGCAAGAACAATGAGCCAAGCTCTGGAAAGGAAGACAAAGTGGGATCTTACGGTGTTTGATATTCTATCAGCCTCCTATTTCCCCACTTCGTAGCGAAGTGCATGTTCTCCTAGCTGCTTCTTCCTGGAACATACTGCGAAAAGGTTCAAAACTGAAGATCCTGTGCAAAAGCTCCCTGTTTTGGAAATCTGTTTATTGGAGAGGGTATTTCTTTCTGCCAGTTCAGTTGCCAAGGAAATTACCGTAGAGTCTGCAGAAGACCATCAAAGTTCAGTGCATCTAGGAAAGTCAGTGAGTAACTTACCTTGTCTGTTAACATAAAAAAAGCTGTCTTTGAAATTACAATAAAACATAAAAACCTTGAACTTCCAGTGAAATATGTATACTGAAATATGTTGGAGCTGAAATGATTTAGCATTTCATTTGTTGTTCCATTTGTCACACACGGACAGGAAGGACACAGAGTAGTTAACTTTGAGAGGGGGCATTTTCGAGAAGGGGATGACAGACAAACTTTATTCAACAAAATGACCTTCAGAATCTTCCTAGAGAAGAAGAAACAATTTGGAGACAAATAAGCATGCTTACATAGTATTTGGTAAAAACATTAATAGTAGCAAATATGTAAGAGAACAGAAGGAAATATTGCTAAGGATATAATCTGTACCAGAGACAAGTTTTCCATTAGAGTAAAGGTTATCTTTTTTCTTTCTTTCTTTCTTTTTTCCTTAATGTTGGGGGCAGGGCAATTAACTGAAAACAAGAGGGAAATTGTGGGGACTGATGTTAGATAAACTATTTTGTCTTTGTGTTGACATTATATTGGCTACAGCCTACACAGAAGGGATGCCTGGAAAAAAGTAAGGAGAGAGAGGCATTAATATTTTTTAGTGTGCGTGGGTGCGCCAGCACTGGAGGGGCCCGTGTTTTCTTAGGGCTCAGATGGCAAAGCTAAGCATTCAGCCTACGGCAGGAAAAAAGTGCCTTTTTTGTTTTCTGACTGCGGAGTCCAGGCATTCCCAGGGGAACACAATGAATGGCCCATTTTGTCCAACACGGTTTCATAGACATAGATTTCTTGTTTTTTCATAATTATTCTTGCCCGTCATTGGGTGTGCACATGACATTTGAGCGTGTTTTAAAGTCTTAACACACTCATGTGCCTGCAATAAAGTTACTCATAACAATCCCGGCTTTCTCCAGACAACAGAGCGGGGTCTGTTGTTTTCACAAGTCACAGCAGCTGGGAGGCAATTGTGAAGACAACAGCTTAATCTAGCTGGAAAATACAGGAAGAAGAGAGTATACACTAAATTTCCTCCCATATTATTCAAACAATGAAGAATTTTTAAAAAATGGCTATGGGTGGTCTTACTCAACAACTGATTGGCAGAATGTACTTTAAATTTCTTTAGAATGTTGTCTTTAAATGTTAAGGATCTACAAGGTTACATTCATAATATTTGTTAACCAGCTAAAAGGCAGACTCAAGAGGTAACACACAGCCACATTTCAATGGCTACAGAAGGTATTACAGATCTTTTTTTTTCCTTCTAATTCGTTAAGTAGCAGTTGCTATTTGTATAAAAGGATGCTATAACCAAGTAGTTATGAAGCAATGGTTAATCTCCTTTGAAAGGTGTGTGAAAGACTGAGAGCTTCATGGTAATTCACATCTTCATGCCAGGCTGAATTTCTGGTGTGCAGTCATTAGCAAGTTTTAAGTTTCACACTGAATAACAGAATTTAGGGAAGAGGAGAGTAACTTTGAAAGCTTTCAATCTGAACTGGAACATCAGAGTGGGAAACTGGCTGTGCTCTTCAGGGTGCCGACATGAACCAAGTTATTTTTATTTCATGTGGAGGGGAGGAGATAAGAAATGTGAGAAGTACAAGAAAAAGAAGGAAACTTCTCCATGTTCGTCTAAGCTTTTTTTGGAGGGGGGGGATTGAAACAGAACTTGGGGGAAGGAAGTGGCTTAAAAAGCAAGATTGGCAGTGCTACGCTTAACTATTTCAAACTCCACTACCCTTTTCCCTTCAAGGAAACATTTTGTGAAAGAACTTCTGTGGTCTCTTAAAAGATACCTAGGTGACATGAAAGCATTTGGTCTTTGGGACATAATGGTTGTATTCATATTTTATTGGAAAAGAGGAAGCAATTATGGCTTTCAGCTTTGCTAAGTAACTCATCACCTTTTTAGGCACTCATAACACCTGAGTATAATCTCGTTTCACTCCCATTCTTAGTGTGTGGAAATACTATCTCCTCTGTGGAAGTGTTTTTAAATGGAAATCTAATTGAGAAGCCAGGTGCTGCCTGGAACCATAGGATGACCTTCCTTCATTGTCTTTTGTTTTATTTTATAGGCTGAGCCGGAAGAGGCATTTTCCTCTATTGTTTATTGAGCACCTATTCTGATCGTCCTTAAATTTTTTTTTCAAAACATTTTTGTTATATTATTTCCTCTCTATTTCATGCATCTCTCCCCTATTGTTGGCAGAACATGACACTGAAGGTCCAATAGCCAGGTTCTTGTGTATCAAGATCTAGCGCAAAGGTTAATCCTTTCGTTGTCTTTGCCGGTATTTACCCTGCTGGCCCCAAAGCATAATCAACTATGTACGTACCTTTGTTTTAGTGTTTACCATCTGAGCCTAAAAATTTCATAATAGTTCTCATTTATGGTCTTATGTGCCAGGCACTGAATCAGTTTCTTCATGTGTATTTTCATTAACCTTCATAAATACACAACAATGTAGATTTTATTATTGCCATTTGACAGATGAGAAAACTAAGGTTACACAGCTAGTTAGAGCCAGGGATCAAACTTAGGTCTCTGCAGCTTCAAAACCAGTGAGCCTTTCCTTATACCACATTGTCTTGCAGTTAAATGAAACAGAAGAAATAGTACTGCCTAATTAATAGGAAGTAGGGACATAAATCAAAAGATAACAGGGCTCTAATCTTCCCTCTTTTCCTCCTTCCCTTTCTGATTCAAACATAGCAGTTAGGCATGCCCAAATGAAGAAGGCAGCTGAGTTGAGTGGCAGCTGGTAGGTTGAAACCCCTGTAAAGAAAGTGCCTTATCAAGGTGATGGCTCAATGAGAATTGGGATGATGAAGCCTTCAACTACATAAAGGCTGCCAAGTGGGTGAGTGGCTTGGCAGGATCAGGAGATTGGTTGTTAAAATAGGATGTGTGTGTGTGTGTGTGTGTGTACCTATACATATATATACACATACAAATACATATACATACATATATACATATACATACACACACACATATATACATATTTATACATACATATAAACACACATATATACATCTATGTATATATACACATACATATATAAACACACACACATATATACATGCAAATGTATATGTATATAATGGGAGCCAGAGTTTTTAAAAATTTAATTAAAAATATTTTTTATTGAGGTATAATTGACATATAACATGATATTAGTTTCAGGTATATAACGTAATGTATATATTGCAAAATGATCATCACAGTAAGTCTAGCTAATATCTGTCACCATAAATAGTTACAAAATTTTTATTCTTGTGATGAGAACTTTTAAGATTTACTCTCTTAGCAATTTTCAAATATGCCATATAATATTATCTGTAGTCACCCTGCTGTGCATTACATCTGTATGACTTATTTTATAACTGGAAGTAACTTTTGACTCCTTTCACATTTCATCCATATCCTACCCCCCATCTCTGGCAACCATCAATCTGTTCTCTGTATCTGTGAGCTTGGTTTCTTTTCTTTTTTTCCTTTTTATGGCTGAATAATATTCCATTGTGTGTGTGCACGTGTGTGCTTGTGTGTGTGTGTGTGTGTGTGTGTGTAGGTATGTAAATATCACATCTTCTTTGTCCATCTCTCTATTGGTGGTTACTTATGTTATTTTGTGTCGTGGTTACTTATGTTATTTTGTGTCTTGGCTACTGTGGATAATGCTGCAAAGAACATGGAAGGGCATACATCTTTTCTAATTAGTGTTTTCATTTTCTTCAGATCAGTGCCCAAAAGTAGAATTGATGGATCATATGCTAGTTCTATTTTTAATTTTTTGAGGAACCTCCACACTGTTTTCCACAGTGGCTGCACCAATTTATATTTCTACCAACAGTGTGTAAGGGTTCCCTTTTCTCCACATCCTCACCAACACTTATTTCTTATCTTTTTGATCATAGCTCTTCTATTAAGTGTGTGGTGACTTGCATTTCCCTGATGATGAGTGATGTTAAGCACCTTTCATTTACCTGTTGGCCTTCCGTTTATCTTCTTTGGAAAATGTCTATTCAGATCCTCTGCCCATTTTTAAATTGGATTTTTGGGTTTTTTGCTGCTGAGTTGTATGATTCTTTATGTATTTTAGATACTAACTTCTTATCAGATACATGATTTGCAAATATTTTCTCCCATTTGGTAGGTTGCCTTTCCATTTTGTTGGTGGTTCTCTTTGCTGTGCAGAAAGACGTTTTTTAGTTCAGTGTAGTCCCACTTATTTATTTTTGCTTTTGTTGCTTTTGCTATAGGTGTCAAATACTGAAAAATCATTGCCAAGACTAATGTCAAGGAGCTTACTGCCTGTATTTTCTTCTATGAGTTTTATGGTTTTGGGTCTTACATTCAAGTCTTTAATCCATTTTGAGATTTTTTGTGTATGGCATAAGATAGTGGTCCAATTTCATTCTTTTGTGTGTGGCTGTCCATTTTTCTCAGCACCATTTATTGAAGAGACTGTCCTTTCCTCATTGAATAGTCTTGGCTCCTCTGTTACACATTAATTACCTATACATATGAGGGTTTATTTCTGGACTGTCTGTTATGTTCCATTGGCCTGTGTATCTGTTTTAATGTCAATACCACACTGTTTTGATTATTATAGCTTTGCAACATAGTTTGAAAAATGTGATGCAAACAGTTTTGTTTTTCTTTCTCAAGATTGCTTTGGCTATGTGGGGTCTTTTGTGATTCCATACAATTTAGATATATAAAAGCATAATTCTTTTAAATATATATTCTAGTTACATATAGAAGTGAATTTAGGTGTAAATGTGTGTATGTGCAATATATACAAAAAAATATTTTAAGGTCTGTCTACTGAGAGGGCCTAAGAGCAGAGTATACCCCAGGATTAATGAACACACCTTGCAACCAGATCTTGGCTTCTAAATATCATTCCACTGAGTCCAGGTGTGAAACAGGGAAACTACAGGATAAATCTGGAACATTATATTGTTCCAGAAAATAAAGAAGGGATTAAAAAAAGTGGTAGTCATTTTGATGGTTGGCTAAATGTTGTGATCTTAGTGGTACTTAGAAGTTTCTTACAATGAGTGTTTACAAAGAACACATTATTGATACATTTTATGCCCTTTTCACTTATATTTGAATTCACTAGCCTTTACGTTTGGTGGAACCCTGTAACTAATGAGATCTTTGGGCCTATGCCCTGGTCACTGCTACTCCTTACAAACAATCGATATGTTCTTCTTAGCTTCTGTGATCCAGAAATGTCACTGTTGATATGATCTCAATGTTAATGGACAAAACTTCTAACAGTATCCTGTCAAGAGATTCATCATCAAGAGGTGAAAATAGCTAACTCTTATACTTCAGTGGAGTATTGCGTTCAGAAGAAATAGATGATGCATTATTTCCATCTTTGACCAAAAATAAACTAACAAACAAAAAAACATTTAAAAAAGTCACCAGAAAATATTCACCAATGATGGAGCCAGATTTAAACTTTGGTCAACAATTTGATCTCAAATTTCAGGAAGTTAGAAAAACATTAATAACCACAGAAAAATTCTAGTCAGTGGTAGTTGCTTGGCCGATTAAGTCTTACTTTTTATTTATATTGAAAGGCATTATGGTAAGAAAGCATCAGAATCCCTTGATTTTGAATCCTGGTTTTGTCACTTTAGTAACTCTGTGTCCTTAACCTTTCTGGATCAATAAAATGGCATAATGGTATCTTACTGAATTATGTTGTTGTGTGGATTAGTTGAGATAAAGTGTGAAAGTATCTAGCATATATTTTCTGGAACGTAGTAAGTCTTCAAGAAGTCATAAGTCTCATTTCTTAAGCTTCTTTTTATTTCTAGGAACAATTCTATATGTAGAACTGTTGTGAAGCCCCAGATAAAAAATGTGCTGGCTTGCAGTGCCTGGGTGGCTCAATCAGTTAAGCGCCTGACTCTTTAATTTCAGCTCAGGTTATGATCACAGGGTTGTGAGATTGAGGCCCGCATCTGGCTCCAGGCTGGGTGTGGAGCCTGCCTAAGATTCTCTCTCTCCATTTCTCTCTGCCCCTCTCCCTTCACCGTGCTCTCTACTCTCTCTCTCTCTCTCAAATAAATCTATCTATCTATCTATCTATCTATCTATCTATCTATCTATCTATCTATCCATCCATCTTTAAAAGAATGTGCCAGCTCACAGACAGGTACTGATAGTGAATGTTAGAGGAAATAATGTACATTTATATAGTAATTCATATTTCAGATAATTTCTATATCTAGTAAGTGATTTTAACCTTGATTCCTTAAGGTAAGCAGTAGAAACATTATTCTCTCATTTATATGGAAGGAAATCAAGATTTACTGATTCAAAAAGAAGATAGTAGAAGATCCAGTATTTCAGTATAGTCTTAACATCTAAGCAGTGGACTTTTTATTATTCAATGTTTCTTAACCTTTTAAAACTTTATGCACTCTAGATAACAAAAATAACCTCATACAAATTCTTTAATGTTACAGAAATTTCTAGTTAGGTTACTAATGTGGCATAAGAAAATTCTTTTTATCTTCTAAGATGCACGTTTTAACTTTAAATATTTGTGAGCTTTTCCTAGGCTTTGTGGAAGTGAACACAGTCAGTCACTTCCAACATGAGCCAAAATGCTCTGCTTTGTGTTCCTTATTGTAGATATATTTGTAAAAGCAGAGTCACCAACATACGTTTATGAAATTCAGTTTATGGCATGGAGAGCTTGTTCACTTATGTGTACTCTTTCAACCACATATACCTTCTCTAAGAAATTTTCAAGGCTGTCCTTCCCCTTTATTTCCTCTTTCTTTACTCACCTCACTAACCTCACTCCTGGCATATGTGGTGCCAACTTTGAGAATCTCTGCATCATTAGGCAGTTATGGCACATTGGTTAAGAGTAAGACTCTGGAACCAGACTGCCTGGACCTTGAGGCAAGCTACTAAGTCTCATCTATAAAATTAAGAATATAATTGTGCCTACCTTATGAAAATGTTTTGATAATTACAGGGGTTCTTGCATATAAAGCATTAAGAAAAGTGCCTGACACATTGCAAATAACATATCAGTGTGCCGTTACTATTATTACTATTATTATTATCATGCAATTACCGTAGTGACTTAAAGCAATTTAATAACATGGTGATGTTATTATAATGTCATGAGAATCAAATTAGATTAACATCTGTCATTATGTCTTCTTCAGTCTGTATCTTTTATTTTTGTGCCTGATAAAATAATTAAGAACCTTTCAACCTGACTATTAATCTTCCTTTGATATTCCAGTGAAAATATTGTTCTTTCTGTTTTGCAGTATCCTTCTTAATCATTCTTTTAGAAAACCTTTATAGGATGAGATAGACCCAGCTGTGTCCTTCAGAGTTTTTCTTCCTACCCATTCTTCATGTGCCTTGGTGATTGTCAAGTCATATGTGCCCATCACCCTAAAGCTTAACCTAGGAAAACAACAGTAGCAATGGGCAGGGTCATTTTCCCTCAGAGCATAATGAATCTCCCGAAGGAGAGAACGTGTGTAATGACGAACACATGCAAACACGCCCCCCAACACACAGGGTTCTGAAATGTTCCCCTAAAGGAGGTGTGATTCTTTAAGAGAGCACTGAACTAGTTTGAAATGATCAAATTTAAATTCAGTGAATTGTGTCTACTAAGTGCAGTTGTGCGAAGCGTCTACTATGTGCAGTTGACATAATTTTCTCTTCACAACAACCTTGTGAGGTAGATACTATTATTCCTCTTTTAATGAGGAGAAAACTCGAAGTTAAGCAATTTGTTCTGATACTGATTCTGATATAGATCTGTTTAACTTCAATTTACTCATCCCAGGGCTGCTTCTACTATAACACAAGTGCCTCTGAATGAAATAATGTACTTTTCACTATTTTTTATTGTTACGGAAATAAAACTTTTAAAAATGATTGGAATCTCTCTACTCTTGGTTCTTCCTTCCATATGCTAGTATCATGCTATTTTGGGAGATCAGCTCCTGGAACCAAGGAATAGGCTGCTCAGGTTTGCAGTACTGGGTGAATTTAGGTGTTCTTGTGGTAAATATTGCTTTTCTTTCCAGGGTAAGATCAGGTGGAACAAGGCTGTCATTTTAACACATTAGTTAAATGAAACAAAGAAACAAAAAAAGCCCCAAGCAATGTGATAGTTCAGGAGATCTACAGTTTGAACCAGGACTTCCCACCCAATGGGACCCTTTTTCTGTTTAATGCTAAAGTAGAATTTTCCTTTTCCTAAGAGTATTGTGAATGCTCCACAGAGGAAATCCTCTTATCATTTTGGAAAGAGTATGGGCTGCTGAAGATACAGGTTTGAATTCTGGCTCTGCCACTTACTAGCTATAGTGTTGAATAAATTACTTAATTTTTGTTATCTCATCTGTAAAATAAGAAATTAATTCCCACTTCATAGGACAGTTATAATTTTTCCACTTTTGAAAATTGTTTTTTTTTTCCTGCTTCACATGTATAAATTACATGCAGTAAAATTTAAGTGTTTGATAAATTCTGGACATTCTGTATAGCCGTATATAACTTTTTAGCCTTGAGAAGTTTCCTCGTGGTTTTGATACTCCCTTTGCAGTCAGATTCCATCTATGATGCACTGCTCCATTCATTGATCTTTCTGTCGCTATGATTTTGTCTTTTCTAGGATTTTATATAAATGGAATCATGCATACATACTCTTTTATGTTCAATGTTTTTCATTGTGAATGATTTTTAGATTCTTTCATGCTACTGGGTCTACCAATATTTTGTTCTTTATATTGCTAACTAGCATTCCATAGAATGGACATGGGCATGCCACCATTTGTTTTGCCATCTTCCAGTTAATGAACGTTGGGTTGGTTCCAGTTATTGGCTATGATGAGTCATGTTGCAAGTCTATGTACACATATGTTTTCATTTTCATGTGTATATATATGTAAGAGTAGATTAATTGCTGGGTTGTATGGAAACCATATGTTTAATTTTATAAGAAAGTGGCTGTGTCATTTTTAATTCCCATCAGCAACGTATGAGAGTTCTAGTCTTTCTGCATCCTCACCAACACTTGGTATTGTTAATCTTTTTTATTTTAACCATTCTACTAGGTTTTAAGGCTATTTCATTGTGGTTTTGATACTCATTTCTCTGGTGATTGGTGGTGTTGCAAGTCTTCTCATGTAATTATTGGTTATCCATATATTTTTGTGTATGAATTATCTATTTGCATCTTTAGTAACATTTTTATTAATTAGTCTTTTATTGAATTGTAACAGTTTTAAAAAATATTCTGGACAAGAGGTTGTTTTCTTTTACAAATACTTTCTCCTAGTTTGTGGCTTACTTTTGTGTCTTTTTAACTGTGTCTTTCAAAGAGCAAAGTTTATCATTTTGATGACATTTTATCATTATTTTTTCTTTTCTGGTTCGTTTTTTTTGTGTTTTATCTTTTAAATATTTGCCTATTTAATGTTCCAAAGATTTCTTCCTCTGTTTTCTTCTAGAACTTTTCTAGTTTTAGCTCAGATGTTTAGGTTTTTATCTATTTGTAGTTAAATTTTGTGTTTGGTGTCAGACAATGGTTTAGGTTTATTTTTCTCCATATAGATGTCCATTTCTAGCAAGATCTATTTAAAAGACTATCCTTTCTCCTATTGAATTACGTTGGCATCACTGTGAAAATTTAAGTGTGGATTTATTTCCGAAGTCTCTATTTTGTCCCACCTGGAATGAATTACCATGGTGTTATAGTAAGTCTTAAAATCTTATTATGGTTCTCTACTTTTGATGTTCTTTTTCAAATTCTTTTGGCTATTTTTTTATATAGATTTTATAATCAGTTTGATACCATCTTCAAAATGTCCTTTTGGAATTCTGATTGGGCTCATGTTGAATCTGTAGATTAATTTGGGGGAGAATTGCTATCTTAATACTGAGCCATCTATTACACGAATATTGTATATTTCTCAATTTTTTCAGTATTTTAAAGCTTCCATTTGCAATGTTGTATAGCTTTCAGTGTAGAAAAGCCTTCTATATTTTGGTTAAATTTTTCTAAGTATTTTATTTTTTATCCTATTGTAAATGGAGTTTAAAGAATTTCTTTTTCTAATCATTTATTCTAGTCTATCTAGTATATAGGAAGACAACTGATTTTTGTTACTGACCTTGTATGTTGTGACTTTGCCTAATTTTCTTTTCAGTTCTGGCAGGTTTTTGTGGGTTTTTTTTAACTCCTTAAAATTTTCTATGGTTGTGATCATGTTTTCTGTAGCTTAAGTTTAACTTCTTTTTTTTCAAATTGTGTGTGTTTTCTTTCCTCTGGCTATTGAACTGGCTAGGCAATCCACTACAATATTGAATAAAAGTGGTGAGAGTGGACATTCTTGCCTGTTCCCGATCTTGCAAAGAAAGCATAGAGACTTTCACCATTGATTATGATGTTAGCTGTACGTTTTTCAAATATATCCTTAATCAAATTGAGGTTACCTTATAGTCAAGTTTGTTGGAAGTTCTTATCATGAATGGGTGTTAGAGTTTTTCAGATGCTTTTTCTGCATCTTTTGAAGTGATCATGGTTTTGCTATTTTATTCTCTTACTATGATGAATTATACTTACTGATTTTCAAATGTTAAACCAACCTTGCATTCCTCAAATAAACTCTACTTAGTCATGATATATTATCTTCTTTTATATACTGTTTCATTCTGTTTAGTCAGTCCACTCTTGTGCTTTTTAAAATTAGTACCCTGACCTTTGGGAAAATAACTCAATTTATATTTTGTTAAAAGCTGTCTTTGTGTTCTGTATATTGCAAGGGATATGAGAGGAAAAGCCATGATTCTGTTCTCAAAGAAGTTCATGGTCTCACTCCATTAAAAAAAAAGAAGAAAAAGAATACATGATTGATTTTAATGTGTGTCCCAAGCATACAGATTTGGGAGGGGGTACTTGGGGAAAAAGGAAGACAAGAAAATATCAGAATCACTGTGTATCAGTGTTGCCAGAATATCCTTGTAGAACCGAAGTATGCCTTTATCCTCTGTCATGTGGTATAGATTATGTTTCAGAGGTTAAAACTTCCCCATTGACATTTATTTTATAAAATTAGGTGTCTCTGTGCATGACTCTTTAATTTAAATAAAAAAGTACTGCTCAGAAAAAAAAAATATTAAGACTAATGCTGGGAACAGAAAGGGTATCTTTGTGTTTAAGTTCTACCTTAAAGGAGGCAGAAAGAAAACTGGAAAAGAAAAAAGGGAATTCCTGAACTGGGAGTTAGGAGATCTAGTTCTAATCTGAGCTGATTTGACTAGTTATGTCATCACGGGCAAGTCACACTATCCCCGTGTGCCTCCATTTTCTCCTCTATAAAAACGTGGTGGTTAGGCCTGATCAATGGTTCTGGATAAAGAAAGAGAGAGCATACATATTTCTGAAAAAGCTCACCAGAGCTCCTTGACCAGGTGAGAATTACTGGATTACATAGTCTCTAAATCTTTTTTCATCCCTGAAAATCTTATTTTATGATTTTGTGAAATCAGTGAACTTGGCGACTAAAGACCTTATTTTTAACTTTGCATTAGCTATTCTCAAGTTTTGTGGCCCTGACAAGTCACTTCTCCTCTCTGGGCCTTATTATATTTATGTTTAAAATGAAAATGGCTTTCAAAATATCAAATATGGCAAAGAACCTATTGTAGTGAGATAGATAACTATGGTTACATATTTTATGTGACTGCATTCAGCTTCCTTAAGAATTATGGAGGATAAAAAACTAAGGTCCACATTGTTAAACTTATTTCTAATTTTTAATGGGAAAGGTAAATTCTTGAGCATATATTGGGATGCTAGCTTTGTGTAGTATTTGCTCCCAACTTGAAATGCAAAAACCTAAGACTTCTATATGTTTTCTTAGGCTGTGGTTTTTCTTTGTTATTTACAGTCTGTTGTAAGAAAGCTTCAAGGGATATAGGGCATTAGAGCACCACATCCCTAACTAGCTGGAGCATAATACATGATTTGAGTCCCCAATATTTTCTAACAGTAAGGTTTGTTTATTAAAGAAACCCCATGCTGTGACTGAATCAGTCTAATAGAAGCCAAGTTTGAACTTGAACATTCAAATGTATGCCCATATATCTTGGGCATATATCATACATAATGATGTGGGGTCTAGACATCTTTCTGGGTTTGTTTATGTCTGTTATGGATTCCCCTCATTATCCATGCTGTTTGAGGGAGACCCCATGGATTCAGCTAGTTTATTGCACACTTTCTATATTTTAAGACTAACTCAGAGTTTCAAGTGGCACATATGTTCCAACTTGGAAGATTATTTTCTCACTTTCCTTTTTTATGATGATGATGAAGGAAAAATAAAGTAAGATTTTAGGGATTGGTGACATGTTTGAGAGTGACTAACCATAATCCTTTTGGCCATGTTTCAAATATAGCTTTTTATAATCTTTATTTTATTATGCTACTCTTCCTAAAAATTTTTGACAAGTTTGAGTTATAGCATCTGTTTTCCTATTTTTAAAACCATATTGTATACCATCTGTTGTTTCATTATCGTTGATTATAACTTTTAGGATTTAGGAAAGATAGAAAAAACCTTTAATATTTATTTGTACAGTTCATGTATAGACAGTATACTCAATGCTAGAATTAAATAAGTTGTCCTAAAGAATAGATTTTAGATATGGAACAATTTTATTTCTAGTTCCTATTATTAATTTGGAGCAAGAACTCCGTGGCTTGGCTAGCAGCTTTCATTGTTACTGTTGTTAAAACCTCCCCCTTGACATTTATTTTATAAAATTAGGTGTCTCTGTGCATGACTCCTTAATTTAAAAAAAAAAGTACTGTTCATATTCTTTAAAAGTGCAAAGCCTTTTTTTTTAAATCGAGTGAAATAAATCAAATCACATTATAAGAATTTGCAATAAATATTGAAAAAGGGTGGACTGTCATTAGAATTTATCATTATGGGTATTTTTTTGAGGAGGTGATATAGCACTTGCTATAAATATTCATCATGTTCTTAAATCTAAAGATATTCAGTGATTAGGTGATTTTATGCCTGTTTATGCTGAAAGGAACAAAAGAAACTTTAAAAACTGAAAGCATAAACATAATTGAACCACCCACTTAAAAGAGAAATTGGAATAGATGTTTTCCAGGGGAGAACATGCTTTCTGTGTAAAAAGGGCTAGTGTAACAAGAAGTCATCTATTCTTGATTTCTTTAGACAGCTAGAGCTTTGTGCCTTGTCTAGCTTCTGCGTTTTAAGAGCTTGTTCTGTGTAGCAGAAATAATACAATAAATGGGTTTAACCACATTTGTCTCAGCTAGACAGTCTGCTTTGTCAGAGATTGCTGGTACAACATAAACAAATTATGTGTTTGTAGTGCTTTTCAATGAAAGCCTATCTAACAGAGCTGAGATTGTGTTTCAGCAGCTGTAGATTTAATCTCCTACCTGTCAGTTAAAACAGGCATTTCCTGAGCCAGATAAGGACTGGTTGTAGAAGAGGGAAGTAGTCACAGCTGGACAAAGACCTATTGTTATTGGCTGATAATTTCCATGTAGATTCAACTCCTTATTCTACCATGGAAACTACAATCATAGTGTGGTTTTAAAGGAGCTAACCTGACCTTTTTTATTGTTAAATTAAGAAGAGTTAAAGAGAAATCTGGGCTTTGTGTCATTCATATTTGGGAGTTGTCACGTGGAACTAAAAATAAATGTCTATAGCTTAGATCATCATGATTCTAGATCATTGTGGATGTGATAAATAGGATTTCGGAAAATGCCTGTTCACAAATTTGTAACTACATTTTTAGGAATTCTACTTGTAGCACACGCTAAAGTCAAAAATTAAATCTATGGATAGATACTTTATGTGACGCACATATCATGGGACATGTCTTTTTCTTTTTTTCTATTTTTTATTTGTGGGGGTTCCCAGTCTCTCTTTGTTTCACATAATTACCCATAGAAATTTATAAAGTTAAGTTGAATTGTCTCAAAATTGGTTGAGTTGGTTTGTAGAAAATATGTATCTCTACCTTTGTATAAGTTATTATAATATTATTTTGAGTCCCATGTCTCCGAAGTCATGAACAGTTAATGGTAGGGCACATTGATAGGTCGGTCTGTCCTTGAACTTATATGAACTTGATCAGCAACCTAAATCCACAACTTTTCAATTTTCAGTTTAAATTCCAATTTAAAGTAGTTCATGAGTTCTCAAATTTAAAAAAAAATATGCATCTTAATTTAATTAAATTTTTTGTAATTAATTTTTCCAGCTTTACTTAGAAATGATTGACATACATCACTGTGTAAGTATAAGACATACAGCATGACGGTTTGATTTACATATATTGCAAAGTAATTGCCACAGTAGGTTCAACTAACATCCATCTTCTCATAGAGATAAAAAAAGAAGAAGAAAAGAATAAAGAAAAAAAGTAATTTTCTCTTTGTGATGAGAGCTCTTAGGGTTTATTCTCTCAAAAACTTTCCTATATATTATACAACAGTGTTAGCTGTAGTCACCCTGTACATTACACCCGTAGTATTTATCTTATAACTGAAAGTTTGTATGTTTTGACCACCTTCCTCCAGTTACCCTGTTCCCCTAGACCCATCTCTAACCACAAGTCTGATCTCTTTTTCTGAGTTTAGATTTTTGTTTTGTCTTGTTTCATTTTTTAGTTTCCACATATGAGATCATATTTGTCTTTCTTTTCTCTGTCTGACTTATTGCACTTAGCATAATGCCTTCAGGGTCCATACATGTTGACGCAAATGGTAGAATTTCCTTCTTTTTTTTTTTAAGGCTGAATAATATTCCATATTATGTATATACCACAACTTCTTTATCCAGTCATTCATTAGTGGACACTTAAGTTGTTTCCATGGCTTGGTTACTATAAATAATGCTGCTGTGAACATGGGGTGCAGATATATTTCCAAGTAGTGCTTTCATTCCCTTTGGATATATTTTCAGAAATGGAATTGCCAAATCAAAAGGGCATTCTATTTTTAATTTTTTGAGAATCTTTATACTGGTTTTCATAGTGGTTGTACCAATTTAAATTCATGCTAACAGTGCACAAAGGTTTCCTTTTCTCCACATCCACATCAACATTTTTTATCTCTTGTCTTTTTGATAATGGCCATTCTAATAGGCATAAGATGATATTTCATTGTGGCTTTAATTTGCATTTCCTAATGACTAGTAATATTGAGCATCTTTTCATGCACCTGTTGGCTTTTCAAATATCTTCTTTGGAGAAATGTCTATTCAGGTATTTTGTCCATTTTTTGATTGGGTTTTGGGTTTTTTGTTTTGTTTTGTTTTCTATTGTTTGTGTGAGTTCTTTATGTATTTTGGATATTGACCCCTTATCAGATTTATGGTTTGGAAATATGTTTTCCAATCCCACAGGTTGTCTTTTCTTTTTGTTAGTGGTTTCTTTTGCTGTGCAAAAGCTTTTTAGTTTGATGTAGTCCCACTTCTTTATTTTTTATTTTATTGCCTATAGGTGTCATATCCAAAAACTCATTACCAAGACCCATGGCAAGGAGTTTTACTCCTATGTTTTCTTCTAGGAGTTTCATGGTTTCAGGTCTTACATTTAAGTCTTTAATCCGTTTCAAGCTAATTTTTTGTGAGTGATGTACGATATGGGCCCAATTTTGTTCTTTTACATCAAAATATCCAGTTATACCATCACCATTTATTGAAGAGACTGTCTTTGCTCCATTGAGTATTTTTGGCTCCCTTGTCACATATTAGTTGATTGTATATGGTTAAGTTTATTTCTACACTATCAGTTCTGTTCCCTTGGTCTGTATGTCTGTTTTTATGCCAGTACTGTACTCTTTTGAGGACCATGGCTTTATAGTATACCTTGAAATTAGGAAGTGTAGTACCTCCTGCTTTGTTCTTTCTCAGGATTCCATGGGGCTTTGGGGTCTTTTGTGGTCGTGTGTACATGTTAAGAGTGTTTTTTTCTACTTTTGTTTAAAAATGCCATTGAAATCTTGATAGGGATTGCATTGAATCTATAGATGGCTGTAGGTAGTATTGACATTTTAACAATATTAATTCTTTCAATCCGTAAACATGGGATAACTTTCCATTTATTTGTGTCTTTGATTCCTTTCCTTAATACCTTGTAGTTTTCAGTGGAGACCTTTTACCTCCTTAGTTAAATTTATTCCTAACTAATTTATAGGTCTTGATGCTGTTGTGATATAATTAACTTTTTAATTAAAGTTTTTATTGCAATTTCTATTTTGCAAGGAGCTTTTCCTTGCAAAATATTTTTAAGGTAAGTATCACACTGAGGTTTGGAGTCTACATTTGTTGAAGTGCGAGGGACTGAGTGAGCAGTTATCAGGTAAAAATTGTGGATATAAAAGACAGCACTGCTTTTCTGAAAATTCCACAATATCCTTTCTTGCTTACTTCCTCCCTCCTCTTCTCTTCTATCTTTGCTCTTTTATTATTTTTCTTTTCATTCCTCTTGTGTCTTTTTTCATTTCATTTCTCTTTTTTTTCTTTTCTCTTTTCTTAACATTTTGTAATTAGGACAAACCTATCTAATGCTACCTTTATTTCTTTAGTGGTATAGAAGATTGGCTAAAATTTTAAATCTAAGACATACAGTGCTCTTCTTTCTTCTTTATTTGCTTACCATTAAGAAATGTCATCAAGGGCTATGTGTAATACTGTGTTTTAAATGGAGTGAATTAAAAATTAATACATTAAAATAGAAGATAAAGGAATATTATAATTTCTCAGCAGGATTGCTTACTTTAAGAATGTTGGAAAATTCAATGTATTTATTTTCCACTTTGAATCCTGGTTATTTTTTTTATTATTATTGACCTGAGCGGACCAGCATATCATCCTGTTTCTTTTTGGGCCTGGGTTTCTATTCCTTTCCAGATAAAAAGAAATTTAAGATACAGCATCAATTATGAATTGTTATATTTTTATATAATTGCTTATGTGTGTGTATACAAACGTACATATACACATTCATTTGTATGTTGTCTATCTTCCCTCGTAGATAATGGTAGGGGATTTTGTGTACTCCTATTTCTCTGGTGCCTGGAATAGTGTCAAATTGAAATGAAAACCATTAAAAAATTCAATACAGTATATGCAGGGTAAAGTTTGACAGAGGGAAAGAAATTCATGCTTGGAGGATTTTCATGGAGGAGTTAAATTTGAGCTGAACTAGGGGAAGGCAAAGAGGAGAGGAAAGATCGTTCTATATGTAAGTGAGAAGAAATGGCTTGAACAAAGACTTAAGAAGCTGTAGAAATCAAGACAGGAAAGATGGTAAAGGTAGTAAGAAAACAACCTTGAGAGGTACATTAAGAACATCTTGTAGGGTGGTTTCAATGCCGGACTAGGCTAGGGAGTTTGGACGTTACCTTTTTTAATAGAGACATTTCTTTATTGTATCTAAGTTATTTAATATGAACATAGTACTAAATCAAAATACAAAAATAAAGAAAATGTCTCTTTTTAAATCAACATGGTAGCTTATCCTTACATCATCTTCAGTGTTGACACATTTGTGCATTTAGCTGGGGTGGCAGGTGTAGAAGTGTGTGTAAATGTGTGTGTATTAGTAGAAGTGTAGATGCTGAGGGCAGGGCAGGAGCTGTAGGTTACATTCCAAAATGACATTAAAGTTGCTTGTATTAGAGTGTGATAAAGAGTGAAAACCTGCAGGTTATTTCATGTGGTATAGTTATTATTTATGCTTTTACTCAGTATCCATTTCTTTATAATGATCCCCTTACTTTACCTCTCTGGTCCCCACCCTAATTACATTATCAGGCACCATTTCTCATTGATACTTCTTTTTTTTTTTTTTTAAGATTTTTAAATTTATTTATGAGAGAAAGAGAGAATGTAAGCGAGACAGTGAGAGAGAGTATGAAGAGGGGGAGGGGCAGAGGGAGAAGCAGATGCCCCGCTGATCAGGGAGCCCAACCCAGGGCTCCATCCTAGGACCCTGGGATCATGACTGAGCCGAAGGCAGACGCTTAACCAACTGAGGCATCCAGGTGCCCCTCTCATTGATACTTCTAGGGAAGGTCAGCTTGCCATGGCTGAGTCCCAGCTGTCATTAGCTTCGACATCTCATTTATGTTCTGTTCAGAGTTCACTGCAGATGAAACTGCTTCTATTCTCCACGATAGCTGATGCTTAAATATTTTTCTGTCATTCATTCTATATTGTATAACCAGTCCACTGTGATATAACAAACAAATTTTTTATTATTATTCTGGAAAAATGTATTCTTGGCTCTTCTGGTGAGAAGAGCTTATCATCTCTGTCAGTAAGGATTGCAATTGATGATGATGAAATCATTAAAGAAGCTTAGAGCCCTCTCTATACCATAGAAGAGTTTCAACAGATGTACTAGGAGAGCTCGGGCATTAAAAAATATTTTCAAATGAATGAATAAAGTCAATGTTTGTATTCTCACACCAACTTCAAAATCTGACCATGGCATGCCAAAAGAAAAGATTGCTGTGATGAAATATGTTTGGAACAGATGCATATTTCCGTTGCTTCAATTTGAGGATTGCAAATGATAAAAAGACTTTGAATTGATTCAGAAGATTAAAAAATGAGAATTCTGTGGCTTAGTTTCTAAATAACAGAGAATGAAAATTCTTTAATGTGTTTATATTACAAATATTTGTTGAGTCCCTACTCTGTGCAAGAGAGGGACTTTTACTAAACCCTGGGAGATACACACTCCCTGCCTTTAAGTTGTGCATAATTTTAACAAGACTTGTAGTCTAAGATGTAAACCTGCATTTCTGGAGGAGGAATTTAATAATTGAACTCTGGTCATTGCTAACAGAATAAGCTTGTGTAAAATACTTCAGGGGTAAAAGCCAGCTTGCCTTCATTACAGGTCAAAAGTTTATGAAAGGTTTATATCTGAATTTGATTGTTACAAAGAAAGGAATGCTGCATTCTTCACAATGTTCCCATATTTATATGGCATTTATACAAAATTTGAAAAAAATTAATTTCCATCTTGGCCAAACATTTTGATCATTGTGTATTTAATGGGGTTTCCATTTGAGAACAGCAATCATTAGTCTCTAATATGTTTCATACTCCTGTGGAAATAAGACAGGGTGGAGAAGAAGCATTCATCTTCACTAGTCTTTGGAAATATCTAAAGTAATTGAATAGCTCAGTCTTCTGTGATGGCCTGGTGACCACTAACTGTGACTATTTGCATAATAGTCAACTCTTCACTTCTGTAGTGATAACTGTTTGTATCTGATTAAAATTAAGACTGTTTTAGTTCTCTTGACTTTTCCAGAAGTTGCAAAAATTGAGATTTGCTGTTCTGCTTTAACCAAACAAATGCACACATGGGGATAACAATATGCTGAGTTTATGCAGATTTTACAGCACGAATCTGAATAAAATACCCACTAATAGATCCTTAAGGAGTAATAAACACACATGAATTTTCCTTAGTTGCACTTTAAAGTGATTTTAACATACTACTAGACCTTAACAATAATATTTAATTGACAAGATTATGCATTTGTATGGATTGAAAAGGTGGTAAATATCTAATTCCAAATGAATCATAAATTTTACTTTTGCATAACATGTTTTATTAATTTCTCTATGGCCAGGATATTCTACTTCCCTCCTGGTGAGAGTTTCTTAAAACATAGTACGATAATTTAAACACATTTAATTAACATTTATCATCCATTTTATAAAGTAATCTGACTTTTGTCCTCATAAATAGTCTCAAAATGTTTCTAGGTTATAGGCCATAGGAAGACCATGAAAAGATACCTAATGGAATTTTTGTTGTAATTTAGTTTTCTTCTTAAGCATACCTTTCCTTTCTCTGTTGACCCTATTGCAAAGTAAGCTGACAAACCGGATGATTTATACTGCTATATAAGTGAAAACAAACCTAACACCACTACCTGATAAAATAAGGCTATAGATTTCTCTATGGCATCTTTATATTCCCAGTGCCTACCTAGCGTAGTACCGTCAGATAGTGCTAGGTGCCCAGTAAGTGGCTGCCGAGTAGCTGATTGAGGACAGACACTGTTGACTTCCTTTATGAAGTAGCATGTTTCTTAGGAGTGTAAGAGGTCGTCTTGTACACGTGGAGCTCTTTATTTCCGAGAGTAAGGGGACAGAGACGTAAAAGATGCTAGGAATTATGATTACATTCGTGCTAAATCCATGTTCTTTTCTTTGAAAATTCAATATTTAAGCAGAAAATGTACAAAGGAGTGAAACATAAAATAATGACATTTGACTACTGATGATCCTGGTAGATTAATGAGATATTTGCCCATTTTAGAAAATGCAAATCAAGTGGGTGTGTACAGTATGTTGAGAATATAAAAAGAGGTGTTAATGCAGAGGACAAGATTGGCTCTTTCAGGGCTATTAACGTTTCTCTGAATATGTGCCTAAAGAAGATTTTTAAAACGTGGACTATTGACCTGATAGATAGGAGTCATTGTGCTTTTCCTCTCAATGATCGTTTCTGTCCTGTGTAACCAAGGAAGGGACCTGGAAAACGCTAGACTATGATGTGGATTTAAACAACTATCTTAAAGACCAACCTAGTAAAAGAATGCTTTGTTTGCATGTCTTACTCTTGGTAGTGAGGGTGGGGACATAGTGAAGCTGGGGGCAAGATACGTCTTTTCTATTTCTACTGTGAATATTTTAGATATTTTATTACATATATTTAACAGTGTAAATGAATAAAGACAAGTCAAATGCTGAAGTTATTTTCTGTTTTTCCCTTAAATTAATCTCTTATTAAAGTTATAATATACATAGAGAAAAGCATGTATCGTAAGTGTAAAGTTAGCTCTTCATTAAGGTTTAAACTAAAACATAAGACTTTGAAAGAATAAAGCCTGAATTTTTAAAAGGATGTCTTGGAACTATAATATCTTGAATTTGTTCTACCTTTCCAGGGTTTTTCTTCACTCTTAGTGAGGATTTTGAAAAGAGTGGTGGCAGTAGTATGCAAAATTCTTGGAAGCAATCGCACTATAGTAAAGATGAATGTTAACAATGGTAACAAGGTGTTTGTGTACTATCCTTGGGACCTGAGAGAGAGAGACAGAGATGTGAGGGGGGAAGGGACAGAATATTTTGCCATCAACAAACAAACAAACAAAAGCAAAGCAGGACTTCAGGATGCAGCCACATTTTTTTCAATGTATATCCATTGGAAGTTGGTGGGAAACATCTGGGAATATGGGACTCTGTGTTCTCAAATACTCTTTCTCGTCCCAGAATTGTTCCTGATGAAAGTTGATTTTTTTCTCCTGCTCGAGCTAGATTGTCTACAAGCAAAGATTTGCTAGCCTCTGTTAGCTGTAGCAGCCAGAGATTTGCTAAATAAGAAAATGAAAAGTAAACAGGGTGATACCAAGATTTATTTTAAGTCACTTTATTATTATTATCTTTCATAATAATAAAAGTCATTGTTTGCATTCACCTACTTATGGATAGGTATACCATTAACTACTCTGTGGATATTGGTGCTCAGAAAACAGGTTGTTAGGTCTTACTTAGGTGGTTCTCTCATTGATCAGTTGACACAAAACGCCTACTGTATCCTCAGCCTTGTGATAAGAGCAGTGGAGCATATAGAAATATAAATGTCACAGGCCATTCAGGACACTCAATTCATTTGGTGAGAGATGATTATGAATAAGCAGTAGACCATATACAATATAAGGCTCCTTTGTGTACTTGCAACCAAGAGAAGTTCAGTATGCTGACTACTGCATCACGCTTTCTAAGGCAGGGCAAACCATAGTCAATATTTTAGAAAGGTTTTAGGCAAAAATGGTTGGAAAAGGGTTTGTGTTAAGGCATGAATTCAACCTATCAATGAGATCCTTTCCCTCCTCACTCTCCAGAATTAACTGAGATCCATGTACAGTTTGGCATGTACTTTCTGGCACTAAGAAGACACCTCCCTGACCTTGAGGTTTTTCATGCAAGGTTTCTGGGTCCTTTATTTCTTTCACTCTAGATACTGAGGCTTGTACAGTGGTAACACTTCATACCAATGACTCAGCTATTCTTTGCAATAAAGAACAGGGCCTTTAGGAAATCCCCTGTGTCCCCCTCTCCCTCTCCAATTGCTCTTTCTTACTCCGCATTTTCTATCTCTGTCTGTCTTTCTCTGTCATCATTTACAAACATTGGAAACATTCCTTCCAACAGATTAAAGACGCTTTCTTCAATTAAACCACATAAGGAACGATTTACTAGAAATAAGCATTAAAATGATCTTCACTTGCTCACTGTTTTTAACTCAGTAATAGACGTTAATACGGTCATGATTTTCAATACAAATACGTATTTCCCATCATCAAAAAAGTTAAATAATCTTCATGAAAGAGAAAATGAGTCCCCCTGAGTGTCACTCTGTTTGCATATTAGCGCATAGCCAGGTCTCTGCCAAGTTGCTCTCTGACTGACTGCTGCAGATGCTCTTTCTCAAGTATTCTGAGTCATATCTTTAGTACAAGTCTTCAGGGACAAACAATAGCACCTGTTCCTCACAAGATATCAGGCCAGTTAGCCCATTCATGTATCTTTAATGAAGCTCTGGGGCAGATGGCAAAAAATGGCATCATCAACAACTTAGCACAGAGAAAACAAAGGGGATAAGTGTTGATGCAACAATGCTGTTTTACGGATAGGAAGAGACAGAACCTAAGTGTTTCAGGCGCATCTGCTGCTGTCTCAATTGTCTGAAAGATGTGTGGAACACCGAGCAATTAAAATTTCTGGGCATGTAGCCTGTTTGATCAAGAATGTGTTCCCCACTTTCTCCAAAAGGGCAACACTTTGGCCAGGGATTGTGGAAGTTTAAAATTGATGGACAAGTGTGCTTTGGTACATGCGGTTCGTTTCTTTCATGACGCACTGACTAAGCTTCACCTATGATGGAGTTCCTGGTTTCTCGGCCCCAGCCTGTTAGTGCTGACTTGCAAGGCAGTAAAAATAATGCAGCTTCATGCTCAGGGATGTATTTTGGGCCACGTCAAATTTTCCTCTTTGTATTAACCACATCAGTTTTACCTATGGAATAATGAAAAGATCTTTTGAATTTGTGCTAAGGGAAAGAAAAGAAGACGCTATTTGAAATTTTGATAACTTCTGGGAAAAGACATGTGGAGACTGGTCATTCTTTGATGGAATGAGGGGAATTCTATTAGTTTTTATTCTTTAGTAAAGTATTTTTGGAAGTTGTTGTTTCCAGTGTGACTGCCTTCCCTGGCATGTCATCAAATGGGAGAACAGGATGATGGGAAGGAAGGGGAAAGGCAGACTTACATTCTCCAGAGCAGGGTGGGGCTTTTCTGTATAATCACAATTCTTTGTTTGCCTTAAGCCCTGACACTCAATGCAGTAAACTTAATTCACAACTTTAACAGGAGAAACATATTTTAGATGCCTGTGTGGTTCTTGTGTGGCTACCAAGCCCTCTTTCCTCATCTCTCCTCCCTTCCTTGTCTTTGTTTTCCATTTCTGTCCCACCTCCAATCAATAATTTTCTAGTAAGTACAATAAATGGAAATCTATGAAAGGGGGAAATTGTTGTTTTAATACATGCTTGCTTCTCCTATTATTTGCGCTGGGCCATACCGGTCAGCTTTCTGTAAAAGGTGGTACTTGAAAGTATTCATAGACCTCCATGACCCTTGTGAGTTTTGAAGACATATAATTCCTTTAAAATAATATCACACTGGGGAAATCTGAATAAGGTGGTTGGATTTTATCAGTGTCAGGACCCCAGTTGTGATTATCATACCACAGTTTTTCAAGTTATTGCCACTGGGGGGAGAAGACTCATGGGATCTCTCTGTATTATTTATTACAAATGCATGTGAATTTACAATTATCTTTATCAAACTTCCAGTCAATTGTTATTACAAAGAATTATATTCCTTATCTCATTTAGGTCTGTTTAGCAAAAGATGACTTGATGGTTAATATGGCGTAGCACTTGAAAGTATAGACTCCGAGTCTGACAAACCCGGACTTGAGTCCTGGCTCTACCACTTTTTAGTTGGCCGAGTTACTGAGCCTCTCATGATTTTGTCCTCATTAATTGAATGACGAGAACAATAGTAAGTACCTCATAGAGTTTTGAGGATTACATGAGATAGATTACGTAAATCACTTTCTCAGTGCTTGATATATAGGAAATACTGGAAATATTAGCAGCTGTGATGAAGAGGATGATTATCTCTACCATCATCATCACTGTTATCACTTCTGTAATTAGAGTTATGACAGGAGCGTTGCTTCATCTTCTCTTGACCTAGGTTCTAATTGCTACTGGGTATCGTGGCTTGTCTTTAATAAGGGGCATTTTGATTTTTCATATCATTGTTTTACTTAAAATAAGTTAAGGGCAATTTTATCAATCAGAGCTGAATGATCATTGCTAATGACTGTATTATAATAAGTTACTGAAATTAATGACAATAGATGTGATCAAATTTTTCTGGGTACAAAATAAGAGAGAAGAAGCAACAAACTGAAACTGAACTCCAACAATACACAGCTGAAATAGAAAATCATTTTTGGTTGCAGACCTCCAGATTTTCTCTACCCAAAGAGCATACACATGTGTTTTTCGTTTTCGCTCATGGAAGCCCATGCAATGTAGCAGAAAAAGCACTGGTCAGGGTGATGAGCTGTTCTGGATTCCAGATCCAGCCCTGTCATAGGCACTGTGATCTCAGGCCATGTCTTTTAGCTTCTCTAGTCCCCTGTTTCCCTATGCGTAAACTCTGAGGTTTGAATTGGATTAGTGATTCTCAGAGAGTGGTCCCTGGACCAGCAGCACCAGCTTTACCTGGGTACTTGGCAGGAAAGTATCCTCTCAGACCCCACCTAGATCTACTGGTTTAGAGGCTCTGAGGGTAGGGCTGGCCAGTCTGTTTTAACAAGCCCTGCGGCTGAACTGGATACACACTAAAGTTTGAGAATCACTGCCCTGGATATAATTTTAGTCTAAATATTAGATTGATGGACCCAGTTCCCAGAGTTTCTGATTCATAGATCTGGGGTAGAGCCTGATAATTTGCTTTTATGACATTCTCAGGCATTGCTGATGTTACTGGTCAGGTACCACACTTTGAAAACTACAAGGCTAGATCAACTCGAAACTGTTCCAACTCTGATTCTATCATCGCTTTGCTTTCGCCATGTCTTCTGTCCCCCTTCTTATTTACTTTATCCTTCAATTTATTCAAACTGCCTCTGAATTAATAGTTAGCATTGAAAGTTTCTAACATATCCTACTTTGTAGAGGGTGATGGATGGAAAGGAACTTCCTATTAACTTATGTTAATAGGAAACACCTACAGCTCTTTGGCGTTGAAGGTGACCTTAGATGGTTTACTTAGTTATCTCATGTACATAGCTAGTTACAAAAGAAATATCTTCAGACACCAAACTTCAAGAATCAAGTCTGATGCTTAATTGCCATTGATCCCTTTATGTTGTCTCATGATCTGAAGAGCTCGGGCATCAATGTAGAAGTAAAATTATGTTTTCTTCCTAAGATGCTGTGCAATGAATAACAGTAAAGTTCCCAAATTCCATCTTCACGTGATCCTTGTAATCCCACCTCTTTTTTTTCATGGTTTTCTAGATGCTTGGGGTGGGGTAATGCTCTCTGAGGGCTAGTGTCTGCTAAGAACAGGACAAGCCTCTGCCTGTCAAACTGAATTATTTAGTTGGCTCATGTTTTCTTTTTTGAAGTAGCGTTATGGGCAAGAGCCACTATTTCTTGTTTTTTTTTCTTTTCAATAATTTGATAATTTTCTAGAACTGAATATGCAAACTATTGTAAGAAAAAAGCGAGGCTCTAACATTTCCCAAGTGCCTATTTTGTGCCAGTCACTGTGCCACAAGTGTTACTTTTTGGTCTATTTAATCCTCACAATAACCACGTAAGGTAGTATCATTAGCTTTTCATGAAGAAATAGACTCAGACTACGGAAAGGTTAAGTAACCATTCTCGATCACACAGCCAAGGAAATGGCAGTATAAAGAGTTAAGCTCCAAGTTGTTTGACAGCAAAGCCTTTGTAGGCATCGTAGATTCTGAACAAATGTGTGGTGAACGAATGAATGAAGGAATGACTACATCATATTATCTTCGTAATGCTGAGCTCGAAAAAAATCAGAATCATAAAATTGAAAAGGCTCTATAGTCAGGTTTTTACTTATGCGTAACCTCTAAAGTGTCTCTACCATATGGGTGTACAGCCTTTACTCGGCCGCCTCTAGGGAAATGACACACATGGCCTCTTTAATCGGAGTGATTGTTGAATAACTCATTTTTAGAAAATTCTTCTTTACATTAAGCTTCCCTTAAAATCTCTTTCTTCTGAGTCTTGTTCCACCCTTTTTAACTGCTCAGACTTAATCTGCTTCTTTTGCCATATGAAGATAGCCTTGTATCTTCTCTCTCCTAAGCTTAACAGCCTCCAGTTTTTCAGCTACTTCTCAAGATCCATAGCATGTAAGAATAACTTCATAAGTGTTCGTTAAAAAGAAGGAAAGAATAAATAAATACGATACCTAGACTTCTCACTTTCTTGTTCCCCTTTAGAGCATAAAGCATCTGTGCTGTTCTAGGTGCATGCTAGGAACCATATTTCTAGAAGTAAATGAAATGATTTCCTTTGATCTACTCTTGCACTGAACAACAGTCACCTACAAAAAAGACTGTTTTATTTTCTGACATAGAACAGTGCCCTCATCTTTGACATCTCAGGTTTGCATCAGGTCACAGCAAGCTGGAGTTGAACAGCAAACCAAGTGCTTTTCTTCAGGGTTAAAGGCAAGACCTGGGCACGAGGGGATCAGCTTCAACTTATGCAGGCTGAGTTTGTACTCCAACGTACAGAACTCGGGCTTACCTCAGCTAAAATGGTAGAAATAGCTGCCCAAAGCTAGTTTCTTTCACGCCCCACTGGCAAGGTAGTAATTGCACAAAGACCTTTTTATTATAAGTTGATTTTCCTGAGAAATGAATTCAGAAAAATACTGTAAAGTGTTTATTTTTTGCTTGCCCTTTATTAACCCACATCTTAGGGCTTTCCCTAGAGAAAAACTGTTGGTAAATGATACCTCTTAGACCCACACAGAAGCATTTTTGCACCATGTCCCTGGCTGTGGAGGGAACAGGGACAGGACAAGGCAAGTTGGCGCTATTTAAACAGGGTCATCGGCCAGTATACGGAATTTTGCCTAAAGAGATTTAAGAATTCAAACAGGGGAAGGGTTTGGGGTTGGTAGAATTACTGGTAAATGTTTGTCTCTTTAGTAAAAATTATTGGTAAATGTTAAACAGGATATAATGCAGCTTTTTTTTTTTTTATATGAGTAAAGAGCCCAAAGACCCAGTTTGAACTTAAAGTTCACTTCTGTTAGGACATCCTAGTTTTGACCTTTAAATAACAGAAGTCCTGTAGTTCGGCCTATAAAATCATGCACTAAAAGCCCGGACAAAACCTTCCTGTGATGCTCTCCTGGAATCAGAGTAGCATGCATAGAGTAAAAAGGAGAGCTAGGAAATTAAAATGTGATTTCACAGGCATGATTTTGTCATAGCTCTTATTTTCTTTATATAGAATACAAATACTGATATAGAGTGAAGATTTTTTATTTTGCATTTTTGTGCTCTTTGATACATTTATTGAGGTCAAATGAAATTTGATATAGTAGGATTTATTATGAAATGTTCTCTGAATACAACTCCATAATTACTGAGCTACATGGTAGTGCATAAAGCTGTAAAACTGCTAAGCCAGACAAGCAATTTATATGTTACATCGAGGTGTGTATGGCAAAGAATATTAGTTTAATTGGGAGCCAAGATGTAGTAGCCTTAAATCTGAAGAGCTATATGTCTAACATAATGCGGTAAGGCTTTGAAATAAGATACCGAGACTGGGGAGATACCGCTTTTGGAATATATAACAATTAGATATTATTTTCTGACCAAGGATACTAAATACTGCTTTCTCAATAAAGGGCAGAATGCAAAGCATGAAAGGACAAAACCTTTCAACATTGCATGGTGTAAGAAGCAAACTTATTTCTTCCAGTTGTTTTGTTAAAAAAAAAAAAAAAGGAAAAAGGAAAAGAGTCGAGATAAACGAAAACCATTCACCACACTTTGGTGGAAGCAGGGATGAGGCAAATTCACAAGGAGATTGTGTCCTTGGAGTGCTAATGGGATCTAAGAACAGGGACTTGGTAACTTTTGCCTGCGTTTTCTCAGGGAGCAGATTTGGAATGAAGTCAGAAGTGGGTGGCTGTTTGGGTACCAGCACAGCAGCAGGAGTGAAAAACAAATACTTCTTGGCATACATTTGCTCTCTGTCTGATCATAGGCTCTCTTCTGTTTAGCAGGTTCAGGGTCACATGCCTCCGCTCATGATCCCAATTTTTCCACATGACCAGCGGACCCTGGCAGCAGCTGCTGCCGCCCAGCAGGGCTTCCTCTTCCCCCCTGGAATAACATACAAACCAGGTAAGTAGAGAGGAATTTAACATTCTTTTGGAAATGCTAAGATCCCCATGTTTTTGCTTAGTAGTCACAACAAACACAGGAGCCTACAAAGGAACTATGAATAAAACGATCATAAAAGCTGATTTTCCCGTAAATTTAGAATTGGGAAGTTAATTGGGAAGGGGGCACGTTCAGAAACTCATTGGTTGCTAAAAACTTTTGCTTTCTCTTTTTCCACTTGGTTTGTCCTGAATTCGCAGATAGAATGCTACTTTCCCTGGGGACCACAAATTTTTGTCAGCTCTCTCTCATACCTTTACTGTGAATAATTGTCTTTGGTTAAAGACCCTTTTCTCCTCCTCCTGGGAGCTTTCATGCTCTGGGACAGTGGTCACATACACTATAAAATGTTACTGTTGTTTGTTGTCTGATTTCTCCTGGAAGAAAAGTTAAAACGGGACTGATTTAATTAACTTACCGCTAATAGGTAAGATTCCTTTTGATTTGAGGTTAAATAATGAAGCCAGTAGTATTTTCTCATTCATCTTTGAACTTCAGAAACAGGTCACATAACCTTGCAGTGAAATATGTTTTGAGATGATTTAGCAAATGTTATGATTTTTCTTTATTCCTCTGAGTTTACTGGACTCCTGGGGAATTCAATTAGGGACATAATGGTTTGAAGCTTCTTACAGAGCCTCCTTGTAAACAGGGCTTTAAATGTTTAAAGATATGTTGCCAAAGGAATCCAATGTAAGAAGATAGTCAAGTAAATAAAGTCAACCTTAATTTCATTTGTGCATTCTTTGTAAGTGACCTCAGCTCAGAAGTAGTGACCTTGTTCTACTCATTAATAATTTCCGTGTCAAGTTCTTTTTAACATATTAACCTGATTATATTAACCACCAAATCTGAGTGCAACAAATCTGAGTGCAGCGGTTTCTTTGGGCAGAGGGTTTATAAAGTGAACACAGGCATTTTAATGTGCTTAAAGTAATAATAAAATATAAATCACTTTACTGAAATCCTCAGTAAGGAAGCTCACTAAGTAGCATAAAAACAAACCTAGTGAATTTTAACATCTATTTTAATTGCTTATTGCTATTGATTACTCGTTTGCATTTTCTGCATTACCACCTTCCTTGTGAGGAAAGGTAGGTTGCCTGTCAGAACTCATGTGTTTCAGGGAATAGGGATGTTAAGGAATCGGCTCATTTTAGTAACTGACTTTGAAAATTCCTCAGATACAAATTAGTCAGACCTGGTTTTACCAAAGATTTTGGGGTACCTGAATGAAAGAAAATGTTATCGTTTAAACTGTCAAAATTTGATTTTTCTAGAGTGGGATTTTTTTTAGAGCAAGGCATATTCCCTGTGAAATTGATATCCATATTAAGGACAGGAGTATATTTTGTCAGAGACTGTGTTTCTGTCAGTGCAGTGGTTCGGGCCTTCCCTGATCTCCCTAAGTAGTTCTGAACTATTTCTCCATCTTGACTTCCTTTGGAACATTGATGTAAGCTAAATTTACTGGTTTACCCTGAATCTGAGTTGTCATCCCTATACGAGTCTTAGAAACCTTTTCGTCTGTAGAAACCCTTACTTTAATTTCAGTGCTTCTAAATTTAAAATGCTCCACATTTAAAAATCGGGTATGAGCCTTATTTCTACTGGACATAACATTGATACAGTTCACATGTTACTAACCTAATTTTGTCAAAACAATAATGCCATTTTTCATGCAGCAATGTATTGTTATATAGTTAATGAATTTGGACCACTTTTTAAAAATTCTTCTCACACAGCATCGATGAGACTGTAGTAAGTAACTAAGAAGATATGGAGATTGGGAAAGTGTTGCGCAGAACTGTTATCTCCATCGAAAAACGTATGAGTAGCATACAGTAGCGTTCAGAGGTAGCGGAATTGTGTTTGATTATGGTGGTTAAAACCTGTTAGTTAAGGCATGACCTGGATTTGGGCACATAGGACAATTTTTAATCACAAGCAAGGCTGATAAAATATTTTCTGGTGACCTCTAAGTTATGTCAGAGGATTTCATTAACCAGAGCTCTAAATTCTTTAATATTTTGGCTGATCTGGGTTTTATTGTACATACAAATTATATTTAAAAGGATTAAAATTATTTGTTCTTATGCAATTAGTAGAGAAATACATATTCGGGTGACTTAATCTATGCAGTGTTTTTGTCCTTCACATGAACTGGGGGAGTAGAATTGTGTTGGACTAGAATCAGACTGGGAAAACTTTTTGCTCCAAACTGAGCTATGATAATTTCACTTGAAATACATGTGAAACAATGATTAAATTTTTAGAAGAGAGTTCTGTCACATATAAAAGATGTGAAATGGTAACATAACTTTATATTTTGATCCCCTAGACAAGAGGATGAGCAATTACTATCTTGGTCTTTATAAATTGCAAAATAAATGGCTCTCTTTTTGCTCTTTTTCACCTTCCCATAACCTGAAACAATTCCATAGCGTTTGTGCCTTCAGCTGATTGAATAATTGTCTTGATTTCTAGAAAGCAAACCGGTTATCTGAGGGTGGTGTTCACTGCTTCTGAATCCATTATTAGGATAGTCTAAACAAATATACTTAGGGCTATGGACCTTCTTCCCTTCAGATAATTTTAAACATTGCTCTGGGCATATCAGAGTCCTGATATGCCGCAAACACCAAACAAGTCCTCCCACTTTGGTGGGTTGCTGAGAAGCCATGTGGCCTACAGGGATTGTGCAGTTTCAGCGGGAATATCTATCAGATTAATATCTGTAGACATATCTTTACTGAGTTTTAATCCTTAATTTTTTTTATTTTTTATTTATTTATTTTTTACTGGTTCTGTAATTAGACACCTCATTCTAGAAAAAATTCATCAGGGCCCAGAACATACACGACAGAATTTTGGTTACTTTGCTCTTTCACATCATGAAACAGAGATGCAGCAATCCGGGGCAATATAAATGTGTTTAAGCACCTATATTTGAGAAAATTAAAAGATTAAGCCTCTTTCATAGCTGGAAATGTGTATGTCAGACAGGATTGAATTGGCTATAAAATAAAAATAATGGATAGCCTCTTTCGCATGCCAGGGATCGTGCAGCTGACCCATGGACTTTGTGTAGTTTGGATTTTTAAAATAATTGCTGCCGAAGCAGCCCCCTTGGCTTCCTAGGAGATTCTGGGAATAGGATCTCTGCCTGCTCCTTGCTTTCCACCCAGTCGTTATTATAATATAATAGCTGAAGCCCCCTGAATAGGCTGCTTTGTGCCAAACACTGTGCTAAAGATTTTACGTGGATTATTTTATTTAATTCTTACTTGAACATGTCATTTAGCCTTGCTGAGCCTCACGTTTTTGTCATCTAAGAAATATGTCCACTGCTCCGTGTGGGTGCGAAGATTAAATTTGTTACAATGTATGTAAGTTCTTTGAAAATTCTAAGGAACTAGGTTTGTGGGTAAAGTCTGACCATGAAACTAAGTAAATTTAACAATATTAGACTACATCCTTATCCATTAGAATTGTCCAAAAACTGAGCATTGGACTGAGATATATTATCTCTCTGCCTGATGACCAAAAACAATTTTATAAGTATACCTAGTGCTTCTTTTAGAAAAAATTCTGGTGAAATATACATAGCATAATATTTAATATTTTAACCATTTATAAAAGTACAATTCAGTGACATTAATACATTTACAATGTTGTGTAAGCATCACCACTATCTATACCCAAAACTTTTAATCATCTACAATGGCAATTTTGTGTCCATTAAATGATAACTCTCCCTACCCCCTAGTAACCTCTATTCTATATCTTCCTCTGTGAATTTGCCTATTCTAGACACTTCGTGTTAGTGAAGTCATACAGTATTTGTTTCTCTATGTCTGACTTATTTCACGAAGCATAATGTTTTCAAGGTCCATCCATATTGCAATATATATCAAAAGTTCATTCTTTTTTATGGCTATGTCTCTGTATATGTGTGTGTTTGTGCGCGTGTGTGTATAGTGTGTGTGTGTCTATATATATAATATATATATATTATATATATAAATATATTATATGGATAGATAGTTTGTTTACCCATTCATCTGTTGATGGACACTTGGGTTGTTTCCACATTTTGGATATTGTGAATATTGCTGCTGTGAACATTGATATACAAATGTCTGAGTCCTTGCTTTCAATTCTTTTGGATATTTATGTAGGAGCAGAAATGTTGGGTCGTATGGTAGTTGTGTTTAACTTTCTGAGAAACTGTCAAACTGTTTTCCACAGAGGCTTGCCTTTTATACTGCCACCAATATTGCAAGAGTTCCAATCTCTTCACATCCTCACCAACATTTGCTATTTTCCAACTTTTACCAAAAAATTATAGCCATCCTAGTAGATGTGAACTAGTATCTCATTGTGGTTTTGATTTTCATTTTCCTAATGATTAATTTTGAGCATCTTTTCATGTGCATATTGGAAATTTGTATATCTTTCTTGGAGAAAGTACTTTGCTTAGTTTTTTTTTTTTAATTTTTATGTTGTTTTAATTAAGCTATTTGGTTTTTGTTATTGAGTTTCAGGAGTTCTTTATATATTCTAGATATTAATCCCTTATCAGACATATGATTTGGAAATATTTACTTCTATTCTTAGGTTGCCTTTTCACTTACTTGATAGTATCTTTTGATGCACAAAAGTTTTTAATTTTGAAGCATGCCAGTGTATCTTTTATTTCTTTTGGCCTGTGCTTTTGCTATTGTATCCATGAGATTGTTGCCAAATACAAAGATTTATTCCTATGTTTTCTTCTTAGAGTTTTATAGTGTTAGTACTTAAGTTTAGGTCATTGATCCATTTGAGTTAATTTTTATATGTTATTTAAAGTAAGAGTTCAACTTCATTCTTTTGCATACACATATCCAGTTTTCCCAGCACCATTTGTTGAAAAGATATTCTTTCCTCATTGAATGTTCTTGGCTCCTTTGCCAAAAATCAATTTACCATATATGTAAGGGCTGATTTCTGGGCCCTCTATTCTGTTGCATTGGTCTGTATATCTGTTCTTAATGCCAGTACCATACTGTTTTAATTACTGTAACTTTGTAGTAAATTTTGACATCAGGAATTATGAGTCTTCCAACTTTATTCTTTTTTCAAGATTGTTTTGGCTATTGGGGTCCCTTGTAATTCCATATAAGTTTGAGGATTGGGTTTTCCATTTCTGTGATAAAGATTTTTGGAATCTTGATAGATATTTCACTGAGTCTATGGATTGCTTTGGATAGTATTGACATCTTAACAATATAAAGTCTTCCAGTTGATGAACATTTCCATTTATTTAGGTCTTTTAAATTTTTTTTAACGATGTTATATTAGTTTTCAGTGTACAAGCCTTTCGCCTCTTTGGTTAGATTTATTCCTAAGTATTTAATTATATTAGATACCATTATAAATAGAAATGCTTTCTTAGTTTTCTTTGGGATTGTTCATTGCTGGTGTATAGAAAAACAAATGATTTGTGTGTGTTAATTTTACAAGATTGCCAACTTTTGCTAAATTTCTTTATTAGCTCTAGTAGCTTTCTTGTGGATTCTTTGGAATTTTCTGTGTGTAGGATCATGTGATATGCAAATAGAGATAGTTTTACCTCTTGCTTACCAATTTTGATGCCTTTTGCCCTCCCTCTCTTTACTTCTCTCTCTCTCTCCCTCCCTCCCTCCCTCTTTCTTTTTTTCCTCTTTCTCTCTCTCCATCCCTTTCTGTCTCTTCCCTTCCTTCCTCCCTCTCTTTCTCTTCTCTTCTCTTCTCTTCTCTTCTCTTCTCTTCTCTTCTCTTCTCTTCTTTCTTGTCTAATAATGCTGTCTTGAACTTCCAGTATAATGTTGTATGGCTGCAGTGAGAGCAAGGCATCATTATCTCATTCCTGATCTTAGAGGGAAAGCTTTCCAGTCTTTTACCATTGAGTATGATGTTAACTATGGATTTTTCATAAATATCCTTTATTGTGTTGAGGAACTTTCCCTCTATTCCTAAATTTCTAACAGTTTTTATCCTGAAGGTGTTGGATTTTGTCAAATGCCTTTTCTGCATCAGTTGAGATGATTATGTGATTTTCTTCCCCTTTGCTCTATTAATGTGATGTATTACATTGATCTTTTTGTGTGTGTTGAACCACCTTTGCATTCCTGGGATAAATCCTGCTTTGTCATGGTGAATAATTCTTTTAATATGCTGTTGGATTCAATATGCTAATATTTTGTTGAAGGGTTTTACATCTATGTTCATAAAAGATGTTGATCTGTAATTTTCTTTCCTGTGATGTCTTTATCTGACTTTGCTATCAAGGTAATGTTGGTCTCATTATTTTATAGTTAGGAAGTGTTGCTTTTCCTATTATTTTGAAAGCTTTGGGAAGAATTAGTGTTAATTTTTCTTTTTAAAAATTTATTTATTTTTATTTATTTTTATTTTATTAGAGATGGGGTAGGAAGAGAATCTTAGGCAGGCTCTACACCCAGGGTGGAGCCTGATGTGGGGCTCGATCTCACAACCTTGAGATCATGACCTGAGTTGAAATCAAGAGTCAAACGCTTAACTGACTGAGTCACCCAAATGCCCCTAGTGTTAATTTTTCTTCAGGAGAATTTACTGGTGAAGCCATGTGGTCCACAACGTTTCTTTGTTGAGAAGTTTTGTTTACTGATCCAACCTCTTTATTTGTTATAGGTCTGCTGAAATTTTCTATTTCTTCTTGAGTTGTTTTAGGTAATTTGTGTGTTTTAAGAAATGAGTCCATTTCTTATAACTTGTGTAATTTTTTTGTATAAAACTGTTACCCAGTGCTTCTTTTGATTCCTTTATTTCAGTTAGCATTTACTGAGTATCATTTATTTGCATATATGTGTTGGGGGTGTGCACATGTGTGTATATGTATATGTAAATTTTTTATATAAATGTTATGTATATATATTCTCATTTAATTTCTTGACAACTTAAGATATAGGTGGCATTATATCTATTTTGTTAAAAGAAAACAAGATACAAATAGTAAATAAGTTGATTAAGTTTTCCAAGCTTTCCCATCTAGAAATTAGTGGAGATAGAATTCAGACTGAAGTTCTCTGATTTGATATTTTATACCCTTGCAGACATGGTTTAAGTGTGTATGATATTAAGAAAAGTCTAGCTCTTTATTTGCTGCAGAAAATATGTGATTTATATGTATGGATTCAGCCAAGATGGATTCATCTTGTAATGCTAGCTATTTCTACCTCTTCCAGAATATGTAAAGCTGAGGTTTATAACCACTATTACTGGAATACTTGAATAATTAAATTTATCTACTTGAAATCAAGGCAGTTTTTCTGAGGTTCTTTAGATCAGTAATTTCATTTTTAAATAAGAGTTTTGAAATCCAAGAGGAAAATATGAACATCCACGTAAACTAACCTAGTGTTCTGGAGATCAAGATCACTTTAACTATGTCCTCTGTCACATATGGAAGCTATATCATTGGTGAGCTATATTAAGGCATGGACTTTGAGTTGATATTTTTTGATTTCTTGTAATGGATGGATTTATTTTTTTAAAAAGATTTGCTTATTCATTTGACAGAGAGAGACAGAAAGCATGAGTGGGAGGGGCGAAGGGAGGGGGAGAGAATCCCAAGCAGACCCTGCACTGAGCATGGAGCCCAACATAGGGCTCCATCTCATGACCCTGAGATCATAACCTGAGCGGAAACCAAGAGTCAGACATTTAACTGACTGCACCACCAGGTGCCCTGTAATGGATGGATTTATATCAGTTTATCCACATTCACTTATTTAATTGCTATTATGACAAATACCATGGATTTTCATACGATTGGTCAATAGTCTGGATGTATCTACTAACTAAGTGAAGAAAATAAGATTGATCCTTGATTCTTATCTTCTTTAAAGGTATGAAAAACAATGCATATGTTCTTAGAAAATGCCCTGGGATCAAGACTTTTCTCCTCATTGATCTATTCTTGGGTGAATAGAGGAGAAATTTAGCAAGAGAAATAACAGCATGATGAAATCAGCAATATATACTTTAATCCTTGCTAATTTTTTTTGTCCGATTGTCCCCAGAACAAATTGAAGGTTGCATTTTATTTTTAGGATTCTAAATGTGTCATTCATTACCTGCTAACTTTTTCTGCAGTGTGATGCCTCACAAAGATAAATTCAGATTGATTATGGCATTGTTTCAGAATATAGAGGGATTGTAACATTTTGCTGTTCTCAATGCAGACATCCAGGCAAGAAGCAAAATGGCATGTCCAAGTCTGTACTCGTGATTGTGGTTGAAATATTTCCATATTGTAGCAAGAATGAGGATAGCTTATAAAAGTGGGCTCTACTTATAAGTTATTTGGCAACTCAGATAATTTACCACTATCCTGTGATGCCACCACACAGTAATCTGTGAGATAGTTAGGGATATGTAGTGTGTTTTGATGCATTTTAGAGGGTGGAAAATGAAGTGTGAGATTTTGAACCAGTTACTGAAAAGTCATTGAATCCTGTCTCCTGGTTAATGTATTTTTATTTCTCTACTCCTTCCAGCCTCTCTAAATGATTTCCTCAGTAGGTTAATTCTGAAGTTAATATCTCAGGAGACTACAATCCAGCCCCTTGTCTTTCTGAGGAATCAAAGTAAATGGACAGAATTTTACCCATGAGATTTTTGACTTTTTAAAAAAAGTGAAATTTATGTTTGAATTACAGAAACTAGGAGTATTCTGGCAAGAGGTAGCCTGAGTCTAATGGGTCCTAGGTTCTTCGTACAAGGTCCCCCTTCTCCTGTGTTTAAGTTTTAATAAGTCCTAACTACTTTTTACTTTCCTTGAAAATTAGAAAAGGTACTTTCTCTCATTCAGAGACTCTTGCTGGGGAGCTGTTTTTGTTCCAAAGGAATGTTGCCTATTGTGACAAGTGAAACTAATGTCAGGCAAATTTTCTATAGGTTTTAAATCCTGTTTTGTATTTGTTCTGTAATCTTCATTTAAAAATAGTCAGTTGGAAAATCTAGAAGGCTGGAAAGATGAATTTACAGAATGGGAATTATTTCCCAAATTGGCTTTTGGAGGTTGTCTTTTTACACTAGAAGTAGCAAGGGCCAGATTACAGTAGTGCCTAAAGCCAGCCTGTTCCAACAGGCTTCATCTCCCTTTGTACAAATTTAGAAAGAATGGATCCTCACGCAAGCATTTCAAATCCAGAGACAAATTTGAAAAAAATTGCTACAACATGTTGACTGATTTCTTGCCAAGTCAGCCACTGAGAACTTTTACTTGACCGACTCTTACAAAGAGAAAATTAAAGGAGTGGGGGTGAAGCACATAACTTTACTATTAAAAAATTAAAATTCGCAATACCCTAAATCCGTCTCCCTCTTAACATTTTTCTCTTCTACTTTTAACCTCCTTCTCTTCTTCACTCTTATCTTCCCCCTTTCCTGCCTTTCCCTTTTCCCTTTCTTGTCATCATTCTCTGTAATATACTCCATTGCTCTAATGTATTCATTTTTACTTTTAGTATTGATTCAACGATATGTTCTGGAGAAATAGCTTTCTAAAGATTGCATTCAGATACACAGATTCAAACCAGTAGAAAGGTTAAGAACATTTTAAAAATATGCTTGTCAGCAGTGGAAGGAAAGCTGTTTGTAGCCAGCAGGTGAGCTGGAGAGGACTACAGGGTGTGGTAGAGATAGTAATAAATTAACTGGCAAGCCAAAAACTATAAAAAAAAAAAATCAGCTATTTCATAGCATAGAAGCATGACAGCTATGAAAAAAGGAGTGCCCCAGGGAATTCTTTTAGAGTTTGATTTTTTTTAAATATGTTTGACATGAAAAATGTTTTAGTACAAATAAAGCAACTGGTATTAAACTTACAGGGAGGGGGGGTTGTGGTTTAGAGTTAGTATGAATAATGCATGATATTTAAAGAAAGAACAGCTCTAAAATGTTCCGGGAGGCAGTCCATGTTGATGGTTGGAATGGTGGTTTTTTCCCCCTATTTTTGAAGCATCATTAATTTAGTATCGTTTTTGTGATTTTTTTTAACGTGATAAGATATCAACCAAAGAAATACTATTTGACTTAGGATATTCTTTCTTCAGATAATTTAGTTTAAGTATCAAGAAGATCAGCAGAATTATTTAAGCATAAAGTGACAGTCATTTACTATAAAAAATAATTTGGCCTAGTTATCCTTTTTAAAAAGCTCATGTAGCCCCGCAAACCAAAATCAACCTCATGGAAGGGGAAAAACAGGATCCGATATTTTGAACATGACTCCATAGGAGACCAGCACAATCTCGTGTTAGTGAATGCATTGTCGCCGTGCTCCATATGCAATCAGAAGCCAATTGTTACTGGACTGTGTACAAGCACACACTGTGCTCAATGGTCTGATGAGGTATTATGGAGATGATGCAAAGAGACTGTGTCGATTAGAAGCTAACAATTTGTTAAAAGTGAAAGCAACTTAACATTTACATTGGGCCAGCTGAGGAGCACTTGGTGTGGCAAGCAGGATGAGCTCCAGGAAGTGGGGGCGGGGGGGCAGGGGGGCACCAGGAAGGCTCCAGGTATTAGTGTCCATGCACACACACACACACACACACACAAAGAGATTTTATTGCTTTCCAATTGACTACCTTTATTGCTGTGATTCTTTCTACACTGTCTCTTCATTATTACATTTAGCTTTCAGTGTGGAAAAGTTCATGCAAAACAGCATGATTATTATAAATGTCAAAAATGTGTGGAGGAACAGCCTATTAAAATATAGCCTAGAGATAGTACATAACACTGACTTTAAATAAGTAGCTGCAGCCAAAGTGATACTCCATTAAATCACTGATATTGTGTAATTTATCCGTGAGTATTAATTTTGATTTCAGTCACCACTATCACAATACATTCCTCATTACTTTCTCTTGGTTCTTCGCGTCGCCGCGCACAGCCTGTGCTCTCAGGTCACAGAAAGCACTTCCTTCCCCTGTGTAGGAGTGGTATGGAGGCAGACGTGAGATGTAGCATTGACCTCTGCTGAAGCGTGCTCAGTCCCTAGCAGACTTTTATGCGGATATCCCATGGAAAATGTGTGGCTCTTTAATCAAGCCATTATCAAAGAGTAAGTGAGAAGCGCCTCATGTGCGTGATTCTGTACTAGGCTCCACCAGAAGTTAACCCAGAAAGCTACGGCTTCCACTCTCATGGAGATTCCAGGCGTCTCACAGAATGTTGGCAGATAAGATTAGCTTCCTTCTCGCCCCTATCAAATTGAAGAGGTTGCATTTTTAAAATTTTTTCTTTATTTTTTATAAAATAAAGTTTAGGCTATGGACAGTCAATAGCTCATAATCTTTTTTGGACTCTAATACTCTGCTTTGCCTACCAAGCCAAAACTTTTTGTTGTTCCAACATAAAACCCTTAATACATTCTCAGTGAACTGAGTGTCAGCCTGGCTTTAAGATATTTTTTTACTCTTAAAAAAATGATGTATTACAAGATTTGTAATGGAGTGAACATGCTTGAATTGCACATTTAATTTTTTTAACATCACATTCATGTTTTGCCAGTTTGCCTACCAGCTATCTGTTAACAAAAAGTTCCAAGGCAGCACTGCAAGTCTATGCCCAACTAAGCCTTTTGTTTCTGCAGATGTTTGGGCTTAGAGCAATGTTGTAAAGCTCAGGCAATCCAAGGACCATGTTTGTACTTGTCTGCTGCGATTCCCTGCGCATTGTCTAAACCTGTATGCATTGTTCTTTCCGACAGGTGATAACTACCCTGTACAGTTCATTTCATCAACAATGGCAGCTGCTGCTACTTCTGGACTCAGCCCTTTACAGCTCCAGGTAAGTGCCAGAAGAAAAAAATGTGGGATACCAGCCAGTTCTTTAGTGGAAAACTGCTAACCAGCTGTATGCTAAATAATGGCCTGAATGTTAAATAATTTTTAAGCATAGCCTAGAAGGATTAACACCTTGTGTACTTACCATACTGAAAATAGAAGAGAAAACTGCCAATTTCAGTATTTTTAAAGGAAAAATGATAATATGACTTAGTACTCTATATTTTCTATCAGGTGAGTTACTGGTTTTACAATTTTTTATTGCTGGCTACTACTATGGGATATGGTAGCTATTTCCTTATCCGTTTTCCATCCACATCTCCATTTATGTCCAGATGATCTATTACACGTAAACATCAAAATAGAAAACAACGTTGGGCATTTTCCTTCTTGCAGCTTATAGGCTAGGAGTTGTTTTCACCAAATTACTTTAACTGCTGGGTAAAATATAAACATACTGCTCTGGAATATGTGTAGCGTCATTCTCATCTTTAGCTTCATGCCAAGTCAAAAGTGCGGGCACGGCATCCCGCCACAGTCTGGATTAGGGTTCTGTACTTATAATGTGAAACTGGGGGAGAAAGTGTTTTGGAGGCTGGATAAAAAATCATTTGTACCTTATCTTCTTCACAGTAGAGCGAGGGGTTTGCAGTAGGATCCGGTGATCTTTATACCCTTCTAGCACTGCCATTTTAATGGGAAATTGACTTTTAATATGAATATATATTTTAACAAAAAGATAATATCATTAAAATAATGGTTAAACCTTCAGTATTCAAACATTTAGAAAGTATGTGATAGTGGAGAACTTGAATTTCAACACAGTGGGAAGTTTAAAGATAGTCTTTTATTCTTATAATTTACTGTGATTATTTTTGCATTTTCTTACAAGGGAATAGCATCTGGCTAGGCATTTTTTTTCTTCTTTGCTATTCCCTCTATGGCTTGAATATAAGAAATGTGCAAATATTGTACCATGAAAAAAATCATTGTGAGTATTTTTAATTGGGTCTGCAAATAATTTTTGCAACACTCTGAGTTTTTGTCATAAGCCTCATCCGGAAAGCCTGGACGATGTTACCCACTATGGACTGCCTAGCAGAGCTAGACGTTTTGCCTAAGAGGAGCAGAAGCCCTACTTCTCTTCCAAAACTTCGCCTTCCCCACTGCTAACACTGGAACTCACTACAGTTGGAAAAATCTAAAAGGAAACCTCCCTCCTAATAAACTTAATCTGTGTCTCCTTTTCCGTATTGCTCTGCTAGAGTGTCTTCTCAAGTCAGAGGCAGAAGCATGAAACCAGTACCATTGCTTGATCCTATAAGCAAGTCTCTATGAAAGACAGTGTCTGGGTCCTCAGCCTTCTACCTTCCATTCTTTGGTGTGGTCAATACCCTGGATTTAGAAATATGTGTTCTGTTTCATGAGTTCTGACAGTATGTTTTGTCTTTTTTTTTTTTTTTTTCTGAATATGCTACTAAACAGAAGGGTCATGTCTCCCACCCACAAATTAACCCAAGGCTAAAGGGCCTAAGTGACCGTTTTGGCAGGAGTTTGGACACCTTTGAACATGGTGGTGGCCACTCTTACAACCACAAACAGATTGAGGTATGAATGCTTCCATTGGTGCTTCATTGGGTGGGGGACTGGATTGTTCAGTCATATTCTAGGCTTTTTTTTTTTTTCTTAAAGTAGCAAACACTCAATCTAAAACTAAAATGTGACCTTTCCCTTTTTCTCATTCCTAAGGAGGCTCATTTTTGCTCCTTTTCTTTCACAGAAGGAGGCAAGCCCCAAACCAATGCCCCTAATGACTTTGGTTGTTTGTTGCTATAAATATTCAGGCAAATTCTTTACAAGTATATTCAAAACCATCCCTTTTCCCCTTACTCTTCTGCTCCTTTTATGTATAGTGCTGTATAATGTTCAGAAACATTTTTTAAAAAAAATCTCATTTGACCATATATAATAACCCTGCAAAGTTGATAAAATATAATTCTGTAACTATAGACAAAACAGTGGAGGTTCAGAGAGACCAAGGCTGTACAATATTCCTGGAGTCTGAGTTAGTACAGTTAGTACCCAGGATTTCTAACTGTCTGATTCAGGTTTCTGAATTTTGTTTTCTCTGGCTGAGGTAGAGCCAGGTGCCAGGGCCTGACTGGTTGCTTTTTGCCCCCATGAACATCTATAGTGTTCCTTTCATGTTTAACTTCCAATAAAGCTCTTTGTTGTTTTTCTGGGATATTCTTACCACTTGGGAGAAAAGATGGCTTTTATGGCTCTTTTGAAAACCAAGCCTTTTTCTTTTATAGGGGTCTAGTCCTCATCTCTCTAATTTCATGCTTGATTTCTTTCTCATATCATAGGAGTCCCTCTCCAACACTATTAGGGCTGCCACTATCTGTTGAATCACCAAAAATAAAAAATAAAAAAAAATTAAGAAAGAAAGAAAGGAAAAGAAAATGGAGGTAGGCTACCTCAGACTGAAACACACTTTAACTTTTTAACTTTCTAGGTTAGATCTAATACTAAATGTTATGTTCTAACCTAGGATGGGAAACTCAACTCAAAAAAAAAAGAGAGAGAGAGAGAGATAGAGAGAGAGAGAGAAGAATTACATCAAGCAAAGCTATATATTCAGATCCTATTGGCTCTGACAGTCTATACGTATCAAATACTGTATAATCAATAGAGTATCCCTTTGATTTATCTCCTCTGCTGCTTTTGAAACTTTATTTTTGAAAAATAATAGAGAAAGATCACCCCTAAGAAGAAAAAAGAAGACAAGATCAAAAGCCACCTTGGAAGTAGCCTAAGGAAGAGTTCCAGAGCTAGCTGCCTGCCTCCCTCTTTTCCTGTCACTTTGATATAAGTTATACGGGGGCTTCCCACCCAGACATGACCAGGCATATACTGTCAGAGCATCTGCTATCTTCTAGACAGCAAGAAGGGATTCCTTTCTTAAAGCTTTCTTTTGGCTGCAGAGAAGGTACCATATTTCTGGACATTCTAAAGATCTACCACGCCTAGGCTGCTAATGTAGGGATAACTGCATATGAAGAACAAGACTTTCTGTGTGATGCCAGGTAGCGAGCGTCCCCGCTCAGGACAGGTAGCTTGTTAAATGTTTAAGCGCTTGGATGAATGTGAAAGCAGGTGGTCTTGGCTCAAATTCAAGACTTCCTCTCTTTGACTTTTATTTTCTCTTGAGGTGTTGAGATCTATCCCATCCACCTTTCTCCGTCAGCAGTTTTCTACCCAATCACTTCTGTGACTAATTTTTCACTTAGGTTGACTTCTCTCCCTGCCCCCATCACGGCCCCCTGATGCTGCCGAATCTGGCTTCTGTTGGGTTTCTGGAAACTATGATATCGTGTGTGTGAGTGCCAGATCTGTGTGGTTCTGTAGCGGTGCCAATCTAGAAGCACAGCCTAAGCCACACGTCTGTCACTCGCATTAGGATGAACAGAGAACCAGTTCGTGAGGGGTCCCTCAGATTTTGCAGTTTAAGTTTGGGCCCATTTGAAAGTTTCCTGGGTTTTTGTTAATTCTCGCTCTGTTTTCTTGCTTTCATTTTTTGCACCTTTCCCCCCAACCCCTGCATGTCAGTAAACCTTTGCTCTGTTTGCTTACATTGTACACTGGTTAGGAAAGACCAACCTTGTTTGAAAGGCAGGTTTCCCAAACTTTCCTGGTATGAACATCCCATGTTTATGAGGACGTCCATGAAAAGCACAGTAGACATACACATGTAAGCTACTACAGACACTCACGTTTGAAATTATAAGCAAAAGTAAAGAGAAAATTTAATAATATATTGCCTTATCAATTTTAAAGTCTGCTCTCTTTTTTAATTCTTCCCTTCTTTGACAAGCTAAAATGTCACAGCTCTGTTAACAGCCAGGATCATGATAGACTGTTGATACTAAGGAAGCATTACAATTATGTTAACTGGTTTTATTTCTAAGCAGAGATTCTTAGGAAGAGGAGCCCATAGCATGTACATGCCACCATCAGCCTACCTCCCCACCTTCAGATACACCTGGCTGCTTTGCTCAGAACTGGTCCTCTTTACCTGGTGTTACAGTTCGTTTGTTCTTCAAAGGTTGTGACTTTTAACATTAATGAGCCTGGATAAATCTTAACAGCATTTCTAGTTCTGCACTGAAAGCCCGAAATTTTGTTATCAAGTAGAAAAAAAAGGTATTTAAAGTGCAAAGACCCTTCTTACATTAGCATATTCCAGTTCTTTCTTTCTTTAAAATAAGCAAGATACAGGAAAGCCTTGGTACTCTGTGCTGATCTAAGGCATGGTTTTCTCTGCCTCAGGGGCACAATATTAGGGAGAGAAGGCCAAAGAATGCTATTTTTAGTTGAACAGTTCAGCAGATGGAGGCATGAATACTCATATATCTGAAGGTTGAGGGGCTTGAACCATTAATTTTGATAATGTATTTAACCCTGGGAACAATCAGAAACTGTAACTCTAAGGTTACAGTGCTTTTGACCTTTAGAGAACAGAGGGCACTTGCTATAGTAAACAATATATTATATTGCTACTTATTCCAATTCTCTACCCGTATAAATTTCAGGACCAGTTGCCATTTGCTTTCCTCAGCTATGTTAGCATTGGTCCTTCAAGTACATCAGAAAGAATGTTAAGGAAGGGGGACCAGTATAATGAGGCAGTCATGTAAATATGGCCTTTAAATAGCTAAGATGTTAAATTGTTTCTGAAAAAATATTGGCTCAAAAACTAAGCTCTGAGTAACTCCTTTCTTTTTTAAATGAAAAAGTAGCTTCAATGTATCAATTCATTTTATGTGGTGAGTTTCAATATGATAGATCCTTAAAAGTAATTTTGTTTTCTTTGTTTTGTTTGTAATTGGGAGTAATGTTGCTTCATAGATGTAGCTTATATTAAATATAATCTGGTACCATAGCATGCAAAGTGATACACCTGTCTCGTGCTTTCTTATTAAATGATGCATGCTTCTCTTTAGCAAATACAGCAGTTAAATATCACACAGCTTAAGAATTTCTAATTAAAATATCTCCACATGTCAGCATATTGGTAATGTATTATTTTAATCCATTTATTTTGTTTATGAAACAGTGACATATGTTTAGATTGTGAAATATATGAGCCTTAAAAATCACTTTATTGAAGAAAATTAATTCCTACAATACTGTCTCAGTAATGTGTTCACTCACCCAGTCAGTCACTGGCGGCACTGCCAGTCTTAATGTTGGGTAGACACACTTACCAGTTTTATCTGCATAACAGTCTTGGAAAGAAGCAATAGCAGTTCTTTTTCTTAGTGCCAAATGATAGAGTTTTTCTTTCCTTACTTTTTTTTTTCTTTCTCATTAATTCAAACCTGCCCCTCCCCCAGACACTTTTTGTGGCTTTTTTTTTTTTAATACAATGAAGGATGGGACTGAGTGTATGTATAGGAGATTCTGAAAGACCAATCAAAATTAAAAACAAGCTAGTTACCTTTTCAAAGTTAGACATAGTAATTTGTTTGTCAGCAGGGAGATGTTTGGGTCAACCCTGAGATAAAGTGACTGTCAGCAGTTATTCCTACAAGACAAGTAATTTCACTCAATGTATTACTGACAGATTGCTCACTTCTCTGAATCACCAGAGAAAACAAACTTAATATTGTTACAGACAGAGTTTCTGTCTTCATTAGCCTCAGAGAATGATTTTTATCGTGCATTCAAAGCCTACCAAGCTTTAGTTGGAACATATTTTAACAGACAAGTTCTTATAATGATAGTATGGATAGTAGCCTAAAATGAAAGGAATTAAATACGAAAATTTTAAAATATCAATATAAGTAGATTTTCACCTTTATTCAATAGGCACTATGTATACTTTAGGGAGATTTGAGAAAAGGAGTATAATTAGAGCCTTAAAACACTAGGAAAACCTATCAATCATAAGTTACTCTTAAATGAAACTATTAAAGTCTTGCCAAGTTTGCAAAGATGGAGGAGAACAATTGAAATTTTTGCAGAAGTAAATGCAAACACATATTTTATTTAAATGATATTGTCAATTTTCATGCTACAAATGGAAAGTGAAGAAGTACCCATCAATATTGAGAATGCTCTAATTCTATTTCAGTTCCAGCCTGAATCTTTATGATATTATATTTAAATGCTCCTCTCTGGCTCATACCCTGTTTTCTTGTTTGTAGTTGTAAACATGCCTCACTGCTGTAGAGGAATGAGAGGGTGAGTTAGGCTTTGCTGGGGAGACTTGGGAGGTTATCATTTCTAATAGAGAGTTGAATAAAGAGTTGATTAGAGTGACCTATTACTAGCTATACAATGGAGAAAAAGGAATGCACTGATTCAAAGCTTGTATTGAGGATGCCAACCATGGGGCTATGCTTTGAGGAGAAATGCTTTCTTTTCCCTTAATCAGCCCTCCCTCACCCCTTTTGATTTTAAAAGTGTGACAGAACTTGGCAATAACATTACAACTGGGATTAGATGAGCTGTGGACTAATGGAATGAACTCCACTTTGGAATCAGAATCTTGGATTTGAGTTTCCATTGTTACTTGCCATGCTGTCCTATAGTGTTCTCAAATTACTTTTTTTTTTTTTGTAAAATGGGGATAATAATCATTTTCATGGTCGTTGTGAATAGTAAGTGGGGTAAGGAGGCATATATTAGATTTCCAAAAAAAAAAAAAATCTTCACCAAAATAGGAAAAAACTTTCCAACATCCCAATAAGCAGTCAGTTCTACTCTGCGTTTGCTGCCTGAAGCTGCTCTAATCTACTAGAATGTAAGTCACTGCATTCAGGGATTTTGTCTCTTTTGTTTACTGTTGAATCCCCAATATCGCCTGGCACAGTATTTGGTAAAATCAGTAAATTAATGAATTTTGTCTTTGTTGGCTATTTGGGACCCAAGTTGCTTTGAAAACATTTTTCTTCGGTTAGGTGCCCTGTGTTTAGGGAGGCACTATTTCATATAAAGAAATTTTTTATTTCTAGGTATGCTTCTTAAGAAAAACAGCAGGTACCAAGTGAATCCTGATGGAGGTTAAAGAAATATAGGCAGGTCATAGAAGGACGCAAAATATGAAAACATTTCCTAGTGTTTGGAAATCAGACTTATATTCAATGAAACAGAATAAGGTTATATCTACCCACAAATTAAAACATTGGCTAAACTGTATTTTCTTTTAAAAATGTGTTTTTCAATAAGTTTTAAGTAATACCTAACAGTTGAGAGAGTATGGCTCTTCTCACATAAAAGCCCTGTTAATCACTGTATTTAAGTTATGTGTTTGATGGGATGTTCAGGTGTACTCACAGAGATGGTTTACTAGGAGCCCAGGACCTTGGAATTACAAAACTAGTGCAGTCCTCTATCTTTCCTTATGTAAGATTTCGACCAATATTCATTTAGCTCCAGCCTCACTAATTAATCTACTAACAGGGAGCTCCCAGTGTGTGAATACTTGTATTTAAACAGACTGCCTGTAAGATGCAATGATTTCTAAAATAGTGACAGGTATTTTTATTCCTGTTTTTATCAAACTGGAGTTTCAGGGTATTGTTTTGTTGGTATCACATATTACATATCTGCATGTACATATGTTATTAGGGGCTATCTTAGAAATCAGAGGGATGGTGTGATTAAGGATACATTGGAAGGTTTGAAAGCAAAACATTCTAGTGTTTTCAAAAATGTTTCACTTCACTTTCTAATCATAGAATTAGTAAGGATATGCAACATTTAGGAAATTTAAATCAGAAAAAGATATGATGAAATATTTTGCAATGTCAGGTAACAGAACAGACTGTGCAGGACAAAAGTGTTTTTAAAAAATCACCTTACTGATGTATGATTGACATACAAAAAGCTGTGCGTATTTATTATATACAATTGGATGAGTTTGGAGACAAATAAACATACATGAAACCATACCACAAACTATGCCATAAACATATTTGTCACCTACTCTGCTTCTTCTTATTGTTATTATTTTGTGTGATAAGAACATTTAACCTAAGTTCTACCATCTTTGTGTTTAAGTACACCGTACAGAATTAAGAACCATATGCTCTATGCTATACGATAGATCTCTTAACTGAAACTTTATGCCCTTTGACTAATACCTCCCATTTCCCCTCCCCCAATTCCTGGCAACCCTATTCTATTCTCTGCCCTATGAGTTTGACTATTTTATATTCCTTATGTTAGTCATATTGCACAGTATTTGTCATTCCATGTCTGGAATATTTAACTTAGCATAATGTCCTACAAGTTCATCCATGTTGTCACAATAGCAGGATTTCCTCCTTTTTAAGGCTGAATAATATTCCATTTTATCCATTAATCTCTTTATCCATTCATCCATCAGTGAGCATTTAGGTTGCTTCCATATCTTGGCTATTGTGAATAATGTTTCAGTGAACATGGGAGTGAAGATACCTCTTTCATATCTAATTTCAGTTCCTTTGGATATATACCCCAAAGTTTCAGGTCTTACATCTAAGTCTTTAATCCGCCTTAAGTTAATTCTTATGTATGGCTTAAGATAAAGGTCCGATTTAGTTATTCTGCACATGGGTATTGTTTCCCCACTGCCATTCATTGAAATGGCTATCCTTTCTTTTGGGTATTCTCATTATCTTTGTCAGTGATTCTTTGACTGTGTATGCTTGAGTTTATTTCTGGTTTCCCCATTCTATTCCATTGCTCTATATATCTGTTTTATGTCGGTATCATACTGTTTTGATTACTGTAACTTTGTAGTATATTTTGAAAATAAGAGGTGTGATACTTCCAGCTTTGTTCTTGTTCAAGATTTCTGTGGCTGTTCAGGGTCTTTTGTGGTTGTATTTGAATTTTAGAATTGATTTTTTCTATTTCTGTAAAAAATGCCATTATGATTTTGATAGGCATTGCATTGCATCTGCAGATCCCTCTGGGTGGTATGGACATTTTAACAATATTAATTCTTCCAATCCAAAAATATTTTAAATGATGTTTTAATTAAAAGGGATTGAGAAGCTCAGTTGGATGGGTTCCCCTCATAGACATGACCAAATGAAAGAATAATACTGATCAGTAGAGCTAACACATAGTTAATACCACTCTGCCAAATTTCCTTTCTCTTTTTTTGTAGAAAAATTCGGATACTACAGGTATATATGTTTGTACAAAATCCATCTGAATTGTAAATTCAGGGAAAATTTGTAACATTCAGGCTCTCTGCAGTGATTTGAAACCATCATGCATTATTCTGACTGTTCTAGATTATTAGGATTAGGATAATAACTGGATTCTCTTACTTATATTCCAAGCCTAAATGGCACTAATAGTGGATTCTTTTCTAAATATAAATAAACAAGCCCGAAACATCTACTCTGTACTCTGTACTGGTTGCTGTGTGGATAAAAAAATCACATCACATCACATCTTTCCATCTTTCATTCCTCCCTTATAATTGATGACATCAGTAAGGTCATCTTGAGTCAGACTGAGAGGAATTAATTTGTTTTTTTTGTTTTGTTTTGTTTTATAATACCAATTCCTTTATATTTATAATCATTTAATGTGAGGTTAGCTAAGTATTTGCATTTCCTTTTTACACACTAAAAAATGAAGGCAGAATAGAGCCAAATAAATTTCCCAAGACTTCCATCCTCTTGGTTTAAGGACTTAAATCAGAATTCTTAATTTTCAGGAAACTGCATTGAGTTAATTCCTTATTATGTGTTTCTCTTATAGCACAGCTGTAATATCTGTAACCAACCTTTGATGTCATAATATATAAATTAATCTAAACTATGATCCTTGATACCTTGTCAGTGATTTCCCTAATATTGTTGACCTTGAGCAGTATGAACTAAAACAAAAATAAATAAATGATAGGTATGTATAAAAAATTTATTTCTTAAAATTTATACATGTGTTGACCATCTCAAACCTTAAAAACTGCAAGCATGCAAAGCCAATTTGAAATAGAGCTGTTTTTAATCTAGAAAATCCACTTTTGGAATATTTGTCCAAATTTTTACTCTAATTCACTTATCCGTTGAAACTAAAGTTAGAATGAAGTATTACAACTTTTCTTTTTTAATTCTTGTTATTGGAAATCACACTGTTACTTTGAATATGACTGGTTTCAGTGACATAACGCATAGCGTATCTTAGAGTTGCATCAAAATCTTTTTTTTTTTGAAAAAGGAGCTTATAAATTATCATGCTCAGGAAATTTGGAAAAGTTTGTATAAAAATTCAAATGTAACAAATTTAATCATTCAATTATTCAACAAATATTTATCTAGTGCCAAGTATTATTCTAGACCAATAATCCTCAATAAGAGGCAGCGTTGCCTCCTACGGTTCGGTTGACAATGTCTGGAGACATTACTGATTGTTATGACTTGGGGGTGGAGTCGGAGATACTACTGGCCTCTAGTGGGTAAAGCATCTAGGGATACTGGTGAATATCCTACAATAGATAGTCCCCCCCACAACCTTCGCCAACCCGGACAAACAAAAATGATCCAGTCCAAAAAACAGTCGTGTTGAGGTTGAGAAAACCTGTCTTAGATATTGGGGAAAGAGCAGTGAATAAAACAAAGTCCTTGCCCTCATGGAGTTTACATTCTAGTGGGGGAGGAATCTTTATATGATAAAGAGTTGGGATTGCAAATCTCACTCATTTTAGCAGAAGTATCCCATCTATCAATCTACCTGTATATCTGAGCCTGGATGGGCAGATTTTTAAAAGCTGAGACTTATTTGATTGTTTATCCTCAGCTCCACTTTGATCTTCAAAACTAAGAATTTTATTCTAGCAGTCACTTCTGGCTGGAATACTCACAATTTTCCTCAGGCTCATCTTTTCAATTGTATTAAGCATACCATCTACTCTGACTTTCAGTAAAGGAATATTATTTCTGACTATAATAGTGTAGACGCCTATCTTTCAGAGTGAAGTAAATATGAAATTTGGTGAGGACCTGGGAACTGTTCATTCGTTTTTATAGGATGCTATTTATGGAGATCCCATAGGATGAGCGGAATCATTCTTGGCAGAAAACCTGCATTTGGTGTGTGAATTGGATATTATAAGGGAAACCTGAATTTCTTGCTAAAAACAAAACGAAACAAAACAGGTATAAAAATAGTATGGATATTATTTATACGTATACAGATACACACATACCAACACATATATAATACATGTGGTATAGTTTTTTACAGTTTAATGAGCAATTTATATTTCCTCTTTATAATAAACATACTTTAATATTATCCCCATATTTTAGAAGAAGAAAGTGAGGCTCAGATGGATTAAGTGACTTGAACCAGATTACTTATCTATTAAACAAAATTAGGACTATACAAGATGGTGTAAGTGCATTTAAAATTTACTTCTTGACTGGGATTCTTTGCTTTAAACTCTGCTGGCTGATATGTAGGAAGCATAGTCATTTAAAAGCTTCTGTGCATAACTCACTCCCCTGTTATAGTATTTAAGTGAATTAAAAGTAATTTAATTGCATTACAAAAGGGGAAAATTTCAAAGTCATCATGACATTCTTGGGATCCCCGCATGTATTTTCCAAATTTCCAGTTAGCTGTCCAGAAGAAGCTTGAAGCCTAATAGAATTTAACAAGGATAAGAAGAAGTCTCATGAAATCTGTCTTATCTCATTCCATAGTTTTCTTTTGAGGAAAATGCTTAGAATGTTTTTGCCGAGTGCCAGAGCTCTATTCTTTTGAGGGTTTCTGGGGCTGTCTCCTAATTTCAAAGTTCCGACGAGTGTCCGGGGGTAGATGGGGAGTGTGCCCTCGCCCATCCCTTGCCCGTGCTGCCCTCTGAGCTCTGAGCATGCTCAGCAGGTTGCATGCCAGCAGAGGAAGCAGATGTTTGACCATACTGGAATGGAGCGCCTGCTGCATCAGGAGCTGGGGATTCCTCTTGACATCTGGACATGGCTGGGTCGGGATGCCTGCCTTGGGCCAGGAGGCTGTGGGGGCCGAGGGGCAGAGAGCACAGAGTCTTTGCTGCTCTTTAAGCGATTAGTGCACTGAAGCAGCAATAATGCTGAATTATCGCTTGGCTGCGTTCTTATCAGCAATCTTGGGACAATAGGAGAGTCAGGAAGGAGCCTTTACAGTAAAGTCATGTTCAGAGAGACAAGACTAATTATAGAGTATTAAAAGAGCTTTATTTTAAGTGATTTCATTTACAAATAGCTCCGGACAGTGTATGGAACTTTTTAAAACTGTAAACCCAATAGTCTAAAAAGCCTTCTAACTGAAAGCGGCTAGTATAGAGCCATTATTTCAGCAATTGTCCACTTTTAGAGTTTGGCCAAGTAGTGCTATAGAAGATAGAGCATCTGCTAAAAAGAGAAAATACACCAATACTTGTCGCTATCAGGGACAAGTTCTCTAACTTGAGAGGAAGGAAGCCTTTTAGGTAAGAGATTGACTGAATTATGCCCTGGCTTTTACAGTTTTACTTTATCACACTGAAAACTGGTCTGCATTTGCTACCCAGAACTGAAACCATCTGTTACACCAATTTCCTTTATGGGGTATGTGTTATTTAAGCACAATGGATATAGAAATGTGTAGGTTAAAATATATTATGCAATGAACAGTTGATGCATTATGTAGCTTTTCCTCTTATAATTTTTCCTTAGTGAGACTTCTGTGTTCACGGAAGCCTTCTTATAAACAGATTATGGCCAGTTGTGTTCACAGTAGTATATTGGAGAAGAATGCAGTGCTGCTCTCACTTAACCTCTCGTATTCTAAGGGGGTTATATTTAATTAACACTGGTGAGAGGCTGACCTGAGAGGCTGTGGAAAGTGATTGAGCTGCATTTTCCAAGCTCTACTCTAGTCAGCTGGGAGAGAAATTAAAAAAAAAAAATTAGAAAGTACTGTTTTCTGAAATTCCTTCTAACTAAGCTGTATTTCAACGGGCCATTTAATGCTCAAATGGACAAAGGTATTACTTCAGTCATTGAATTGTATCAAACTCCTTCTCAGAGGCCCAGTTTAAAAACTCTGAAGGAAAAGTGGTTTAGCATCGCATTCTCAATGGAGTATCACTTGCTCTGCTTAAAAAGAGAAAAGCAAATAAATTAAAAAAAAAAAAAAAGGCAGGAGAAACACTCCCTGTCAGTAAATGCAGTGGAGCATGTGGCCCATGTAGTCCTCACTACACTGGGATTGCCCTCCCGAGTTTAGGGGTTCCTTAGCCCCCGTAAGACACCCCTCTCTGCAGCGTGGCTGTTTACCTGCTCAGAACATTTTCTTCACATCCAAGCAAGTGTTTGCTCCAGGACCCACGGGGCAGTCTCTGGATAATGCACAGGTAAATCATGGCTTAGATGGAACACAACCAGGAGAGAGTGAGAAGCTTTGTTGAGATAATAGAAGCCTGGATACGACTGACTGGGGTGGAAGTCCTTCGTTTCCCCATCCATTTACCAATCATTTTAATAATGAGCATTTTTTAGTCATTTAATAAAGGGACATTTTTTAGTTGCAAAGCAAAATAGTCATACATAATTCATCTATATCCAACCATACCATTCCTGATTTTAGATTCAGCTCTGCTACCTCTCCGAATTATGAGACGCTATCACCACACACAGATACACTTCACTATGAAACAGGAAGATGACTGTACATCATTAGGTGACGATTTGCCACCACGTATCGGAGCAACATGCTTCCTCTTTACTCAGCAGCTAGCTTGTGCTCTGACGTGTTTTCTGTTTGTATGATAGTGAATGGCTTGGAGGTTTCAAGAAAGCAGCGCTTCTTGGTTCGTCAAGACCTCTTCAGTTAACAAAGCTATGTGACCCAAAACAAACAAACAAATACACAAAAAAGAGCTGTGTGACCTTGAGCTAACTTTCCCTGCACCTCAGTCTCCTCATCTGCGAAACGGGGATGATGGCACCTCCCATGTTGTAAGGATTAAATGAGGTAGTGCAACCCAGTCGCCTAGCACAAGGTCTGCTACGTGGTAAATACTCGGTAAACACCATTTCTCTCCACACCTTTGTACTAGTGTCTTTTTTATTCATTTATTCATTAAAACATATTTTAAAAGCATATACTACATGCTTTAGGCACTCAGGCTAAGGAAGTTATTGACCTCTTATGGTAACAGCCTAGTGAGGAACCCAACTAAGTGAGCAACACTTCAAAGTGATAAGAACAGATAACATTAGCAAATCATTTGGTAAATATGTATATAAATATATTCACTTACTGGTGGACCAAGATGGTTGTATATAGGCTTTTTGAAATCTTTTGGTCCTAATACCTATGCCTGATGACTGCTCCTGAATTAAAAAAGCATAAGGCCCAGTGCAGTGTTCTTTAGAAAGAAGTGATGGCCAGGTGGTGAATAAGGTACTTTAAACTGGACTTTCCACTAATTAAGAAAAAAATGCCAACATATTGAAAGAAAAGCCTTCACAAATAGGCAATGGATTGTAAATTGCATAGATTTTCAGAGCTGGAAAGGGCTTCAGAGGCCTTGAGGGCCAAATCTGAACTCTACCACCAGTTTCATGAGCATGGGCAAATTAATCTTCCTATGCCCAGATTCCATTAAATGAGATTAGGAGTAATACTCGCTCCAAAGGGCAGTTGTGAAGAATAAATAAGAAAATCCTTATGAAAAGTGCTTTACACACTGTCAAGTATTATGTGAAGTTTCTGGTTTTACAGTTGAAGAGACTGAGGTCCAGAAAGATGGATTAACATGACCAAAGCCACACAGCTTGTAAGTGGCCTGTGTCAGGATATGCGGAATTGTGAGGCAGTGCAGTGAAGAGCTAAAGTTGATTGCTTCCTTTAAATACATTTCTAAGAAATGAACTGAACCAAATTGAAACATGGCCAAGGAGACAATGTAGCTCATGCCTCCACATATTCTAGGTGTGGATGGTTGGGGATGAGTTTTTGTAAGGATAGATTTTTTTGCAATTGAATGTACCAACCTAATGAAGATGATGATCCTTTAAAAAAACAAAATAAAGCATATTCAAGAATAAGACCCTGTAACAGTGCTGGTGGTAGCGAAAAGGCCAGAATATAAATTTATATTAACATGAAAAAAGGGATTTATTATTTAATTAATTCACTCTTGCATCGATTCCCCCAAATGTTTATTAAGTACCTACTGTGTGTAGTAAGCACGCTTTTCTACTTGCAAGATACTAAGATCAGACCTTGATCCCTGCCCTCCGAGGGCCCGCAGTCTAGTAAACCATGTGATAATTGTTGAAATAGATGTGCGTGCAGAATGGAAACACTGCGGGAGGGGGTGTTAAGGTCTGCCTGGGGAAACACGGGCGATCTTCATGGATGAGGTGATGTTAAAATGGAATCTTGAAAGGAGAGTGGAAACTCTCTAGGTTTATGGGGCAAGGATAGAGCATGGCAGAGGGAACAGGGAAGAGAAAAAGCAGTCCAGACAAAGAGCACAGCATGCCCGGAGGTATAGAAGCTATAGACAGCATGGCGCATTCAGGAAACGACCAACAGTCTGGCACAGGCCGGGTGTACAAGAGCTGTAGTTGGTGAGGTCGGAAAGGTAAGCAGGGGGTCAGATCACAAAGTGCCTTTCATACCACACTTGGGAATTTGCAATGCATGTGGCAGACATGATTTTATTCACACCGTAAATGGTAAAGTGGTATAAGGTATAGCGAACAACTTTATGATGTGATATTCCTCTATTAATTTGATCTCTAGTTTACATTTCCCATTACACTAGATTTAATAGTTAGGGAACTATGTTTGGTAAGATTCATAGTCCCTTTAGTACAATGGTACCCTGTGGCAAGTGAAACTGTACAAATAGTGTAATGATACATGCAGAATAAACAAAACTGTTTAAGATTGAAGCAAAGCCAAGGTCCAGCCGTTTCCCTGGGACTTGGGGAAATCTTGTAATCTGAAGTTTGTACTAAACCCAATCGTATTTAGCACATTGCTTCTCAGTGAATGGGCCCTGATACTATATTTCAAACAAATGATGAAGCAAGGAGTAAAAATCTATAAAGAAAAGCTATGGTTCTTCTAATTGTGCAATTATGCCCCTTTCTGGAATAATAAAATGTTCCTTGGCGGAGGTCAGGATCTCTGCCACTGACTTATTTAACAGATCCTCTTAACATCTGTCCTGCAGACTGTGCACTTTATTAGCAGACAAGAGACCCAACAGACTTTGCCTGCTGTGTCCCTTTTTCACATTCACACAGCTGTGGATTAACTCAGACTTTCCAGAAGAGGACCAACCAGAAGGGATAGTAACGTTATTGGCTGATTCTAAAATGATGGGAAAAAAGAGCAGAAACAAATGTTGCCCTAGTACAATTCAGTGTTTTTAGGGTGACAATTACCAGTCTGTTTTAAAAAGGAATAAAAGCAGCGATTTCACTAAAAAAGGAAAGTCTATTCATATCTGTGTGGGAACCTAATCAGGCTCTTGTTTCCAATGACGATGCCTCCACAGTCGCACCAGGTCTGCGACAAGAATGCTCCTTTTGTACGCCGATAATGTGGAAACGATAAAATTCCCTCTAAGAGACATATGTGTTTACATCATGAGATGTGTTATTTGACAAAATGCTTTGTTCTCCTCATATTTTCCATGCAGAGTTTCATGCTGGGTTGTTTGGCTGGAAATCTTTGATTAACTAGAATTAGTTGCTGAAATAAAATAGACACTTTTGTTTTATGAGTCCTCTTGCTGAGCTGTAAATTATAGTAAAACATATAAGGAGTGACAGGAAGAAGTGCTGATTTGAACCTCTGACCCACGACAGGCACGAAAACATAAGATTATTCCTTCAAAGAGCTGCATAGAGACATAAATATTTCACGGTCCACTCGGAATCATGCCCTCTTAACAAACTAAAGCTGCGATTTTACATCATGTAATGAGAGTTTTCCAGAGGTGTTATGGTAGGCTTACATGAGGTACTGAGATTCTGAAATATCCCTCCTGAATTAGGATCTTGAATGCTTAAAGATTTTCTTTGTCCAGCAATGGAAAAAACAAACAAACAAACAAAAACCCCAAGAGCAGAACAAAGTTCTGAATAGCCACGGGTGGTTTCCCTTTACTAGGGAAGTGCCTGAGATTTTATAAATCTTCAGGCATCTCAAAGTCACCTTGGCCTTTAGTGTGACCATCTTAGTTCTGTGAAGCAGTCTGGTGCTAGCCTGAAGGATGGGTTTTTGTTTTTGTTTTTTTGCAGGGGCGGGGGGTTTCCCGTTAATAAAAGCAGAACAGAAACTCTGTTAAATCTGAACACTGCACATTCTAGGGCTTGGTATTCATTCTGCTCAAGATTATTGTTTTTTTTTTTATTAAATAATTTTATAGCATTACTTAAACATTTTAGTTAACATAGGATCTCTTCCCAGAGCTTCCACATAGGCAAAGCTTTCCTAACTATCCTCAGTCAAAACTGTGATGGGTGTGTTAACTCACATTATTCTGGTAATCATTTCACATTATATATAATATGTATATATTATAATATATATATATCTCATATCATCACATTGTACACCTAAACCTGACACAGTATTTTTTGCCAATATCTCAATAAAACTGGGGGGAAAATCCCTAACTGTTCCCAGTGATGGTATTCCAGTAGCAATTTGTAAATGTTTCTACGCTACTGTTCATCATATTGTAACTCTCTTTCTCCTTCCTCTCCTTGCTGTGAGTTCCTGAGAGGCAGCGTATCTTCTTCATCTTTGTATCCCTCATACATTTTTGCTAAATTGAATAAAAATGCCGGATGTTTTTCTGAGTAAGATCTTTGGAGTGATATCTCTTCAAGAGAATATACTGATAGGAATAAGAGCCTACAAGAATTGAATCTTTATAGTGTGCCCTTCTTCTATGATGTTATGTGCATTAACTCATTTGCTCCATACAACAGTCTTTGGAGTAGGTACTATTATTTTTCCCATCTTAAAGATGTGAAAATTTAAGACCCGGAGAGAATAAATAACCTTGCCTTAGATTACAGAGTTCTGACAAAAAAGTGTGCGAGCTAATCACTGTGCTGTCCTGTCTCTCACAGCAACATATAAACCTTATTTTTCTAAGTGTCTTCTTTAGTCCTTTATATTCACCATTACCTGCTTCATCTGCTATAAGGATTTTTAAAGGTGGGCTGTTGATATATGTATCAGTATTACATCTAGTGACAGTAAACTGTGTTGCATGTTTATTACACACTATTTGAATGATTTTTACCATGGCTGCTATGGATAAGGTATCATTCCTTTCTGCTAATTAGGGAGTAAGCCATGGGTATTACTGTAGGATACAGATGGCATATTTACATACTGCAAAATATGCCGAACTTCTCCAATTGGCAATATTAATAATTTGCAGTTCAAAAAATGACAGTTAGTGGAGGTAGCTCTGAAACAGGGTAAAACATTTATTTGAGTTTAAAAAATGCAGAAGAAAAGAAACGAGGAAAGTAAGAAGAGGACATCTTGTAATATTTCTTATCGAGTTTACTTTATCACTTAAAAGTGAATTCAAAATACATCCTTACCTCCCTGAATAATTATTTCAAATGTACATTCCATGTTAATATTATTGATATGAAATTTCTGTTTAATAAATCTGTGCATTTCATCATAGGCATGGATTTTGTTCATTAGCATGACTCTTGTGTTCAGTCTTCCATAGCCTCCTGAGAAATTAAAAACCAAGTTCAGTTTAAAAACACTAAAAGCATTTTCATATAATAAATATGTTTATTTCCAACCATCAACATTTGTTCTGTCCATTGATTAAAGTGAAGAAAAAGAGCATTTAGAAAATATTATACTTTTCTTTCATGCAATTTTGTTTTCCCAAATATATTTTTTAAACAATTTAAATAAAAACTTACTCCTTTTTCATCGAATACTCACTCATATTTGTCTTCATTCTGTTGTTTTGGAGGCTTCATTATGGATGGCAATCGAAGGGCATAGAAGCCGAGCAGTTGTAGAATATTTTTCAAGCAACAGCATCTGGTTTCTTGGCAGTCGTCATGGGCCAAGGCAAGGCAGACCTGGCATATCTCCAGATTTTTCTGTGGGTATTGCTGAGGGATTTCCAGGTCTGCCATGTTGTTGTAATGATGTTTCCTAGAAACCCGGAAACTCGGAATGGAATCCGAAGTCTGTTTGATAGTGTTTGAGGTCTACATGGTCTGGCTCCCTTGACCTCTTTTTGACATCTGACCCATCACCCTTTGCCCAGCTCACTCTGCTCCAGCCACACTGGCCTCCTTGCTGTTCCCCACACATTCTAAGCATAAGCATCTCTTTGCCTCAGGACATTCACCTATCTTTGCCTCTGCCTGGGATGCTATCCCGGGGTAGTGACATGGCTTACTCCCTCACTTCTTTCAGGTCTCTACTCAAATGCCCCTTCTTTTAGTTTTCCTGACCTCCTCGATATTTAAAAATAACCCCTCCCCCATATTGATGTATGTCACTTTATATTCATGGCCCATATTAGCATCAAAGTTACATTTATCTACGTGCTTATTTATCGTTGTCTCTTCCCCTCTCCCTGCTCCAAACTCACAGCTCACTTCTGTTTTCCCAAATAGTGCCTGGCCATTAGTTACCGCTCAATAAATAATTTTTGAATGAATCTGAACCAAAATTCACATTTTGGTTACAAAGAAACAATGCTTTTAAATATTAGGAACCTAACATATACTCATTTACTAAAAAAGTACTTTGTTGAACTCAGCACATGTATTCAAATATATATATACCCATTGAAATTTCCCTGTGACTTAATGGCTATGGGAAATAATCCTTAGATTTCAAATCCAACTTCTGGGCTCCGATGAGTTTTTATTTCCTATTGGTAGAGTCAAAATGCACTTGTTTAAGTTTCTCTGGTGAGCTACAGCTTTGTGACTAGAGAGTTAAAGGAGCCTTACGAATGCAAGCTGTACCGCTTGGAGCCCATTCAGAGAGCTGGGTCTCTTCCGCAGTGCCTGCCCAGCTCTTGGAAGCAGAAGGAAAACAGTCAGATTCATTCCCATAATGTCGATTTCCAACTGCCCTCATTATCACCTCTTTGAATAACTTGCTTCAAGAACCAAAGTACTAATTGTTTCAATGACTGAACTTTATTTCCGTAAATAAAGCGTTATGTATTTACATACTTTATTTGGTACCCTGAAAGAAAGATACCTGGAAGAAGCAGGGAGAGACCGAGTTTTCTTGTTAAAATTATTGGGAGTCACTTTGTTTATACTTAGTTATTTGCACTGTGCAACTATTTTCCATGAGGAGAAGCTCTTCTGAACTCATTCCAATATAATTGATGTAATCCAAGAAGTAATTCTGGTGGTTTTTGTTGTTTTGTTTTGTTTTGTTTTGTTTTGTTTTGTTTTGTTTTGTTTTGTTGTTGTAGCAGATGGCTGACTGGGTGCTCAACCTGATTTATTCAGAATTTTTTTTTTTAAAGATTTTATTTATTTTTTAGACAGAGATAGAGACAGCCAGTGAGAGAGGGAACACAGCAGGGGAGAGGAAGAGGAAGAAGCAGGCTCCCAACCAAGGAGCCTGATGTGGGGCTCGATCCCGGATCGCCAGGATCACGCCCTGAGCCGAAGGCAGACGCTTAATGACTGAGCCACCCAGGCGCCCCTATTCAGAATTTTTTTAAAAAGTTCTCTTCATGGAAGGGTAGGACCATTGACCTAAGCCTCTTGCCTTTTCTTTTTTCTTTACTTTTATTCTTTTTTACAGCTTCTCCTCTCCTATACCCAGCATATTCTCTTCTTGCCTCCCCACCCCATAAGCACAAGGCTTATATCAGAGGAACTACTCAGTGCTCTAGAAAATAGGCAAGAGGATCTCTAGCCAGGAAAACTTTTTTTTCGATTCATTTTTCTTTACTTGACATTCTTGAGCAGGCTGCAGGGATAATGAAATGAATTAAACAGGTCCTGGCTTTCCAATGGCTTACCATCAATGCTTGTTCTATTTTTCCTTTAGTTGTTGTGGAAAGGCAAATAGCTGAAGTCCCAAAGGTGGTGAAATAGGTCCACTCTCACTTGAGACAGATTTTTGGCCCTTTGTGTGTATTTGCATAAACTTTCATTTTAAAAATCTGAAAATACCTTAACATGATTATAATTAATTAAGCTAATTACTGTAGGTGCATTTTAAAATTTGTACATTTTAAAACAAATATTAAAATAAAATTCAACAACATAAATTATTCTTGGGTGCCCAGTGATTACCTTTCAAGTACATATTGGATACATTTCGCTTTTAATTCTAGGGGAATGGTGGGAAAACAATCCTTTTATGTAGTCCAGATCAAGAGCTCTGATAAAATGTACATGTTCTGTTTGCACTGAGTTCCCTAAGAGAACAGGACACAAGGAGAAAAGAGTCTATGTGAACACAGAAGGGAGCAAGTAGTGAATCTGGGTTCTAGGTTTCCTTCTATCAACTGCTTGCCCCTTGGTATTCTTATGCAAATCACCTTCCCTCAATAGGTTTGAGTTTCCCTCATCTGTAAAGCAAAGGGGTTGGATTGGATGATGTTTACAGTTCTTCCTTCTGCTAACATTGTGTTATCTGGTGTTTCCTTGTAAGAAAATCAGTGCATGACTTAATGAACCCACATGCTTATAGGTTCAAGAAGACCAAAACAGAGAAAGATGACTTCCATCTCTGGGGCTCCTTTTGGACAGGGTGTAAGGAAAGGTATAAGAAGAAAAGGGTGTGGGCAGAAATGATGATTCCAAAATGATAGAGACAAGAAGGGAAATAAAGGAGTTTTAGTGGTCAGTGTTAAGAGAGCATCTATTAAATGCCAGGCATGATGTTAGGTGCTAGGGACATAAATAAGACTCAGTCCTTCCCTTAAGGAGCTTGTAATCTGCTGGGAGATAAAGAAAAAAAAAAGACATTCCATAGAGTACGCAGGAATAGAAGAGATATGGTGCGAGCACAAAAGAGGCAGGGGTCAGATAAGGCTTTAAGGAGAAAGTGATTTTTGACTTGAGACTCAAAAGATGAGTAGGATTATGACAAACAAGAGGGGTTGATAGGAAAAGGAAGAATATGGCAGGAGAAAAAGGAGGCTGACTTGGAAATTAACCCCATATGTGAGGAGTGAGAGTGGTAGCTCTTCTCTTATTCCTTCTCATCTCCTATCCCTACAAGCCAATTTTCTTTGGTGTCAAATATTAGGGGTATAGCTAAACAAGTACCTTCTATGCTGAAAAACAAGGACTTCAGTTCTTTCCTTCCATAAAACCACAGCTATATTTCCTGGATCGTTTTGTTGACATTGGAGGTTTATGAGAAGTAAAAGTATTTGTGATCTCTTTCAAATTATTTTTAAGCTTTCTCTGCAACCCCCCAACCAGTCTGTAATGACTTGTTACTGACATATTTTCTTCCCTGTGCTGAACAAGCACTAAATCATGCTGCTTAATTACCCCTGTCTCCGTTCTACCTTCTCACAGCCTCACAGCTGAGCTTGTCCAGCTTTATGGCGTGCCTTGCTTGGTAGGCAGAGGAATGGTCATCAGCATTGTTTTGAGAAGGTAACAAAACCCAGGATGTCCCTGGAGAACTGAGCCGGGCTTGTGTTAGGCAGCATCAATCAAGTAAATAGTGACATTTCCTTAAAGATGCCCCTCACCCACCCTGCTTGTTTCTTCTAACATCTCCAATTGCCCACTGCCCCCAGTAGTGTGTGGTGCACAAGAATGGAATCTGAGTTAACCAGGGCTGAGGGTCTGGGGTTCTCAGATATTATGTGGGGCTAATGGGGTAAATATAAGTGTTGGGGTTGAAAGCTTTCACTAGTGCCTATTGAATCTGTTTTTATAGAATAGCATTTTCCCTTCCCTTCTTCACTTCATTATCCACCAATAGGCTAGTTGTATTTGAGGAAAAATGTTTTTTCTTTCTCTCTAGGCCAGATTCCGACAGGCCACTTTAAAATGCCCTTTCTAATTGAAATGACAAAACACAGGAGAATTTACTCCAAAGAGAATCTAGTGTGTGAAGCTGTGCCTGCTTTTTTACTGTTGGTTTCCATATACTGGAGCATACTGGTGCCAATTTAAAGCCCCTGTCAATTTCCATTTTTATCAAGTTCTCCTATTTCTACCTATACTCTGCATAGTTCTTTTTACTTTATCAGTCTATTAAATATGTGTCGCTAGGGTATTTCGAGTGTCTTCTCTTATGGCTCAGAAATTGGCTGGAGAAGGGAGTTGTTTAGATCAAACTGTGCCCCTTGCTCCTTCAAGGTGGCTGGTGGTACCATTAACTCTTTCCATATTTGAGGACTGTGAAGTGCCATTTGAGAGAAAGTCGCTGCAAGACATCTGGAAATACAGTTTGCTATTTGAGAACTTGGAACAGCAGCAACAACAGAATCTCTCTTCTCCTTAGACAATGATTCTTGTCTGGTGGCTAGGAACAGGAAATGGGTTTCATTATTATTCACTGTATAGCTTGTTTAAAGCACACGGGCTTTAAAGTGAGACTGACTCTAAAATAGATAATAATTCCCATTTTATACAGTTATTTGAAAACTAAATAAAATAATAAATGTAAAATGCCTGACAGAACCTGACCGAGTTAGTGTACAATGTATGTTTGTTGAATGAACACATGAATGAATGGAGGTGATGACTGAATGGCTGGGTGAGTGGTTATGTGGTTATGTGAAAATCGTGTGATTATGAGAATACAGGCCTTGCACCTTTTTTTCTATGGGGCTCCCTGTTGGAGATCTTACATGCTTTAATCATAGAAAGTAGGTATATATATACTTGTATATTTAGCATTATGTTAAGTCTAGGTGCCCGTAACACCACGCTTTATAATTTGACATGAGTGTGGCTGTACTGGGGGTAAAGCAGGACTCTCTTCCCAAGTGTGATAGTGTTATAAAATGACTCTGACACAATACAGCTTTTAGGTACTGACCATAGACTGGTGTATATACTCCAAGGCACTCAAGAATTTCACCATAGGGCTGAGTTTGGTAGACCGATTGTTTTGTGTTGAATTTAAGTAGGCCTAGTTATTAAAGTATCACTAGGATCCAAATGCAAGATAGGTTGTTCTTTAAAGCTAGTCTCAGGACACTGAACTCTAGAAACAGTATTATAGGTATGTGTTAATGGATTTGTGAGCTCTTCATAGGATTTTCTTAATCTAATTTATTTAAAAGATTGGTCAATGAGTTAGTGGTAAAGCATAGGAAGGATTCTTTGTGTCTTGGTTTTAGTTCACTGCTTTTTCTAGATACTTCCTTTTTGAGGGATACAGTCTAAAATGATTAATGTGACCTATAAGACTCTACCCCTCTCTAGCGCCTTCTCATGCCACTCTACCCTCACTCAATAGTCCTGCCACATTGGCCCTTTTTTAGTTTCTTGAAATGTTATCTTCTCTTCTACCTCAGAGCCATAATAATCAGTGTTCTTTTTTTCTGGAATGTTCTTTATAACCTTTACTTCTGGATAGTTCTTACTTAAAGTATTACTTCCTTAGAGAAGCTATTTTAATTCTCCAGACTATGTTAAATACCTTTGTTCGATGGTCTTTTGACATTCTGTATTTTTCTTTCTTAGCACTCAACCTAACCATAATTCATAGTTACTGCCTAAGCATTTACTTAATATCAGTTTTTCCTTCTAGCTCCATTAAGGCAGGGGCTATTTTTGAGTTGCTTGTTATTGCACCTCTGGTATTTAGCATAATGTTTAGTTAATAGTAAGCATCTGATAAAGATTTTCCATTGAACAAATTCATCAATGCTGGAAATGTGCCTGCAAGGTGCAATGGTTGGTGCATCATACAGTCATTTCTATTTTAAATGGTAAGGTTGAAATGAGAGCTAGAGTGTTCTTCTAATACGAATGCTAACTGGTTAGGCCATCTTGAGCATGGTGCTTCTCTTCCATAGTCCTCTGCTCATCAGTAAAATGAGGAGGCAAGACTAGACTAAATGATCTGATAAGGCCTTTTCAGTTCTGGGCTAAGTGTGGCATTTTTCAGCATACCAAAATCTTAATACTGGCTACTTTATTAAACCTGAACTAATAATAATAAAGATGGACTATTTTTAGCCATAAAATAGTAAAAGCATTTCTTAAGCTGCTCCTATAAAATATGAGTGATTTTATAATTTTGAAAAATAATTTAGCTAGGCTCATTTTTTACATGTATGCACTGCATGTCTTTTATATATCTTGGATAAAGAAACAATATCCCAATCACTGAACAGTTTTCAAAATTGAACTGGAAAAAAAAATCTATATTTACAGAAGCAGTCTTCACCAAAGTTTAAATGTTTATGAGACTCTGGCTAAGGCTGTCATAAGCTTTACTACATTGTTGGTTTTATAAACCTCAACTGTGTTTGGAAATGAATATTCATCATTATCATCATTGTGACTATGACCCATGATCTCAGAATCCTGTGTGGAAAGACACTTTTGTAAACTCCTATGCAACAGTTAATCAGAGTTTAACCTTTCTCTTTCCCAAACCATTAGCCCGCAAAGGAGTTTTTGAACTAAAGCTATTTATTTGAATAACTCATATTTTATGTTCTTCCAAAAAGGATGCAGTAGCATTTAGAGAAACTTTAAGTTCATAAGTAACTAGACTGAGAAGAAAAATCGGTACTGCCCCTCAGTTGCTGCTGGACAGTAGAATTGGCGTCAGAGAAGTCTGAGACAGGTGACTGACGTTAGCAGTTCCCGAAAAGCTTTCTAGTCAACGTTTGAACAAATGACTTCAAAAGAATAATTTCTTGTGAAATTTAATTTAGGTTGGGTTTATTTTCCTTTTATATTTTTTAAGCTCAACAGGATAAAATTATTCATTATATATGATCAATATCACTATATACCACTTCTGTTGCCTCATTTATAGAGAATATCTCTCCCTCCTCACATCCAGTGATTTTATATAGTATATTAATTCAGAAAATATTGATTGGTTATCTTTTATTTGCAAGGCACTATTCTTGCTGCTAGGAATTCAGAAATAATCAGGTGGATTGTGACTTCCGTAAGCTTACAGTCTATCCAGCATGATAAGACATATGTGCACAATTAAACACAGGTTTAAAAAAAGTGATAAGCGCCACAAAAAGGTTCACATCAGGTGTTCAGGATCGTTATCTTACATCTTCTCCAAAGCTATGCGCTTGTTCCAAGACTTTGACACCTCCACATCTTCTAACACAGAGACCTGCATATAGAACATACTCAATTAATGTTAGCTTAGAAGATGAGCTGTTTCTGAAATCGTTTGGTAAACCTGCACCTATGTGAATGGCATTCTTTTTACTAGGTCAGATCTGAAGTCTTCATTCTGAAAAACATGGTACTTACATCTAAAATTATATATTTTGTTAGACAGGATGTGACAATTTTTACTTTCGTGAGCGCCTTCTATCTTTATATTGGGCTCTATTTTCTGATTTTTATTTCAAGGCTTTTTCTACTCAATCTTATCTGACGTCCTTCTATCCAGGTGACCCAGCTCTGTAAGTTTTATGGTATGCAGTGATGCTGCTTCTTGCCACGATCAGTGATCACAGCTCACAGGGAACTCTGAGGAATCTCAGCATTTCTGGGGTCTTTCCTCTCTTTGGTACAAACCACTAGAAAAGGATAGGAAATAAATGGTTATCAAAGCTTTAGAGGAAGCAATTAACATTTTTCTAAGAAGCAAAAAACGACTGTATTGTTCCATCTGAAGGCTTTCTGAATTTAGTCAGTTTTTTAAAAAATAGATTTGTTCCCAAGGATTTGTTTTTCTGTGTTCTTTCACTAGTTGAAGTTCCCTGGAGGACTCAAAATTGAGTAAAATTGACTTTCTTCTGATCTTGTGAATTATTGAGGGAAAATGAAGGCATAAATGATACCTAAGGACTCTTGCCTCTCTAAGATTTCATGACTCTTTAATACTCAGTAGGAGGACATATTGGTCAGGATGCCAGATACTGTGTGGCCAATACTTTTTCAGCTCTCAGCCGTCTTCACTCCATTCAGCATAAAACTTTTCTTCAGTGGCTTTATCCAAGCAGAAAAAATTCAGAAGCTTCACTTGCCCTCCCCCCTTTGAAGACACCTGGCTGAATTTCAAAGGAAAAGGATACCACAGAGTAAGAAGGAAACAGAAAAGGCAGCCTTTTCTCCCCCTAAGTTCTAGCAGTTTGACTGACTCTTGTGAATTTTTCTTGCCACTGAGTCATTGCACATACAGAATTATGAAACTTTAATTTCTTTAGAGGCTTGTTATATTAGAAAAATTGTTCCAAAGAAAGCAACAATCATGACATAAGCACATCTGGCTCTTGCAAATTATTCTTTATTAAGCTTTCATTTAATTACATGTGCTGAAAGGTCTGTTTTTGATTACTGTAATTTTTTTTATTTGTCCATCTGAATGATAGTAATGCTGGAAATTACATACAAACCACCTGTTTTTTTTTCCCCTTACTAATATGGCCAAGTTTGACTATTTTCCCTGTGGTTGATGAACTAGGAAGCTTTCTATTTATTATGATAGAAATATGACTATCAAGGTAATGGCTTAATCTTGATTATAAGAAGAAAAGAAAATATTTGAATGGAGTTGTCAAGCATTAAATAGTGTGAAGATCGAGGTATCTGAATTCTGGTTAACCACAGCAGATTAGCACATTCATTTATTACCGATTTCACCCAAAAGCTAATAAATCAACAGTTAAGGATTTAACATCCTCTGCTAGGAAAAAAGAAGCTTTATTTTATTTCATTTCATTCCATTTCATTTTTTTGTTAAGAATCTGGCTATATTCCCTTGAGGATTATGTTATATGCTGCCTAGAAATAAGACCTGGAGAAAACAGTGACTGTTGTTGGGACTCAGGGATCTTGAGGGCAGCATTCTTATCATCCAGAAGGATCAACATCGCCAGAGAAGCTCGGTCAGTATTGAATAAGAACAATGTTCTTCCAGGAATCTGTAGGAAAGTTCAGATTAGTTACTGACTTCATGAATATTAAAATTACATGAATAGACATACTGATGTTTGAAGAACTTTTCATAACAATTTTAGGCACTGGAAAGAATCTAGAAACCATTTAGTCAAATTCCTTTTTGTACCGAAGAAACGGAGTTCTAGAGCAACCAAGTCCCTTGTTCAGGTTCATAAAGTTATTGCTAAAAGGACCAGGAACAGGACAACGGCTCTCAGGCTAGTACTCTTTATATTCTTCGGTCTCTCTTATTTCCTCTTGAAAAAAAAAAATAGCGAAGGAGAAATTGCAACTCTGTCAGAGAAATAGTTATCTAACAATACGGTAAGTTTTTTGTTTTGTTTTGTTTTGTCTTTTTCGTAAAACTGAATTTCAGCTGCATTTAAAAAGAAACTGTTTGTCTTCCCCGTTTTGCAGCAACTCTATGCCGCTCAGCTGGCCAGCATGCAGGTGTCACCTGGAGCCAAGATGCCATCAGCTCCACAGCCACCAAACGCAGCAGGGGCAGTCTCACCTACCGGGATAAAAAATGAAAAGAGAGGGACCAGCCCTGTAACTCAAGTGAAGGTACTTGCTTTGCGGGATGGTGAAAACAGTTTGGAAAACAGCTTCACAAGAAAAGTAGTGAACGAGGCTGGGTTGGGAATAAACAGCAGGAAGCATAGCAGCATAAAGGAACCCCAAATGCTCCTCTTTATGGTAAATTTCATGATTGAGCACTGAGAAACAGGTGTTTCCCTTTTGATAACAATGGTGCCATATTGTGAGATCTTTACCTAAATCTGCAAACTCACTTCTCAGGAGTTTTTCCCCTTTGGATTCTGGCTTTTATTTTTTAATGTTCACTGGCATGAATGGCCACGGTTTTATTACTAGTCTTTGTCATAGACTTGTGACACTTTCTCTCGAAATTCCTTAAACAGGTGGGAGCCAACTTATAGTACCAGAAAAGGAGGTTCTCAAACTTCTGATTTAAAAAAAAGGGGACAGAAGAGATCTCCTGCTGAACCTCATATGGTTTGTTGATAAGGCCTCGCCTTCAAGGATAGTGAACACGGGCTCTGAAGAATGAGTGCTGTCATTATTTATGCATCCTTTGACGCCATGTAGTTGTGAGAGGATAAACAGGCTCTCCCAAGTTATGGCTCGGACATTGATAGATGCCTTTCCTCACTAATTTTCAGTGTCTTAAAACGTGGCACATAGGAGGTATTTGGCGACAGAGGGAAATGGATGATATGCTCCATCTTTGTGCTGCAGCTGGTACCTATAGGTGGTACTGGTTGGTTTTTATAATACAGAGAAACAGTTGTTTTGTATCATTGACTTCTCCAGTTAGAGGGATAGGTTAAGCACAGAGGTATTATTGTAATGTGCCCAAAGTACTACATTTGGAGAAATTTTGCAATTATTAAATTTTCACAAGGGAAACATCTAAGGCTAACAAAACAGTATCAAATGCTATAAAACCACTGAAATTGTTTTATTTTTATAATGTGCAGGTAGGAATTAATTTAATGCCACCCATGCTTTAAAATCTCCAAAGAAATAGATGAACGTTTATGCTTTGTTGTTAGAAATATTGCGGCTTGACAATAGGCAGCTTACATTTAATAAGGTAGCATGGCTTATGGAAACAGGCTATCTATTTGGTGTTCCAAGAGTTTCTGTTTGTGAAGGAACAGTACAACTCTAACCATAGCACTTTGTTTAATTATAGTTGTTAGAATATGAACATATCAAACATTATTGACTTGAGGTATTGAGTATTAGATATTTTAACATGAAAAAGTCATTTTATAAGTGACTTGGCCAAATGGAACTGCACCAAACCAAGCCTTTACTGGATGAGTAAAATGTTCCCTGGTTAAATTCAAGTTTACATCTGCTTTAACCATTCCAGCTTTGTGGGCCAACTGAGTTTTATTACTCACTTGACCACATGCAAATTCTCAGGGAGTTCTCTATATAATTTGACTTGACTATATTTTACGTTAATAACAAAGGAAACATTCTTTATACGTATTAGATTGTTTATTGTATGTGTGGGTAAAAATGAATGGATCAAGTTGTAAAGCAAATGTTTTAAATTAAAAAAAAATAGCTTCTACCTATTACTGAAGAAGTTCTGAGAATAATCTCATGATTTGGTAATTGAAAGGATTATGGTCATTAAAATGTGATTCTGTCTGTAATCATTGCTTTCCACCTGTGTATAACATGACCACATGACATAGGGCATAGCTTGCTGAAGGTAACAAAATTAAACATAGATGGTCTTATATACCTTCTTTCCCTCAGAATTTTTATCTACTATAATCATCGACATCAGAAATCAGAATGTTTTTTGTTGTTGTTCAAATGTCAGTTCTACCACTTTTACCATCTGTGTCACTTTGGGCAAGTTACTTAACTTCTTTCAGCTTTAGTTTTCTGCTCTGAAAAATGGGAGTTAATATTATGGGTTTTAAATCCTCTAGCATAGAGTGAGTGTTCCATAAATGTAAGTATAGTGATGACTGTGCTGATGATGATCTGATGGTAATAAAGGTGGTGGTGGTGGTGGTGGTTGTAATTGAAATATCCAGTTGAATGCCAAGAAAGATCCTAATTAAATCCTAGAGGGTTTCCATGTTCAGCTATAATGGAGGAACAGGGATCAGATTTAGTCTCCCAGCTTAAGCAACTGAAACACAGGACAGAATATATAAAACAATGATTCTCAGACATTTGCAATAGGAATATAGGACAGTGATTCCTGAGAGAAGAGAAACAAGGGAGGCAAGTACTATGATTATTCCAGCTTATTGTCTAGAGGTAGTTTCTAGGTCATTGTGCAAGGAGGGGTACCCACATGGAACATGGCAGGCTCTCTGAGTAGAGACATAGAGTTCAGAGTTTTGGGATGCCAAAGTAAGTAGAGTTTGTGAGGTAGAGTAGCAGAGAGGAGAGAGCTGCACACTGAGAGAGAGTACTGAAAATCTCTAGAAGATTCCCCGGATTTAGCTGAGTATTGATCAGCATATACACATGAGGAAACTCTGAGGCCAGGGAAAAATACCAGATGTAGCAGGCAAAGCAATTGCAAGGTTCACAAAGGACTGAGAATGGTTTGTATTCCCACTAGCCAGAGTGGAAAGATCTTCTAACATATGAGGTATCAAGTAGTGTTGCCCAAAAGGCGATACCTCAGAAATGACACCAAATTATCCCTAGATTAATGGCTTCTCTGAACCGACCTAACAAGCTTAAAAGCAAGCCTAGAAAGGAAATTTTTCTGTGTCTCAGAACAAAGTCCACAAATATTTGAAAGAATACATAAACTCCAACACCCAGCAATGTAAAATTCATAGTGTGTAGCATCCATTCAATAATCACCAGGCTTTTATAAAAGCAAGAAAACATGAACAATAAGGAGGAGAAAGTCAATCAATAGAAACAGACCCCAAAATGGCACAGATGATAGATTTAGTAGTTAAGACAGTAAAAACAGCTACTTCAGGGTTACCCAACTATAGCCAAATGAAGAGATAGGCAAATCTTCCTCCCAAAAAACACTTACAAAATTTCTGTCAGGCCAAGGCATGCTGTGAGAACCAATAAGAATTTACTTGATTGGGAGAGTTGGTAGATGCTTCCCACGCCCAGCGGCATGGTTGGAGGAAGTGGCAATCATTGAATTATAAAAATAAATAATCAGGGTATATTCAAAGGTGAAAAAAATAGATGTTATAAGCTCCATATGTTTAAGAAGATAGAGGAAAACATGAACATTATAAGTCAAGACATGGAACACATCCATGGAATGTATGGAGATGAGAAATACAGTTTTCGAGATGAAATGAAAAGTATACTGGATTAGTACTGTTGGGATTAGACATCAGAGAAGAAAAGATTAGGGAACTTGATAACAGAATGATGAAACTACCCAAAATGAAATACATAGAAGACTGTCAGTACTGTGGGACATCAACTGGCCTAATGTATGCACCAAGAGCCCCAGAAGGAAAAGGAAGGAACAGAAAAATATATTTGAATAAGTAATGGCTGCAAATTTTCCAGCTTTGAAGAACACTCTGAACTCAGATACCTAAGAAGCTCAGTGAACCCCAAATAAAAGAAACATGGAGAAAACTAGATACCTAGCATATAAATGACTATTATTTAGATAGGAGTAAAGGAACTAATTAGTCTAAATATCCTTTGAGTGTAGAGTAAAGAGAAGTAAATTGTAATCAAGCACATAAGACATTTTTGACATGCATAATGATACAGCCGTGTTTCCTGAGAACGTATCCTGTATCTAGATACGGATAAATGTACATTGCAACATAGATGTGCCAGATTATCTATTTCCTACCAAGACAAAAAAAAAAATTTACTATGTTATCAAATGACTTATTTTCTCTGATAGTTTAATAGAAAAGGGACCTGGGACTTGGAGTCCAGTAAACTAGAATTCAAATGTTATCTTTCCATGTATGGCTTTGAACAATGATTGTGTCACTCTGACCCTCCTTTATGATTTTATCATTCTGACCCTTCCTCCTTTGTGAATTTAGAATAATACTGCCCAAACTCATAGACTTATTGCTAGTTAAATGAGCTAATATATGTGAAAATGTCTAGCACAGTGCATGTTGTTTCTATTTTCTCTTTCTAATCTTCCTCCTGAGTAGCCTTTTCTGGCATCTCTTTTTGTCCCCCCTTAAACAATGACTATGGCACCGGAGGAGACCTTAGAGATCAGCTAGGATCAGGCTCTCTTCCCAAAGGGGAGGATGTTCTGTTTCCAAGCTCTATTGTGTTTTAAAAAATGACATTAAAAAAGTTTCCTGTGCCTCTCAGAAGCAAAACAGAAATTAGTATCTGCTGACAATTTTATTGTAGAACACAATAATATCGATCTTAAAACTGAGCATTTAAATGGATATGTTTATATTACAACTAAATTTCTAAAATGATGGGCATGTTGTTATATGTGTTTAATGACAGGATAAATGAGACAAAATAAAGGCAAGGAGTTTAGCTTTCAAGTTCCTGCTTACACTAGAGTTACAAGTCACATACTTGAATACTGTGCCCAGTATAGAAGGACAGGTATCTTAAAATAGAATTCTGTAAATATATGTAGCAAAGAATATAAAGAGACATCACTTTAGACATGAAAAATAAATTACATATAGCATGGTATGTAAAACATAATTATAATGTGTGCTTGCTCTTTGCAAAAATTAATTTTAAACCTGAATAGAGACCAGAATATAGACCATGAGGAGTGTCCACACCCAGAAAGCCACATAGAAACCATGCTGTGGCATGCGGCTCCCTGGGCAGAGGCCCAGGAGAGCAGAAGAAGCCTGTGTTTCCATTTTTAAAGTACTTGCAATTGTTTGATTTAAAATATATATTAAAAAATTAGCTGCAGAGCCTATTTATAGTTGCAGGAACTTTTCTGAGAGAATAACACAAAAGCACTACAGAGCTGCTGAAATTTTAAATAATTCTTTGTAAATGCCCTAGGTTAATTTAGATCCTTGAAAACACATTAGGAAATTAAGCTGTAATGTGAGCTAATTCAGATTTTAATTTGGCAAAAAGAATGATCCAACTACACAGTTAATGTAAATAGAAGCATAACACAGGGAAATTAATGAGGTTTCCTTCCGATGAATCTTCAAGGAGGTAGATAATTAGCTTCTTTTGTTATTATTGTAGGAGAATGTGGCATTGTCTCTGAGGTGTAAAATAACTGTGGCTTACTAAGTGATAATGTGCTTCATTTGTCTTTATTTTTTTAATAATTATTTATGTTAAACTCTTGTAGGATGAAGCAGCAGCACAGCCGCTAAATCTCTCTTCCCGACCCAAGACAGCCGAGCCTGTCAAGTCCCCAACATCTCCCACCCAGAGCCTCTTCCCAGCCAGCAAAACCAGCCCCGTTAATCTGCCTAACAAAAGCAGCATCCCCAGCCCCATTGGAGGAAGCTTGGGAAGAGGATCCTCTTTAGGTAAATGGAAAGGTCAACAACAGGAAGAGATTAATGAATTAGGTAAAAGAAAGCAAACCTGTTCAGTGATGACTGATCCCTTTTTCCAAAGTGTTCCTTAGTCCAAGGGGGGAAAAAAAAAAAAGTAAAAGTAAAATCCTTTCTACTGAAACGTAACCCCTTTTGGTGTCTTGGGTGATTAGAACTTTTGGAAAAGGTCATAATATAAATCCCGCTGGGATGGGGTTCTTTAGAGTCTGCTGAGTTAGATCCAGCCAATCAGAGACTTGGGGATTTCTGTGTTTGGTTAATGCTTTGCCACTGAAGTAACTCTAGGCAGACAAGAGTGATCATGAACCCTCCAAGGGCCTAAAGGGACCTGGCCTCCAAGCTGCCTGCCAAAAGTCCAAAACTTCTTTGAAGTTTTATATTTTCTTTTTAAAATGTATGTGAATTTTATATCTTATCCCATATTACTTTTGCATTAAAACAAATGTGAATGACACACTTCAATGACATAATATGAAATAAAGTTGATATCTGATAAGATATGTCATAATGATCCTCGGGCTTCTTCCACTCTCTGATATATTGCCAAGTATCTCTAGGGACATTCATACTCCAGTGAGAAGTATGGAGGGAAAACATGGGTTTTGGCATCGAACAGACTTGGACTCAGAGCCTTCACTTACTCGCTATGTGACCCTGGGAAAGTTATTTAATATTTTGGAACTCAGTTTCCTAATCTCTTTGAGGGGAATATTATTACCTAGCTCATAGGTTGTTATGAGAATTCAGAGAGAAAAATGCATATAAAATGCCTAACACAATGTCTGGCACCTAGAAGGCATGTAATTTTTAAAAAACCAGACTGGAGGGAGTTAAGATGGCAGAGGAGTAGGGGACCCCTTTTTCAGCCGGTCCCCTGAGTCAAGCTGGATAGGTACCAGACCAGCCTGAACATCCACGGAATCAGCCTGAGACACAGGAAGATACATCTGGATCTCTACAAATGAACATCTCCAGTGCTGAGTATTGAGGTACGAAGCGGGGAGCCGTGAAACCGCGCACAGATATCGGAAGATAAACGGAAGGGGGAGGGAGCCGCTGCGTTCGGGCGCCAGGAAGCGGTAGCCACCTGCACGGGGGAGCAGGCGGACTCGAGGACCAGCACCCGCGAGAGAGCAGACTGAGACCGTGAGCCAGGAGCGCGCCACCAGACTTCTCACGGAACTCCGGTGTGCTCACTGGAACCAGACTGAGACCGGGAGCTCTGGAGCGCACGGGGTCAGCAGGCGGCTGGTGGCTGGCGGCGTTAGAAGCACAAAGGACAGAGACGCAGCAGTCCTGGAAGTGAGGGCTGGGACGCCGGGTGTGGGGCGCACATCCCGGGTCGCTGCAGGGTTGAGCAGCACCAACAGAAACAGAGTTAAAGTGGCCAGAACATCAGTGGAGAACGGTCCGCGATCTGTCTGTTCTGAGACAGAGGCTGAGATTCGGCCACTGCTGCTCTGACTCTCAGAAGAGGCACAGCAAACCACCAGGGAAAGCCTCCAGAGAACAAAAGCCTGGAAATACCTGCTCACAGTGTGCCCGTCCCCATCCCCCCTCGCAGGGGACATGGAGACTCTACCCAAACAGGGTTGCCTGAGTATCGGCGCGGCAGGCCCCTCCCCTAGAAGGCAGGCTGAAAAATCAAGAAGCCCACATCACTAAGATCCCTATAAAACAAGGGCACACAGCCTGGGTCCCGGTCAATAATTTGGGCTCTGGACAACCCTGC
>NC_048233.1:48807084-48954025 GCF_002007445.2 Ailuropoda melanoleuca | reverse complement strand
GGGCCCGGCTAAATACCTTTGCAAAGCTCTCATTGTGCTGCGTCCTGCCCGCCCTCCCGGCCTTCCCCGCTATCACATCTTTCTGGGGCCCTTTGTTGTCAGACCAAATATAGCGCTACATTGTCTGGCCTCCCACCCATTCTGGCTGGATAAAGGGGCTCGGTCCCCAGACTGGGGGCGCGCGGCCCCCGGCAGGCTCCTCAATGCTATCTCCCCGCCGCAGCCCAGGCCGGGGGCCCGCAGCCGCCCCACCCGCCCGCGGCTCCCAGGCCGGCCGCCGCCGCGCCGCTGATACGCTGGCCATTCTTCTCCCCAGGTTCCCACGAGCATGTCACTAACCGGTTCCTGGGCCTTATCACTGGGAGGAAGAAAAGGAGTGCCTTTGAAGAGTGGAAACAAAACATCAGGCCCCATTGTTGTGTGACTTCCCCGGCCACAATCTAGGCTCGCCATCGCGCCACACGCAGGGACTAGAGACGCGGCCTAACACAGATACTCTGATGGGCAATTTGACCAGGACACTCATTGTTCTGTATCTGCCATCTCTGCGCGGCGTGTTTGTGGCTTTTAAATCATCCTTTTCATTGCTCTCTCTCGGCTCCCAGCAAGTCAAAAGCCGCTGCCTGTGGGCGTCAGGGCGACAAGCCACGGAGCCCGTCTGCGCACTCAGGAGCGCCTGGCCGGTGGCCGCCCTGCCCGCTTTCGCTGGACCCTTCTCCTCCCTCTCCTCCTCCGCCTCCACCTCCCGCCTCTCCTTCTCACTTTTCTTCTCCCCCTTTCTCTTTCTTCCTCTCCGCCCGACCTCTGCCTCTCCGATCCATTTGTGAGCTCAGCCCTGCCCCTAAGTGACCGGCGGGAGCCCGGGCTCCTGGTGGATTTCTTGCGGATGAATGGGGGGTAGTCGGCCGTGATTTCACATTGCTGGGCAGAACCGCGCACCATTCTGGAGTTCTCGACTTCAGAGAATTCCCCAGGCGAATGAGTCCGTCCCCTTCTGCACAGGAAGAAGCCGTAGAGGCTAGGAGACTGAAATGACCTGCCTGACCTCACTCGGTGAGTGGGTGATGGCCAGGACTATAGGTCTACGCGGCTCCCTGATCATTGCCCACCAACGCCGAGTCCTAGCGGTGTCTCACCATTCCCTCTGAGAAGCACCGGGGCCCATCCCTGTGTTAGGTGCCTGACTGAGAGGCAGGAGGGTCCAAAACTCATCTGTCAGTCATCTTCCATTTTAGTGAGTACCAGAAGCTCTTTCCCAGCACAGCACAAGGTGGCTAAGCGCAGACCACGGTACACAAAACCCTGGGGAGAACGTTGGCTTTGCTATTTATTCACTGTGTGACCATGAGTGAGTCACTAAACCCTTCTGTGTCTGATTCCTCATTTTAAAAATGGGAACAAAAACAGAACCGACCTCCTAGGCCTTTTGTGAGGATTTATATAGAGTCCCAGACACATAAGAAGTCCCAGACACTAAATATTAGCTATTAATGATTACTGGGAAGAAGCCTGTACCAAACTCCACTTCTATATCAATCACTCTCTCATTTTGACATCTTGCACATGGGGCCATCCCAGAGCTTGTCTTACTGTAGGGTCCTTGCAATGTGGACGCCTTAGTTGGTCCCTGAAGCTAGAGCCCTTGCTCGCCACTGCAGTGGCCTCATCACTCAAGAAACACGCCTTCCCCCTTCCAATGGCAAGTACAGGGCACATACTATGTGCCAGACACTGTGGGTAACCCTTGCCCCATAAAGCTCACGGTCAAGTCAAAGAGACGACACAAAGCCCATAAACACGTACATAAATATTCAACTCCAAACTATAAAATGAAGGAGCAGTACAGGGTGTGATGATGTATTGGTGGAACAAATCTAGAGTTTGGGGGTGGCATCCCAAAGAGAAGTACATTTTAGCTAAGTTTTAAAAGAATGATAGAAGGTGGCCAGGCCAGGAATGAGTTAGCATGCCAGGTAGAGGCTCGATGGGGCCCATCTGAGGACTTGATCAGGGACTGAAGGTCTATGGCACGCCTAGCACAGGGAGCTGGAGAGGACGGCATGAAGTCACCAGAAGGTTCACAGGTCCCTCAGAGTTGCATGTGAATTTGGGATTTTTTAGCTCCTTTGGCTGCTGGACAGAGAATGGATAGAGTGGGGCCATTGGATGCACAGCGAAGGGTCTATTTATGTACCCCAGGGGAGAGCAGATGGGAAGCGTGGGCCAGCACGGTGGATGTGGAAATGCAGACAGGAACTCACGAGGGATCTGCAATAGAATCTCCAGAACTTGGGGATGGTTGGATGAAAGAGCAAGAAGGGAGAGCAACAACTGAAGAAAGCTTCTGACCTGAGACTCCATTGACTGAGAAGGGGAGCCTGGAGGAAACTCTGGACATCAAAGGCTCTAGTTGGGTCTGAGGTGCCAAACGACAGAAGGATATTTGGATCTGGCATTTCGAGTAGCTGCCCAAGCTGGAGCTGCACGTCGGAGCATTAACAGCACGCTATGTGGGGATGAATGCAGGCGTGAGTGAATGAAGTGTTGCTCAAATTTGAACTTGGATTTGTCTAACTGAAAAGTTAATATTTTATACACTATTCAGTCACCTTCCAATAAAATGAATTAAGTAAAATGGTGACTCTTCCAGCATCCAGAGACCAAGTCCAGAGCAAAAGGTGGTACCTCCCAGATCAAGACAGCAGCCTGGGTTCTCAGGAGAACTCTTCAGAACAGGCAGGACCCAAGAGTCTCCACTGTTAGGGATTCTGGCATAAGACCTGGAGGTACATAGGAAGAAGAAGAATCTTGGGGGGCATAGGAATCACATCACATCCCCAAACCGCACTAGGCTGAAACTCTCCAGAGTAAACAGACATTCATAAGCATATAAAAGGTGCGCAGGCTGGGCTAAACTAAATGGCAAGCATGAGCAATCCCCACACCCCAATGACATAATTCCCCCAAGTGCCCCATGGGTCAGGCAGCATTGGAGACAGTTTTCTAAGAGCAACTCTTGGATCAGGGCTACTTCCACCCCTTATCACTAATATCCTTATGGCCCTCGCTTTCCACACTGCGGAAGTGCAAGAAAGCATGGAGAATTCACAGCTGTTCCTGATGACTTTGAACTGGAAGCACCATCAATGACCGCCATGCCCAGCCTATGGCGCTGGCATATGGCCCCAGGCCAGTGGCAGAGGAGACCAGGGGACGGAGAGGAACACGTGGAGGCTTAGTGAGGATTGCTTTTCCCTGCCTCCTTGGCAGGTGCACACACTCTCTCCTTCTTCCCCCGGGAGAACTGATGCAGGAGACAGGATTGGAAGATCCAAGTGGGAGGTGATTGGAGAGGGTCAAGGCCGGGGATGATGGTGTTCAATCAATCTTTGACTAAGAGCGAGGATCAGAAATCTGTGCCTGGAAACGTGTCTGTTTCTATGCACGTGGATTCCATTTTCTCTTATTCTTATTCTCTTATTCCCTACCTTGAAAATGCTGCTATTTCTGTGACCTTAGGAGAGGTTAAAGTGATGTCTTCTGTCACATCAGGAGGTCTGTGCCCTCTCGTGCCTGCTACCACCCAGGACCCACGTGGAGGGCATAGCTGGGAGGGTGGGACAAAACTGCCCTCACTGCAAGGATCCTAAGAGGCCATGTGCAGGGAACTCCCCACCGGCCCCACTTGCAGGAGCAAAACCTCCCCAAGCCAGGATCATGGTCTCGGGCTTGAGCTTGGCTTGCCAATGAGTTTCTGTGTCCTTCCAGCATCGTGATCTTATCAGAGCAGATTAAAAATGAGAATGGGCTCATAAAACATGCATTATAGTCTCTCAAAGCCTCATAAAGGCAGATAAATGCCTTGCTACAGAGGTCCCTACGTTGAGTTTACACCTCTCTCCCTCCCCATAATGGAATCATCAACAACAGATAATTGAAGCTTAAAAAAAAAAAAGGCAGTAACTTGTAAAGTTCAACTCAGTGGGCTGATTTTTTGGCCTCATGGATTGCCTGGTAAAGAGATCATGCCGGAAGCTGCCTGCCTTGCCTTGGCCCCAGATAGCTCCTCCACGTTTTCCATGAGACTTGGAGCAAAGGCACGGAAAAAAATCTGAGGGACTGCTTTCCCTTTCTGGGTGGTTCCATCTTCTTTTCCCACTTTCCCACTGGTACCTAAGTCCCCATCCCCAAACCAAAACGTTCCCATTCAGGCAGATAGCGGGCTTCGTAGGATTCTATTCCCAGGATTTTAGACACTCTTCTGAGAATCAGCCTTGGGTGGAAGAAGGGGGTGCTGCTGGGCGTTGGGCAGATTGTCTGCTCCTGTATCTCGACCACTCCCGGCCGAGCGTAAGTTATGCACACATTTCAGCTCAGCCTTGCTTTTCTGCTCTCAGGCAGGGAGGACTGAAGGTGCTGGAGTCGGCAGACTCGGGCTTTGGCCAAGCTGCCACCTCACGCTCAGGTTTGGCAATTGGCTCTGTTCCTGGCTCCCCTGCACCCCATTTATTGACTTGCTACTGTGTCCTCTGAGAGTGGAGATTATTCTGGGATGGGAATCCTGTCTGGGCTTAGCCCAACCTAGCCATTTGACTTCCTTCCTGTCCAGCCTTCCCCAGAAGCTCACTTTCTAGGAGACTGAACTTCTTCCTACTGTTTGGATCAATCCTTCTCTCAACTCCCTTCTTTGGGCTGATCCTGGGTCCCGACCCAACCTGCCCCTCAGCCTCCAGAGCTCTGAGGCCCCATGGTGATGGGGAACAGTGAGAGAAGGAAGCCATGGCCTGGAAGGCGTTTGGGTCCAGGTTCACGGCTCTCCTTTGAGCCGGGTATGATAGTCAGCCAGCATGGAGATCAGCCCAAGTCTTCCTTCCCAGACCAGGCTAGAAGAAGGCATGTTCTCTTGAACTTAGTATTCAAGCCTTCTTTATTACACCTGCGATAACCGGACTCTGGAGATGAGCTGGCATTACTCCTCTTAGAGTCTTTGTTCTCTCCCAGACCTAAAGCTTAGACAGCATCTTCGCAGAGTATCCTTCACGCCTAGCCATCCAACCACAACCACAGTCTCCAGATTGGTCCTCAGCCTTATAACACCTCATGCTGACTGTCTATTTAGAAGCAATTCCTCTGTATTGTAATTGTTTCCTTATGTATCTGCGTCCTGACTAGACTCTGGGAATGTGGCAGGCAAGGACCACCCAGCTCTGATTTTCGTTTGTATCTCCAGAGCCATACACAATGCCTGGCACATAGTACGTGCTCAATAAATATTTGCAAAATGAGTAGACGGATTTAATTGTGTCTTCTCGGTCTGATTCTAAGCAGGCGAGAACTTCTGCAATGTGTTGAGACTGTTTGCCCATCAACTTCCTAGGGAAGCTCACTGATTCTGTGACCTCCTGGGATGGGCTCTAAAACACAACTGAGACAGAAGAAACGTCTGGCTGTTCTGTTTTGACTGGTGACAAGAGTTGCAAGCTGATTAATACATTTAAAGTGGTGATCAATTTGTCTTATTCGCATCCTCTTATCTTGATTGTAATGAGTAGATCTTTTAACATAATGAAAACTGCATATTTCACTCAAATTCACAGTTTTGCATTCCAGAGGAGATGAAATGCTGTTTTTATTTAACGTTAAAATGAGGTGTACGCTCTTGTCTTGGGAGGCCAGGGAAGGTGACAGGCGGCCTCTCTCCTTGAATGCCAGAGGTGTGGCGCCTCCGAAGACCTCGAATTTGACTGTAAAGATTGTTTCCCAAACGGTGGAATGGGACCTCTTCGGTCACCTTGTCCCCACTGATGAGTGATCTATAAATCAGCCCTGGCTGGAGGTCAAGTAGCTTTGGCTTGAATACTCTCCAATGATGGAAAATTCACCACTGTCCATTTTATTTTTCAAAGCCTCAAGCATAAGAATAATTCTTATCCTGGTCCAAAAGAGACACCTCTATCATTTCTATTTCCATGGACTTTCCTTTTCTCTATCCTTCTCTCCCTTCTTCCTTTTCTTCCTTCCCTACCTTCTTATCAGTTTTCCCTAAAAATGTCTAGTATCATAATAACCTCTTCCAATTTTGCAAAGGCTTAGAGCTTTCACTGTGCTTTCCAAACAGCCTTGCAGAGCTGGATGAGTGAGTGGTTTGCTTTTGATTCTCTGCCAGTGTTGCTTCTCCTGAAATGACCTGTCCTCTCAGACAAGGGTGGCCTCTCTGATCCACACCCCCTTCTGCCTCACTCACTACCATATCTCCAGTACCCAGAAAGCACCCGGCACAACCTGGGTTCTAGTCAACGATTGTTGAATGAATCAATGAATGAATGCATGCATGCATGAATAAAAGGTGCCAGGAGGGTGTGAACTCCCACGTGACCCTGTGCCCCTGTCCATGGTTGGTTGTGTGACAGGCACCTCTCTACCAAGCAGCTAGGACCACACAGGGGCAAAGTGGAAATGGGGACAAAAAGGGATATTCACACATTCTTCTGTGGCCACACTCATGTAGGGAACGCTCATGAGCTGTGAGAAGGCTGTGCTTTTGCTGCGGAGACCAAAGAATGGACGAGAACAGCAGGTGCCCAGAGCAGAGCAGAGGTGAGAAGCAGAGAGTGAGCAGAGAGCTTACCAGCCCCAGCTTCCAACCGCGCCTGGGGCTCAGCGCTATCCCAGTGCGGAGCTTCTGGAGATGATCCAAGTCCTTATCCAAATCTCCCTTTATTGTTCAAGCCAACTCAAAATAATTTCCTTTACTTACAACCAAGCACGTCCATCTAAATAAAGGTAGACATAAAGACGTCGGATTCTTAGACTTGGAAGGGAAGCCGGGGAGGGTAGGAAGCTCTCCCAAGGCCACAAGAAACAGGAATGGCCGAGTCCGGGCTGGCGGCTCCCCTGGTGCCCTCTGACAGAGCTTTGCTCTGTGCTGTCATGGAAGCGCGTCCCTGTCCCCTGCTGGAGCTCTTCCCCAGCATCTCCTCTCGCTTTTAACAAAAGAAAGAGTCACTCCTGGTGCAGCCAGATGTAGCTGAGCAGTGGGAACCCAAACCAAGAGGAATTCACTCTCCATAAATTATGCTTTAATAGATGTCAATTATTAATTCCTAAATAAATATTTGTTAATATTCAAAAGAGTTTGCCTACTAAGAAAAACTCAGGCTACACAGAATAATTAGGGCTTCTCACTGTGCGATGGCTGTGGCCCATAATGATTTTTTTCCCCGTTCTGCATCTTTCTTTTTTCTGAAGTGTGAATGCCTCGCTGTGTCAGGCTTCCTGGGGAGGGTTCGGCTGGCCATGCGTGCACAGTAGGAGGCAAAGGGCCGTTGCTTCCCCGAAAGCTTCCATACAGACCAGCCGAGCCTTCTCTCCCTTCTTCGTAGAACAGGAGTCTGTGAAAAACTGAAGTTGTCCCATGTGTAAGAAGAGGAATTGGAGCTCCAGCCAAAACTAGGATAATTTAGCAATCAGTTTGGCAATGGCCTCTTAACACAGCGCAGTAATCGAGTGCTGCGCTAGGTGAGGGTGGGGGTGGATAAAGAAGAGAATAGATGACTCTCCAGGGTTTAAAGAGTGTGCAGACCAGGAAAGGAGCGCTTCCTGATAAATTCTTAGCCCAGGGGAGAGGGATATCAGTCCATGAGAGAGGGACCAGCAAAATGCCAGGGGAGCAGGGAAGAGCCAGAAATAAATCAAATTGAGGGCAAGGGAGGGAATAGACTCACGAAGGAAGTAGAATTTGAGACAGTTGTCCCCAAATGCATAGGCTTTCGATGGGCAAAGATTGCCTCGGCATTTGAGTTTGAAAGGGCATTCAGTCCTTTTCTCCCCTGTTTAAGATACATTTATTTGGAGCAACTGGCAGGAGCCAAGTCCTGATCTAGGTACTAGAGATATAAAAAAATATCAAACTGGGTCTGTGAACATAGAGTTTACAGCCCAGTGACATGTAATAATTACACATATAATTCCACCTAATACTTTCACATATAATATAAGAATAGTTGTAATACAGTGAATTATGGATCCAACAGAATGACCACCTCCACGGCGGGGGGGGGTAAGAGAAGGATTCAAAAGGTGAGAACTCGATCTAGATCCCAAGGGATACATTCATTCCATCATTCATTTACAGAAAATATTTACCGAATGCCTCCATGTGTCAGGCACTCGCTGTGTGTTGGGATAGTGCAGTGAACAAAGCAAATGAAGCCTTTTTACATCCCAAGAGTTCAACAAATTCAAGAGGAAGGCCATTCATGCCAGAGGCTCAAGGAAGGGGATGGTCAGGAGGCGAGACTGGAGAAGAAGTCAAAACCCCATTTGGAAGGACTTGCAAGCTGGGCTAGACACTTAGGACTTCATCTGGAGGCAACGTAAAGCCAAGGAAGGCTGGTAAAGCAGTTTGACGAAGGTGACCTTGGGGGCTCTGTGAAAGCCAGACTGGACAGAGAGGGAGCTGAAGGCAAAGCGACCCTTTAGGAGGTCTTCGCAGTAGCCCAAGATACCCACAATGAGGGCGTGAACCCGGGCACAGGTGGTGGGGACGGAGAAGGGACGCATTTGAATTGGAAGAGTGGTTCTTCGCCTTTTGTGTAGGTGTGTGTGTGCCTAAGTTCTTTTTTTTTTTTAAGATTTTATTTATTTATTCGACAGAGATAGAGACAGCCAGCAAGAGAGGGAACACAAGGCAGGGGGAGTGGGAGAGGAAGAAGCAGGCTCATAGCAGAGGAGCCTGATGTGGGGCTCGATCCCATAACGCCGGGATGTGTGTGTGTGCCTAAGTTCTTTTTTTTTTTAAAGATTTTATTTATTTATTCGACAGAGATAGAGACAGCCAGCAAGAGNACAGCCAGCGAGAGAGGGAACACAAGCAGGGGGAGTGGGAGAGGAAGAAGCAGGCTCATAGCAGAGGAGCCTGATGTGGGGCTCGATCCCATAACGCCGGGATCACGCCCTGAGCCGAAGGCATACGCTTAACCGCTGTGCCACCAGGCGCCCCGTGTGCCTAAGTTCTAATCAAAGCTTCTTGCCCCAGAAAAATTCTCATACTCGCCAACACATATTATTTTACAAACAACTTCAAAGGGCATGATTTCCACATCAGGAACTGCTGAGTTATTATGGAAACAGCTGGGGTGAGTGTCGCTCATTCCTACCTGTCACTCAGACACCCACCTGAGCCACGGGCCTAGGGGGCAAGTTCCTTCCTGCCTTTTCCCTTCTGAGAGAGAGTTAGAGTATTTCCCTAGGGGTACCAAAACCTCAGGGTCCAGACCCAGGGAGCATCACGGATGCCACAGGCTTAGACTGGGGAGGCCAGCAGCCAACGGCAAACCTCATTCCCTCAGTGCACAGGTGGGAAAGTTCGGGACCCGGGGGAGAGAAGTTTTACCAAAACCACATGCAGTAAGCGGCCAGGGTGGACCTAGAACCACCGCCTGCCAATGTCTCTCATCCTCTGCCCTCATGGGAGACAATGGTTCCCTTCTTTGCGTTTCCAGTAGGACAGCGCATCTTGCTAATGGCTGATCGTGTCCAGCCCATGTACCAAAGTCACCGGACACGAGCTCTGTGAGCGATGCAGGGACTCCAGGAGTGCTGCGTATAGACCAGGAGAGAGGAGGGGTTTTGCTTGGCCCCTGAAGGCTCAGCAGGGGCCTTGTTCCGCCTGTCTCACCATCCCACGCCCAGGAAAACAGCAGCCCTTATAGTTAACCCCCGTGAGCCCTGAGATTCCTCAGCAGCAAGATGAGGGTAATGATAACCAACTCCCAGGGGCGTCCTGTGTACTAAAGGGAAACTGTGTAAAGGGACTTGCGCAGTACTCTCAGGAAGTGCTCCTTCCTGCCTTTCTTCTTGGCACTTCTTCCCACACTCACGCTGACCAGTGCTGTGGGAAGAGCTGGGGATGGGGCAGGCTGGGTTTCTGGGCAGAGAAGAAGGCAGAGTTTTGCCTTCGTTTTGGCCAAGAGCCACGTAATTGTCCATATGTTATATTTCCACATACACTGACACAAATCCTTTAAAAACACACCCAGAACCAAAGTCAGAAAGAGCAGGAAACAGGAGAAGATGGAGCTGAGATGCGTCCTTGGCATAAACCGCAGGGATGCTGAGGGCCCGCTGGGACCCCTCAGGCAACAGGGACAAGCCCACATCTCTGCCGTGTGAGCGACCTGCAGGTGTAGGAGCCCGGCCCCTTCCAAGGGATCTCTTGGGTCCGTGGGTGGCCATGCTGGTGGGAAGGGACAAGAACAGGCACCAGTGAGAGAGGGCAGGGGCCGGGGAGGAAGGATCTGGGCCCAAATCAAAGGGAGTTGGTTGTAACTTCCAGTTGTCCCGGGGGATTCCGAGTCCTCTGATCCTGGAGCCCGGACATGGAGAATGAGGGCTTGGACACGCTTGTTCTTGGGGGCAGATTTTGGCTTATCCCCTCCCTTGCTGTGTGCATTTGGGAGAGTTACTTAGCGTCGGGAAGCATCCGTTCCCCAGTGTCTCCTCCATCGGACAGGATACTAACAGGAGCCACCTCAATGCCAAGGCTCAGACTGAGTGAGATAAAGGCTGGGAAGCAGCTGGCACAGAGCCCTATTACCTAATGGTCAAAAAATCTACCAAGGCACAAACAAGAACGGGGGGAAGGGCTGCCCTCCTGGAACCAGCTGCTGTTGTCTCTGCCCCAACAGCTGCCTGAATCCTTCTGCGGCCCTCGGGGGGTTTGGGGGTCTTGTTTTTGTTTTTGTTTTTAGCTAAACTTCTTAAGAAAGGAAAATACATATACAGAAAAACATGCAACTCATAAATGGCAGCTTAATCAATTTTCTCCAAATGCCCACACACCCTTGAAACTGGTCCCCAGATCACGAAAGAGCCCCTCGTGTGCCTTCTCCGTCCACGGTTAGTCCCCTTTGAGGAGGTGACTCCTTTCCAACTCCTAACACCATGGATGTGTTTGTGCTTGAACTGTACGTAAATGGAATCGCAGGATACCGATACATACCTTTTTGTGTTTGGTTTCTCTCGATCGGCAACGTGTTGGGTAGAGTTGTAACTTAACTCTATTGCATGCCCTATTCTGCCTATGAACAAACCATAACATATGGGTCCGTGCTGCGGTCAGTGGGCTTTTGCACGTGTCCAGCGTCAGATTATTATGAGTAGTGCCGCGAGACCATCCTTCTACATGACTTCTGATGAGCAGAGGTATGCATTTCTGTTAGTTACCTATGAGGTTGAACCAAACGGAGTTGCCGTTTTTGTAGATGAGAAACAATCAAATATCGGCAATGTCATGTGGTTCCATCTACTACTTTTGAGTAGAAATGTTGGGTCATAAGACATCATATTTGACTTTAGTAGACACTGCCAGCTAGTTTTCTCAAGTGGTTACGCCAGCTTCCCCTCCCACCACTACTGCGTCGGTTTCTGATTTCCACAGCCTAGGCTACCCAGATCTTTCCGCTGAGCCTTCGCTACTGACATCTTCCTTTCCCATGGGCCCTTTTGTATCGTGAATTTACAGTATGCTATGTGTTTACTTTCCCCTTGGGAAGGTCTTTCTGGCTGTTTTAACCCTAACTGTGCCATGTTTTGGTATGTGAAGAATGTGGCTCAGTGTGATGTTGGCAGAAGAAATCAAACCAAGAACAAGGAACAAAGGTCATCCCCCTCCCAAAGATGAACTTGAAGAGTCTGAGTTTGAGTGGTATTGAGGGCATGTTTTTACACCAATAATTTTTAATCTGTCGCCAGATAAGAATGGGAAGAGGACAGGAGATAAAGCTCTTCCTTCTTGTCCAGATCCAAAAAAGCTAGATATTCCAGAGTTTGGGGTTGATGGTTGGGGCCCATCCACCAAACGGAGGCAGAGTGGGAGGTTCTCGTCTCCTTGGGCTTCATGTCCTTAGGCCTGGCCGGAGCCATGTGCCCACTGGCCATTGTAGGCTCAGTGCCCAGGGCCCACAGTACATTTACGGGCTCATGAAAACATTTTAATTTCTTTTAAAATCAGGGGGAAAAATGAACTTTTAGGTAGAAGAAAATGTTTTATTTTACAATATTAATATATTCTTCTTTACATCGATGGAGTGATAAAATACAATTTTGTTTTCTTTTTTCTTTCTTTCTTTTTCAATTTTTTTGTGGAGGAAGGAGCCCTTGAAGTCAAAAGCGCCTAGGGCTTATGGAAGTCAGAATGAGGCCCTGCAGCTTGGACCAGAGGAGCAGCTAAACTGTGCAAGACGGATATCTAGATCATGGCCCTCTTTTTTTCCTTCCTCTTGGGAATGTCTGAGAGCTCCCACCCTGTCTCAGTCACACCCTGGGTTTAAGGAAAAGAAAAGCATGTCCACTTTTGAGCCAAACACTAAAAGGGGCACACTGGGAAGTTCTTCCTTTCATTTTATGGCCAAGAGCAGGCCATAGGGTCTGCAGGTCCCTTAGACCTGCCTTCTGAGTTGATGTGAAACCTGAATCTTTAGACATCATGGACACAGCTCCCTAGGGGAGCGTGGGGTGGGGGCTCTGGCAAAGACAGAATCATGTTCTCTGGCTCCAAAGAGGATCCCAGTATGGGCACCAGGCCCATCGTGATGACAAGCCCCCAGGTCTGCTTTTTTCTTCCTCCCTACAGCATGCACATACCTAGAGACTAATTTAAGGGCAAGAGCCTGAGACATCCAGATCTTATTTCTTCCAAACATGTCTTTGTTGGGCTGGCCTTCAAGGAAATAGCAAATGATGAATAGCTGTTTGCTAACTGGAGGAATTTGGAAAGAACAAGCTATTTAAAGCTCGGTGAAGAGCAACCAGGTTGGGGATATATCTTGTATTATAAGGGGAGGTTAAAAAAAGTAGTCATTTTGCAAAATATTAATTACTTAGCATATGTCTAGCATGGACCTGATCTATTCTATTTCTATATTTCTATTTGAGTCAGATAGAAAGGAGATGGACAGAGAAACCAATTCAGTAGAGTGAAGAGAGCAGGGCAGATGCAGAGTCAGGAAACCAGGGTTCTCCTGCAGCTCTCATGCAGCTCTGCTACAAATTTGCTGTGTGATCCAGGAAAAATCACCCAACCTCTCAGAACTTTGGTTCCTGCATCTGCAAAAAAAGAAGTGACTAGATAATCCTGAAGGTCTCCAGCTTTCAAATATTGGACCATAGTAGGCTCTCCCTCAGTAATTATGAAGGGATGAGAGAGCGAATGGCTATGGACCAATGTCACACACGTGTGAAAGCCAGCAATGGAGGTGGTAAGTACGTCAACAATAGCGACAATGCTGGAAAGCTGAGCCCATCTGTAGACAGCATTTGTATTGCCATAAAAATAGCATAACAAGATTATATTGAAATACCCCACTATTTAACTTAATAATTTAAATGTTTGCCTAATGAGGTGGACTTGATTGGATTAGGGCATCCACAATTAATTTTGATAGATCATTTTACACATTGGAGGTGCATTCTTCTGAACCAGGAGGTGGAACGGAAGTGCAAACTGTTTACGTTCAAACGAGCATGTGATTTTGCAGGAAACATTAATCCCAGATCATGCACACTAAGTCAATTTCAGAAATGGCTTCTAGATATATTATTAGAAATTGCTCTTCAAATATAAAAAGCTTGTAATAGAGTTCTGTCCATTTTTCCTTTGGCTGATGGAAGTTGTTTTATAAATATGCCCATGATATGATGCTTTCTTCATCCAAGCCTCTTGGTACTAATTGCAACTTTTTAAACAGTGTAAGTAGTGGCTGTCATGAACACTTTGAATCTTATTACAAATACTTTCTGAACAATTTCACATTAAGGGGTGCATTCTTTCTTCAAATATCTTTAACTATGTTTTTCTCCCATTTTTTTTTTCTGAAAAGCGTCCCTCCCCACCTTTTCGGTTAAGGGAATGATTTTATTATGTTATAGGAAGATATCTCCACTCCCCAGCTCTACCCCTTCAAAAAATTAAAGAGCCGGGATTGGTCACATAGGCTCTTGAAGTCAGGAACGAGCAAATGTGAATGGCTTCGGGACAAACACATCGGCATCAGGCCATCAAGGCTGTCCCAGAATTCCAGGAAAACACGTTCCTCAGCTCCCTGGCTGTCAGGCCTGAGCTGTGTCTCTGTTTTCTATCAGGAAGTTATCTGATGTAAGGTGTCCATGGGCAAGATGCTTCTTGGAGAATTCTTTGTGTCTCGGGACCCTCCACCGAACAATAGAGATAAATTGCTGGTACCTCAAGCCAGTGCAGGTTGGAGGTCCGATGTGTAAGGACGTTTGGTGAGGGGACATGTGGTGAGGGAAGCACTGCCGTGGGGCCAGGGGACCGCAGATCGAATCCTGATGCTGCTCATAGTAGCTGGAAACCATGGAGAAGCCACCGTTCCTTTCTGAGACTCAAATGCATCATTTGGTAAAAGGGGACCATGACACCTATTTGAGAGTGTTGTCAGAATTAAATGCCACGTCTCTGATGCATGATAGCAGCTCAGCGGGTGTAGGCCCCCTCTCCGAGCCTCCTTCTCTGGGAGAAAAGCAGTTCCAAACTCAAGGCGGCATCCCTGTTGCTGCCGTTCACTTGCGCTCCCCGGAAGACCGTGGCACTTAGCACTTGGGGGCCCTGGGCTTCCTGGGCTTGGTGGACAGCTGACGTTCAGGCTACAGGCTCTGAGCCACCTTTGTTGGAGGACGCGCCTGCACCTGCCTTTCTTCTCCGAGGTTCATGCTACGTAGTGGTATTTCATTAAACTCACCCTTAACGAGGTTTCAATGACCTTCTTAATAAAGTCCAAACACTTTGCATGACTTTCAGGGACCTTAAAGACCTGCCCTCTGCTTGCGCCTCCAGCCGGCTTTCCCTCTCTCATTATGGCATTCCCTTTATTCACCCACGAACTGCTTCTCTCTGCTCACTATATTCTGAACACACCAACTTTCTCCTACCCCAAGCCCTTAGCTTATCCTGCGGGCTCCCTCATCTCGGGATGCTCCTTCCTTTATTCTTCAACTGAAGAAGTCTCCTATTCCAGGTCTAGCTAAAATGCCACCTCCTCCCTGTGTCTTCTAGGATATAGCCCGTGTGGCTGGATCAGGTCCTCTTCGGATTTGTCATTTGTCCTTGGTGTAACACGATTCCGTAGACATTAAGGTATGACAGGATCCCTCAGAAAACTGCCATGTCTCTTCATCACTTTGCCCCTGGGTTCCCCAGAAACGAAGCTGAATATAGAACTCCTAAAATATTCCCACCAGGTTTCTTGAAATAGGCACTATTATTGATTCCTTATCAAGTCTCAGAGATGCTGAGTAACTTGTCTAGAGTCACACAGCTAGTGGGTCATAGAACCGAGATCTGAGACTTTCACTTCAACACCTGTGCTCTTTCCACTACTCTGTTCTGTAAGCTTCTCTACGACCTCCTTTCGTCTTTCAAACAACTCAGTGAGGTGGGCAGAGAAGGCATCAGCACGGCTTCTTCACAGATGAGGAAACCAAGGCTTGAACAGGACAGTCACTTCCCCAGCCCACATGATGGACACTGGTGGAGCTGAGAAGAGTTCCCAGCTTCGGGTTCCAGATGCAGGCCTCTGGACCCCCGCAGGCTGCCAGCCCAGGTTAGAGACCCATGCCTCACCTGCTGGAGGGGCAACCCAAGCAGAGGGGGTGCGGCCCCAGGCTGTTGCAACACCGGAGGAATTCCTGAGCCTCTCAGGGCCCCTCGGAGCCCCCTCGCCACAGAGGTGAGGAGTGACAAGGGACATCTCCGCTCCCAAGAGATTCCAGTCACGCGAACTCCTCCAATTAAGGCTGGAACGATGTCATCTCCTGAAATAGCATTTTAATGAGTGATGGCTCTGGGATAAATTGTCATCTCGTGATCTCTCGTTAGAGAGCTTAATTAGACCCATCATAAAACATATTGATCGATGGCACTGAGCAGGTCCACAGGACATTCACCACCCGCTGGAACATTCCTGCCCGCTGCTTGGTGGAGCTGGGGTGGGACCTGTCCCAGGCCCTGACAGCTGCTGGGGCACGGGCTCTTTTGGAGCACCTGGACACCATTCGCCGAGTTCTTGCCCCCTCCCTTCTTTCCTTTCACAAATATTTATTTAGCGCCAACAGTATGCCAGGCACTACGCTGACCTCTTATGCTTTACCTCATTTTGTCTTCACAAAAAAGCTGTTATTTCCCTATTTTGCAAATGATAAAACCAAGGCTTGGAACCCTGAGCTGCCACTGGGTGCAGCCCCAGCCTACTGAGTTCTCTTTCCAGCGATTTCTGCTTGAGTGACTTGCATAAGAACAAAGGGAACATTGAAGGGGAAAATGAACTTTATTAAACTCCTAATGCATGCTTGGCACTCTACTGGGCACATTATTTATAATAATGTCCCTTTAACCTTTATATCAATCCCATAAGGTGAGAATTTTAATCATTTTATAGTTGAGGAAACTGAATCTCAGATATGTTTCTTGCTCTAAGTCACTCAGCCAGTGACTGTCAGGGCTGGGACGAGAACATAGTTTTGAGGAATTGCTAATCCAGACAAATGATGGTTCAAATCCGAGCCCTATCACATATCAGCTGTATAATTTGAGGCAAATTAACCAAACCTTCTGAAGATCATACTGGCTATAATAACTGGACCCGTCTCAGAGTTATCGTGAGGATTAAATGAAATAATGTCTAAAAAACATTTAGATAGTCTCTGACGCATGGAAAGTTTTCAATAAATATTATTTTTCAATGAATACCCCAACTGTTTTCTCTTGGAAAGAAATTACCTGTTTCCTCATCTATAAATTGGGCATAGAACCCCTGCCCTAAAACAATTCATAGGGAATGCTTTATAAAAGGTAAAGTAATCCAACTGCATTTATTAATCACTTTCTGTATACTTGTATGTAGGCAAAAAGCTTGAAGTGGCCATCTACTTGATGGGCTTCCAGAGATGGTAGGAAATGCCCTCAGGCAAATCTCATCTAAAGTCTTTTTCTTATTATTATTATTAAAATAATGCATTAGCACAAAATGGTGGTGGGAGTTGGGGTGCATCAGAGGAAAAGGTGGGGGGAGGTTTAATAAGACCCGAGTATTGAAACTTCAAGGGAAGTTTGGCTCAGAGCATCTCAGCAACATGGCACGTGTAACTCGATGTAATGACCTGGGCTCAGCTGGGTGTGTGTGACTTTGTGGTCTGTCACTGTGCCTGCCCTGAGTGTGTGTGTGTGTGTGTGTGTGTAGGTGTGTACATCCCTGTGTGTGTGTTGAGGCCAGTCTCCGTGAGAGGGTGACTTCCTTCACCTGTGCGCACTTGGACATTTTTTCCTTTTTTATTACAGTAAATGTAGCTTGAAAGCTGAGGCTAGCACAGCTTTTCCCCAAACACAGATCACATCACAATTTTTCCTTCAGAGAAAAATGCTGCAAAATGACCTGCAGGTGGTGAGTCTCCTCTTTTTTCTTTCTCTTTCTGTCTTGCTCTTTCTTTCTCTGCATCTCTCTGTCTCTGTCTCAGTATCTCAGCCTCTCCCTCCGAGGCCCTATTTATAGCTTAAAATGCTTTCGTATTTTCACACTTAGCATCTGAAACGTCCCTGTGTTACATAAAATAACACACAGTCGAGTTTGTCATTAGATCAGTGTTTCATCCCAAGTTCGGCCCATGAAAACCCTGCACATCGTTCCTCACCCGACCCCTGCCCACAAACATCGCCAGACCTGAGGACCCTGCCCGAACCCTTCTCTGGGTTCCGGTTTCCCAACTCCAGGTGACAGCCGTCCCGTTTGCCTCCTCCCTTCCTGACCCTCTCTTGCTGCCTCTGACAGGGGTTCCGTGAGCCCCCCCAAGCTCCGAGCAGCCGGACCTCCTCTCCCCAGAGCCACCTGCATCCTTGAGCGCAGTGACAAAATTCATGTCCCCAGACTGCCCCGACACAAACACTGTCCAGAGGGAAGGGAAAGCTGCGTCTCTTCTCTCTAAAATAAGGAGAAACAATTTTTTTTTCTTTAAGGAGGAAGAAATCGCGATTCATCTCTAACCAATCTGGACATGTGTTAGAGAATATTGTTGAGAACAATTAGAGATGTATGAGTGAGGGGTTTATTTCTCACTTGCTTGTCAGGTCAGAAGACAATCTGTTTATTTTCCTGCTACAATTTTATTCAATAAACTGAGAGGATGAGCGCCGGGGAAGAGGGTATGAACAGGACGTGTGCTATCAATTTGTCAAATAAATAATCGAGCTTGGAAACAACAGATTTTATTAATTAGACAGGATGGTGTATTATTACCATTAAAGTGTTATATTGCATTGATTTTTATATTTTACTCGGCTACTAATTACTGTAAAAGATTTCCGGAATGAAGCAAAATAAAATCATGCAGCATTATACATAATGTAAAGATAGCGTGAATTAATTTTTCTGCGGCTCCCTGCCTGCAGTGGGAGTGTTGGAGGCCCGGAGGCGGCCCCCCCTGCCTGGCCTTGTCTAGGGGGGCAGCTGGGAAGCCGGGGGTTTGAACACCCAGCTCAGCCACGCCCTAGCTTTGCACCCTTGGGCGGATCACCTCTTCGAAGCCAAAGCCAGAGTTTTCCCTCTTGTAAATGTAAACACCTCTTCTCTGCCCCCCTCACGGGGTGGTTGTAAAGCTCAATGAATTCCCCAGAGTCAAAGCGCTTTGGAGGCCAGTCGGACAGCAGACCAGGCGGCTCCGGCCAGGGCCCCCCAGCTCAGGGGACTGTCCCGGCCGCTGGGCCTGGGGAGGCCTCGCAGTCAGGGCTTGGGAGCGAAGCAGAGGCCTTCGCGGCCACTCCGCTCCCGGGACACTGCCCCAGAGCCCAGGCGAAGCCCGTCCGGGGCCACAGCACCGCCGAGCGGAGCCCCTGGAAACGCAGCAGAGGCGGCGCACGGGAGAGCCGGGGCTCCTCGCGCGGGAGGCCGGTGGGCGCGGCTCAGCGGGCTGAAGCGCGGGCTCTGGGCGCGCGGGCCTGGGTTCGAATTCTGCGCGGCCACGGGCGCGCAGAGGCCCCGGCCAAACCCCTTGACCTCTCCGCACGGCGGCTTCTCCTTCGGTTAAAAAAAAAAAAAGGCTATTCGTTCAGGAAGTAAATCCTCAGGCCGGGCACTCGTCCTGGCTAAGGAGGCAGTGAGCAGGGACCTCCCCGGGGTGCGCAGGGCCCCCCCCCCAGGGTGCGCAGGGGCCCCAAGGGCGCCCCATGACCGCGCAGCCACATGGGGGCCAGGAGCCCGAGGGAACCCTTCAGGTCCTGCTCCGGCGCTGCCTCCCAAGTCCTCGCTGACCTCGGCTCGGGCCGAAGCCGCCGGCCCGGGGCGGCCCCCGCGCCCCACCCCGGGCGCGTTTCTCTCGGCGCCGCGGCCGAAGCCCAGCCACGTTTTTCTCCAGGCTGGGTCTCCGCGCCGGGCCCGGCGACGACCGAGATTTCTCACGACCCACTGCCACCTACTGTCCGAAGCGGGGAACTGCAGGGCCTGGCCCGGCCGGACTCTGAAGCTGCAGAGAGGAGAGACGACCCCAGGATGGGCTCACGTCCCTCTGCCTGGAACCCCCATCACCCTTTGTTCTCAGTACCGCGTGGCACTTGTTGGGGAGCAAGCCACCCAGGCCACCCGAAACCCTGGTCCTCTGGCGCCCACTCACATGGGGGCGACTGTACCTGGGGCACTGCCTTTCCCGGGACAGTAGTACCAGGGCAAGCCCCTTGCTCCCGACCCTGGACTTGACTACAGCTCCCTTCAGAGCCCTGAAAATCCTGCTTCTGGACTTAAGGGCCGTCTCTGGCCGCTCAGACTGGACCGGACGTGGCTCTTCCGGAGAATGACTGCTGTCCCTGTTCTAGCTTCTGAAGAGTTAACACTTTGTGTGTCCTGGAAGTCTGACCTCATTCTGAGCCAGGCATGCCCTCAACCTTCTCCATACTCTCTGGATCCCTTATGTCACCCTCATTAGGGCATGAATTCTGAGCTCTAGTGCGGCCTTACTGGCTGTGTCACCTTAGACAAGTCACTGTATTGTCGTGAATATCTCTTTAAATTGCAAAGTGGGAGTAATAATGATATGCTGGAAGTCCACCAAAGAGGGAGTCAAGACCTACTGCGAACACGGCCTGACACTTGGAGATACGTGTACAGATTTTTCTTGGGCATTCAAAAGATTGCTCGCTGTCCTGGGCTGATGTGTGTGTGCCCCCCACCCAGGTTTGTATGTTGAAATTCTAAGGCACCTGCAGGAGGTGATTAGGTCACGGGGGTGGAGCCCTTGGGAATGGGATTAGTGTCCTTATAAAAGACAGTCCTTGCCCCTTTGGCCATTCAAGGTGACAGTGCAGAGACTGCCATCAATGAGGAAGTGGGTCCCCACAGACACTGAATCCACCGGCAGCACTACGATCTCGGATTTGCCAGCCTCCAGAAATGGCAGAATTAAATGTTTGTTGTCTGTAAGCCACCCAGTTTGGGTACTTTGTCATAGCAGCCCAAATGAAGTAAGATACTCACTGCATCAAGCTAATACAACCCTGAACAGAACAGAGGCCACGGATGTTTTGAATAGCAGTTGGTGGGTAGCAGGAGATGGCTGGTCTGGGAGGGTGGGGGTTGGGGGGGGAGACAGGGAAAATAGAGCATTGAGTCCTCTAGCCTTTCCCTACCTACCCAAGGCTGTTTTTCCTCTCTGATAGAAAATTCTTCTTTTCCCTGGCTTCATAGCACATGTCACAGTTGATAATAATGCATTTGAATGATATATGCATTTGTCCCCTGTCTGGCTCGCCATAGACTGTAAGCTTCATGGGGATCTGGGCTATGTCTGTTCCATAAACCACTGCAGCCCAGTGTCTAGCACCGTGCCTGCACATAGGAGACACTCATTAAATATTTCTTGAATGAATGAATGACTACAATCATCCATTTAACCAGAGACAGTTAACCATACCCTGGGCCCTTTCTGGTTTTTCCAAAATGATCCATCCCCTTATCCTTACCCCCAGATAGCTCATCTGCTGAGCTTTTCTTCCTTTTTGCGTTCTTTATCCTAAACTCAGGCCCTGCCACAGTTTCTTGCTTCCTTTTTTAAGAAACAGCTATACGGAATAGGCAGAGGAGGGTTGACGGCTGTTTGATTTCTCTCTGGTTTTGCCTTTTGATGATATAAACTACTTTCAGCTCAGTTTAATCCTCTGAAGTACGATAGGGTAGAACTATTGTTCCCATCTTCCAGATGAAGAAAATTGGGGTGAATGGACTCATTCCATGTCACAGCTAGTGAGTGGCAGAGACACAGCTAAATCCCAGCTGTCACGGCTCTCAGTCACATGACACTCCCCCTCTCCTTGGCTGCTCTGTGGGGAGCCCCCTGTGCATGCAGCCCCCACGTCATGCCCTGGGGCTGACGGTCCCTGGCAAACCATGTGAAGTGGGACTAATTTTCCTCCAGAAAACAACTAAGGAGAAAAATGTAAAAGTCTCACAGGAACAATTTTTGTTCCTCCTGTTGGCATCCACTTCCCTTCCGGCGGCCATCAAGCAACTGGGGGACATTTCAACACAGATACCTCCATAGGTCCTCACCCCTTCCAGCTCTCTGACTTTGGACAACTTCCTTAAGGTCTCTGCACCACCAGTGTCTCATCTGTAAAATGGGGATAGTAACAGTGTCTCCTTCATGAGGTTTCTGTGTGGTTTAAGTGAACGAGTACACGTCAAACGCTTACACAGGTGCCTTAATCAATATTTGCTGACCCAATAGAGAGAGAAATAAAGTAAAAGAAAAGAGAAAGGGACAGCTGGTGCAGGGAGAACGATGTGGAAAAAGTGAGGGCAGAGTGAGAAAGATAACCTGTTTTTTTTTAATGCTTTTTATCTTAAAGCAAGAGCCTTATTAGAAGAGCCGAAAATCTAACGTGGAGCCCAACCATTCCACTCTCGCGCTGTGTTACCTTGAGCAAGTCAAGCAACCTCTCTGGACCTTCATTGCAGCATCTGTAAGATAGCAGCATGGATTTAGATCATCCTTAAGGTTTTCTCCATGTTTTCTCTGACACTGTGAGCGTACACATTCCATCAGCTTGAAACATGATGTTGACTCTCCCTAACATTTGAGAAAGGTGGGGTGGGGGTGGGGAGAAACCAAATGCGCATCTCCGGGCCTATGCTGTTCTACCTGTGACAAAGCGGCCTGCCCTGGAGCACCGCTTCGATCTCGCACTGGTGCTCAGCTCTGCCTCTTCATCACGGCGGGACTCCGAACAGGATGCCCAGCATCTCTGAGCCCCCCCTTCATCATCTGCACCAGAAGACTAAAGGAAATGAGGTGGGTAAAATGCTCCCCGCAGCCACAGACACATGGTAAATGCTCACTGGATTGTTACTGGCGTGTGTGATCAAAGTGTGCACAGTGTCACAGCCCCTAACAACCCGCTCCGAGGCCAAAGGACAATGAGTTTCCTGTGCCTGGTATTTGGGCCATTTTCTCCAACCAGCATTCATAGAAAATCTATTATGTATTCAAATTTGAACCAGGTATGGGGTAGAAAAATCATGAATCATGAGCTCTGATGCCAAGGTTCAAAGGTCTGCATGCACCTGTTCAGGTCCTAATGCGTTCCTGGTCCTGTGCCATATTATCCTCTTTAACCTTCCCAGCAACCCTGCTGGAGGTTCGAAGAAGCGAACTAGAGGGAGCTGCAGGGTGGAGACTGGAGGGAGTGATGGGGAATTCACAGGGCTCCGCCAGGACCGCACCAACTCCCTCCCCTCTTCAAACATCCACCAGCCAGTAGTCATGGAGTTCCCAGTGTGGGAGCCATACGGAGACTCTCAGGGTGGAAACAAATACGAGGGCCTCCAGGAATTTCTCTCAGCCCTCTCTTCGGAGCCCTCCTGCCCTTTCCCTTCTAGTACTTCTTTCAGGAAAGGCTGGGGCATAAATGAGCTGTACCCAAGCCTGCGTGAGAATCGGTGGCCTCTGCTCTCTCCCAGGGAAAGTTTTGTTTTTGCAGCTTGATTGCTCATATCTTTTGGAACAAAACCCCAAGCCTCCTCATTCCTACCTGTTAGAACCCAAAGGCCTTAACCCAGCACACAAGGGCCTTCACAGCCCGCCCGCCTCTCTCATTCTCACCCCAGCCAGCTTACCTGCAGCTGCTCTTGTCTGATTCCAGCCAAAAGGCCCTGGACTACTTGTCCACACCCCCATCCTTTCCATCTCTGAGAGTCTACTGGTCCCTCTGCTGGAATATACACACACCCAAACCCTGCCCTCTCAGGCCCAGCTAAGAGATCACCTCCTCCAAGAAGGCCTCCTTGATCTCATGGCTAGAAATACTTTTTCTCTCAGAGACACTCAGAGCGCCACACTTCACAAACTTTATTTGGGATATAATTTGTTTTCATATGAATCAGCCCAGAGATTTTGTGAAAATGCAAACTCAGATATAATAAGTCTGAGCGGGATCCTGAGATTCTGAATTTCTAAGATACACGCCCATGATACTGATGCTTTTGGTCTGTAAGTTGCATAGAGTAGCAAGTGATCTCCACCCCTATCTGTGTATCAGAATCACTTGGCAAGCTTACTAAAACTCCAGATCCTGGGCCCAGAGATGCTCTGGGGTTTATGGGGCCTGAGCTCATTCCATATGGAGGACCCTTTTAAAAATATGTATAAAATTATCAATAAGAAACGCTGGAGCCCCTCTCCGGGTGCTGGGATGGGGCGTACAAGGGAAGGATCCTGAAGTGTAAGCTTCATCAGCTTCAGGAGAATTCCATCTTTGCCTGGTCCACACACTGACAATCTCAGGACGGTGGAAATATATATGTGCTTTATTTTGTTTTATTTCCAGAATTTCTCCAGGTGAATCTTCGTAGCTCTTCCCTGGACTCACTCCCACTTTGGGGGACCACTGTCCAGAATTTCTTGATCTCTCCCTGACTGTGGGCTTCCCTCTCTCTACCCCTTCCATCCCCGAAGGCCCCCATGGCAGGCTTTGGGCTCGATCCCTCCGATACTAGGATCCAGGAAGGGTAGGCTCCTAACTTAAGAAGCTCAGGGTCTACTGGAAAACCGGTCACAAAATGAACTTTGCATCAACTGTCCAAATGCTGCAGGGACAAGAGGAGGGAACAAAATTTCACCCAAACAGGAGGACGAGGACAGGAGGTCTCCCAGAAGGGCTGCCATTCAGCTGAGTCTTGCTGAATTACTGGGGCTTTTCCAAAGAGGGAGCACCCGGGACAGAGGTGTGGATGCCTGAAAGAGCAGTCTCTTCAAGAACCAACCAAGTTGGGGCACCGGGGTGGCTCAGTCGATTAAGTGCCTGCCTTCAGCTCAGGTCATAATCCCAGGGTCCCGGGGTCCAGCCCCATGTCAGGCTCCCTGCTCAGCGGGGAGCCTGCTTCTCCCTCTCCCTCTTCTGCTCCCCCTGCTTGTGCTCTGTGCTTGCTCTCTCTCTCAAATGAATAAATAAAATCTTTAAATAAATCATAATAATAATAAAAAGAACCAACCAAACAAACCCACGTTTGGCAGAAGAGGAGGCCACAGAGTGGGGGCGACGGTCAGGGATGTGACAGGTGGTCCTGGACCTCAGGAGTTTGGGCTCATTTGGAACAGTATGGTGGGCACGGGAGGTGTTTGAGAAGGGAGTGGCATAATCCGGACTGCGTTTTGCATATGTATGCCTTACTTCCACTTCTAACTATAATTAGTTCTTTCTGTGGCTGATCCCACTATCAGATCCAGAGACCTGCCTTCTTTCCTCTTTCTATTTTTCTTTCTTTCTTTCTTTCTTTCTTTCTTTCTTTCTTTCTTTCTTTCTTTCTTTCTTTCTCTCTCTCTCTTCCTTCCTTGGCTCTAATTCTCTAGCTACTATTCCTTTTAAAGCAATCACTATATGTCACATAGTCTGCTAAATGTTTTAGTCTAATTCAGTTGTCCTACTGACTCTGGAAGGTATATAAAATGATGTCAGTTTTACAGATGAACTGAGGCTCAGAACATTTAAGGGACTTGCCCGAGGTAACAGATAGAAAATAAGAAAAGCCTGGAGACCCGAGCGTTAGCACAGTGCCAGGCACACAGCAGGGATGAAAAATCCTGCATGAATTGATAGCTGAACGCTGAGATGAAGACCTCCACTTGTTAGGCCAACTTTGGAAAGCGTGTTTGGAGTTGGAGGGATATGGGGCCTTCCTGGTTCCTGGAAGTCCCAGGTTCCTTCCTCCAGGGTGTTTAATCCCTTGTTCCTCTGCAGTCCTTTCTGGCAGCCAGGCTCTTCCCTCACATTCTCTGACTCAGTTAAGGAAAAGGTATAGTGGTGGACAGACCACAGAACTTTATGAAGACAGTTGATTTAGTGATTTTATTTTATTTGTGTGTTTGGGGGTGGGTGGGTTTTAATTATGTTTCTAACCTATTCACTTTAACTCAACCCAATTCTTTCGTTGCATGTAAGACAAATGAATTAAATTTTAAAAATATTTAGTGAGTGTCTGATATTGCCACTGGAGGCAAGTGATTGAGTGAGAAGCCCTGCGGAGGCTCTAGGCTTCTGGAAACAGACAATTTGAATCTGATAGAGATCTTGATTTTAGTTCTTCTCCTGGAATCCATTCCAATCCACCACGAAATGTGGCTCCTCCTTCATGGTTCAAACACTAACCATTTCCGCCAAGGAATTCACCCTCATTTGCCTGTTCTCACTGTCAAGAATGGTGATGGTCGTGACCTTTCCTACAGCATGTGACCGTGCTTTCTGTATCTCAGGGGATTCCCCACAACCATCCGAGGAGCAAAGCAGAGTGAAATCAGTATGGCTTCTCCCCGACAGAAGCTCAGAGAGGTTCAAAAACTTGCCTGGGCCACACAGCTAGGATACTGGGGCACCCGCTCCAGAAACCAATGTCTTGGAGGCAAGGGACAGTTCCAATATGACATTATTGATAAGTCACCTGGTAGGTAATCCATATTCATTCTCACGCAAATTGGTCTTCTCTTCCCAGATATGCTGCAGACAATTCATAGGAAGGACACTTCTCTTATTTCCCACTTCCCATGCATCAATGACGATTATGTGGCCAACACGCTAAAAGCTACTATATGGAAGGGACCAGGGACGCAACTAAGGATAAAAGAGATATCTTCCTGCTCTCTGAGAGTGTACAGTCTAATGGAATAATCATCTTTTATGACTTTGTAACTTCTTACTATGTCCTAAGGCTTGTGTTCTCCATTATTCAGATGAGCATACTGAGATGAGAGAGGAACAAGGAACTATTTGGGCTAGGGAAGCTAGATTCCCATGGATTCCCCCCAAAGAAGCTGGCCCAGGACCAAGCCAACATAGCCTGATAGAGCAGAGAAGAACATGGCTCTGGAAGACAGAGTCCATCTCAGCTCAGCCAGTGACCCGTGTGATCTTAGGAAGGCTCTTGGCCCCTGCACCTCAGCTTCTCCATCTGTAAAGTAGGGTCTCAACAGCCAGCTCCCAGTTTTGCTCTGTGGCTCTGCAGACAAAATGAACGTGAGGCCCTCAACTAAACAGCTGACCCAGAGCAAGAGCTTGATACATCGTAGCTGTTGCCACTACGACTGTGACTCCGTGGCAGACGGGGCCCGAGCGCGCATCACGTAGGCACCGGCTACTTCGGCAGTGCCTTCCGCCGGAGACGGTTCCTGAGAGCGAAATGCTCTAAGTTCTCCACCCGCAGCTGCGCACGCAGCCAGGGACTGAGACCACTCACCACAGGGCCGATTGCCGTGACCGGTGGATGCCAGTGTCCCCTCGCTGGAAAGGATGACGGGCGCAGCTCAGGACACACCAGCCGCCAACAGGCTTCCGAACCCCGCCAAGCCCTCCTGCCCACTCGAGCACCAAGGGGAGGGGGGGACTGTGCCATAAACACACGTTTGCTTTCATTTGGCTTAGCTGACTGTGTGTTTTGTTAAACAAATTTAGGTTTGGAAAAGATTATTTTTGGTACACTGCTGCATAATTAGATGAATTTTCATGAGTTTATTCTTGAAATAAACTTTGAAATTGTCCATGTTTTACTGTTTTTTAATCATCTGCAGATACTGTTTTTTGAGACTTAGCATGAAAAAAAAAACCTTGTTACATATCAGTTTAATTTAGATTCAAATAAAATAATTTTTTGAATTTGCAGCAACAACAAGTCTGCGAAAGTGGTTGTAACTGGTGCTGAGTTGTTTGAGGATCAAGATAATTACAGTATAAAGGATAAGAGAGAATATAATATCCTGGCATCCAGCGCCTATTCAGCTAATCCCCAGCCCTTGACAGATGTTCAAACACAGTATTTTTAAAAGCTGACTTTTAAAAAAACAGGGCGAGTCACTTATTAGATATAAACAACATGATAAGAAATTCAAAGTCTGACATCCATTATGAACTGTCCGTGCTGAGAAGCCTGACACAAGGTAGAGAGTCACATGTGCGGCGCTCATTGCTGTAATGTGCGCCCCAGGCAGGGCTGGGGTTGTGGCCACGCGTCCCCCACTTTGCCAGGAGCTTGGGCTCCACTGGCACCGGCCCGCTGGGAGGCAGAGTCCCAAAGGCAGTTTCCACGCTGCTGTCCACTTGCGCCGCGACAGCGGCTCCTCTTTGGCGGCTGGGTGAAGGCGAGGATGCCGGCAGCCCGCCCCGGGACGGTTTGGCCGGCTTTGAACCACAGCGACAATAGCCCAAAAAGACAGCCAGGCAGATGGAGGGGCAAGGAGCAGTGTATTTGTTGGCTCAAGGCTCGCTCTTGTCTTTGGTCCCTGCCACTCCTGTCCTCACACATCCCACAGATGTTCTACTGAGTCTATCTGTGGGTATCAAGGCCAGCTACTGACCTCTAGGGTCCAGAGACAGTAAGACCTCCTTCCTGCCCTGCCTCCGAAATCTCCCAGGACAGTAAAGGAGAGAAGTGACATCCATCAGTAACAACAACAATTAGTATTATTATTATTACTTATTGAACTTTGTTTATATACTAAGCTTCATTTCAAGTGTCCTTATGAACCCCCACAACAACTTTATGGAGCAGGCACTGTTCTTATGCCCATTTCACAGATGAGGAAACTACAGCACAGAATGAATGAGTATACGATGAAGGGATTCTGAACGGGCGGCGATAGATGGAGTTTGCTAATGTGGAAGTGCTGGAGAAGGGCATTCAGGGCAGAAAGAACTATGCAGGGAGAACAGGAAAAAATTAAATTAAGACACCAGGCTGCACCAAGGATGACACAAAATTACTTTTTGTTGTTCATCTATGTAAGTGGAATTCTGTACAAAAAGCCCTTAGCATATGGGGAAGCACAAACCAGACTGAGAATGGTGGTGCTTTCCTCGCTCATGCCAGATCTTTTATCTGAGGTCCTTGAAACTGCGTCTGGATCAGCGATGGCTCCCAAGTGGCAAAGTGTTCTGGAAAGAAAGGCTTCTTTCAGGGCCTGAGCCTGGAGCCATAGGTCTGGGCCGCAGAGTCAGGCTTCAACATTAAGAGAGGCTAGTGGATCTCGAGGCAGGGCGAGGTGGGTGCTGGGGATTGTGAAGCGCAAGCGAGTTCAAAGGGGAGCCACCTGCCCTACCTGTCGTTTCCATCTGATGCTCCATTATGTACGTCATCCAGCTACCTCTAATCTCTTTCCAACACTGCCAAGAATGGCCTTATCGGCCTATTACTTTAAAACAACTGCAGAAAAACATCTTCTTTTAAAGAATATTCCCGTTCTTCCCCCCAGTCCTCACCCCTGCTCAGAGAGCACATCCTTCCACGCAGATCTGCATCTAGAGCAAGGGAGAGCGCTTCCAGGAGACCACGCGAAGAGCCTGACACAAGTCCCCTGCTGTGTGGTGGCCTGGCTGTGACATGCTTTTGCCCTGTAACAGAGCCAGGCTGGACCTGGCTAGCTGTCCCATCCTTGCAATGAAGGAGAAGGTGGCGGGCTGCTGGCTGTGACTGGCACTCCCACAGTTTGCCAGGGCAAGAATTTCTTGAGTAGTTTCTGGGGACTAGATGCTGGCCCCTGTGGGAAAAAGCTATGGGGAGGTCTGAGGTCTTGCACAAGAAGGTACCGGGAGGTGATGGGGGAACACAGAGCAGGGAGACTAACTCCTCCATCCCAGGCTTCCCCTAGGCTCCACTGCGAGAGAGCAGACGTCCCCAGTGTGGTCGCAGTGGCATGCTCTCTTGGGCAGCTCTAGAAAGGCACAATGCTTGCAAAGAGCACCCCTTTCAAGAACATCTCAGTCCTGGCTTGCACTGGGGAAGGGGGTGAGCCTGGGTGTGGGCCCACAAGGGGCTGCATTCCTGCTCTGTCAGTTCCCCTGGAGGTGTCCACGGTTCAGGGTCCTTCACCCTCCTCAGGGTTCCTGCGGCCACCATGGGATTCAAGGGACCTGGGGCTCTGGTCATCATCTTCTGTTTCCTTCGGAACAACCATCTCAGATTCTCTGAGCTCACGCTGGGTTTCAAAAGTTTCCTATCATTTCCCCCAGAATAATAGCAGCCAGCCTTCAGGGAGTGTTTTCTAGGTCTCAGGGACCGCTGGAGTTTACGTGGACTATCTAATGTCATTCACAGACTGCTCTGAGAATAATGAGTGCCTCTCCTTCAAAATCTCACTAAGGATGGGCTTCTGGGGGGCGCCTGGGTGGGTCAGTCGTTAAGCGTCTGCCTTCGGCGCAGGGCGTGATCCCAGGGTCCTGGGATCCAGCCTTGCATTGGGCTCCCTGCTCTGCTGGGAGCCTGCTTCTTCCTCTCCCACTCCCCCTGCTTGTGTTCTCTCTCTTGCTAGCTGTCTGTGTGTGTGTGTGTGTCAAATAAATAAATAAAATCTTTAAAAAAAAATGGTGGGCTTCCGGTGGTGACAGACTGAACAGATGACTGAATGGTGGAAGGAAAGGAGGAAAGAAAGGAGATCAGCAAGAACATAGGAAAGGAACCACTCAGACCACTTACTGGTTGGGGATGACTTTGAGCAGATTTTCTTGCCTCTCCGAATTTTTCTTCTTCCCTTTGTAAAAAAAAGTTATTGGTGCTCAAAGAGTAGAAAGGTGTAAGATGCAAAAGCATTTTGGTTTGCTCATAGCAAACTCATTTGTTTTTATTGTAGAGTAAATCTGACCTAACTTTGTCAATTGACACATCCCTCCTTTCGGTGTGGTCGGCTGTGGAGCCGGCATCAGCATCCCTGGGAGCAACAGGAAAATTCTGACGTGCCCTCCTGCACCCCCCATAAAAACCATAGCTTCACATCATTCAAACAACACAAAACAAATAAACAAAAAACCAGCTGTCTGGTCTGTGCTCAGTCACCTCCAATAACAGAGAGGCCAACTACTTCTTGAGGCATTTGAACCACGGCCGCTCAATCCGAATAGTGGACCAGTTGCTTCTTGGGTTGAAATTCCTGTCTACATCATTGGATGAGGAAGCAGAGCTTTCTTGGGCTGAGCCTCTGCTTTTCTCTAATTGGGTAAAGCATAGATTCACAGAGTGTCAGAGTTTAAAGAGAATTTAGAAATCTGTTCTAGGGCCCTAATCTACAGATTAAGAAAGTCTATATGGGAGAGCTAACCTTTTCATTGGTTGGGAAAAGAATTTTATCATTTGAACTGCTTGTCCACACTGCTGGACTGAATGATTTCTCCTTGGGATTCATTAAGAGGAAAGTCACTTTGGCCTCATGGGTACAAAGTGCCCATTTCAGAACCGCCTCTCTGTGATGCTTCTGGTACATTGTTACAGTAATGGTGCCCAAAGGGGTTCACACCACCCTGCATCTCTGCCTTTGGGGAGTTCCGCTGTATACTTACTCTGGGTTTGGCTGTGTGATTTGCTTTGGCCATTGGCACAATTTGAAAAGTGCTTGTGTATTGGGACCTAACCCTCTCTTGCTTCCCTTGCAACCCCACCACTAACCCCATGTAATGAAGCCTGGGCAGGCCTGCTGGATGATGGGAGACATGCAGCCCTATTGCCTCCATCACCCCAATCAACAGCCAGCTAACTTCCAGAAGCAGAGTCACCTAGCTGGCTGGCAGTTAACTGCGGGCAGGTGATCGAACCCATTGGCAAACAGCAGAAGAACTGTCCAGCTGAGCCTAAACCTAATTGGCAACCCTTGGAGTCATGAGCTAAGCAAATGGTTGTTGTTTTAAGCCACTAAGGTTTGGGATGGTTTTTTATGCTGGGGTCCTCCAAATTGAATTCCATGGGCCATTCCTCTAACTTATATGTCCATCAGTTCAGGATAGTCTTGGCAGTGAGCGGGTCACTAGTTGCAAAGTTTAAAACTCACAAAAGGAAGAGTTATTTTACTGACACTTTTTAATTAGCAAATTTCACAGGCACACATAGATAGACAAGTGCATTCTGAGGTCCTGAGATCCTGCTTAAGGTCACAGAGTCAGCCAGGATTTAAACCCGTATTGACCTGGCTCCAAATTTTAAGCTCCGATATTTTAATAGAAGCCTACCAGACCTTTTATTAGGGCCTCCCTTGGTTGCATCTCTATGCTGGACTCCTAATTTTCCTATGAAGCCTGATCTGCTACCACCATACAGGAGTGGGAGCAACCATTATGCAGCTGTCACAGAAGGAAGGGGAGGAAGAAAATCATGGCAGACTATGCACTGATAATTCCAATCACTAAATTGACCATAAGAGGCCAAGAGCAAGGATTCAAACCCAGGACAACATAGGCTGTGCTGCCTCTTGATATTTGCTCAGGTGAGATTCCGAAAACCAGGCAGCCAGAAAGCCTGCAAAATTATTTGCAGCTACTGGGGCCAATGATTTCTGGTCTGTGCCTGCGTTGTTAAAGGCATCAGTCTTAGGCTGAGGACTGGTGGCTTTTTCTCTGCTCCTTATTTTTAAAACACCTCTGTGTCATCTATAGATTGCTTCTCAGAGGCTGAAAGAGGGGACATAGTGGCCAGCCCTAGATCCTAGAACTCCATGAAAGAAGAAAAGTGTTTCTCATTGTATTTTTACCACTGTGGTAGTCACTGTGGGAAGTTACTTCTACACGGTGCACCTCGAGTATTCCTTACCACCACCTGGAACAGTGTGATTATCCTCATATTACAGATGCTAATTAATAGCAACTCCCAATCAATAGAACCCTGGGAAAACCATATTTTACTGTAATTGGGTACTTTCCTGGCGCCACAAAAGGATTTGTTCTCTTTAGCTCGCTAAACATTTCTCCTCTGATTTTATTTGTTTCCTTCATTTGCTTAGCAAACTCTTTTCCACAAAGGTAGAATCCTGTGAAGAGAAAACTCCAGGAACATTCCAAATTGTCTCATTCAAAGAAATTCTGGGATAATGAATATGTGGTTGCAGTTCTCATTCCCAAGCTATGGGCCCTGGGAATGCAAGCAGGTTCAATGTCCTGGACAGAGTCCTAACTCCAGTGGAGCGAACGGGCCCTCTGACATTTGTGATTGACTGTACGGATTCTCGAACCCCATGCACACGGCGTCTTCCCATTTTCTTGTTGCCCTTCAAGTTCTGTTGGTTTTGTTCAGATGTGTTCAATGAGTTTGTCCTGCGGCAGCCAGGGAATGGCTAACAAGTCTTCTGGGCCCTTAAAAACCCATTAGAATGTTATTTCTTACCAAGTGAAAAACTAACCTCATGCCAGATGCAAATAGGGCTCAAGCCATCAGAAATAAAGTTTGATTCTGAAGGAAAATTCCACCAAGACATGAAAGTTCTTCAGCTTGGAAAAATAGTCTTTGATGTCTAGTCCAACTCAGCCATCTGATATAATTATTAAGAGTATAAGTCAGCTTGGGTTCAAATCCACTCTCTGTTACTTCCTAGCTCAGTGACCTAGAGCCAGTTGCTTTACCTCTCTGAGTTTCTATTATATCACCTGAAAAACTAAAATGATAGCTACCTCATTGAACTATTGGAAGATTAAACACTGTATTACAGGTATATAAGTTAGGATTCTGTTTAGCTGTAACAAAAAAAAGAAAGTGACTTAAATTAGTAGAGGTGCATTTCCCTCTCACTAAAAAGAAATTGAAAACTTGACAATCTAGTATTGGCATGGCACCTCCAGAGTTGTCAGGGGCCCAGGCTTCCTCTACTCTGCTGCTTTTTCACCTTTGGCACTATCCTCCATTCTCGAGGTCACCTCCACCTCATGAACCCCATGGTTCAAAATGGCTGCCAGGCACCAACTCTCAGCCTATATTCTAGATGGGAAGGGAAAGGAAAGGTAGAGGGAACAGAGGGCATAAAATCATGTGTTTTGAGTGGATTGTTATCTGTTTAGGAAATTTCCTAAAGTTCCAAACAATAATTTCTTGGATGTTTTGGGCTTCCTTAGCTGCAACGGAAACTGGGACATGACCTGCGGTTGAACATAGTGTATTTACAATAAAAACTTGGGATTTTGTGAGTAAAGAAGGGGAGAATGCAATTGGATAGTTAACTAGTAGTCTGTTTGCAACATTTGAAGTACTTAAAAATGGTGCCTGTTACTTAGTTGGCTGTAAAGTTGGAGGAGATGGCCTGCGTGGTGAATGGAACATAATAGCCCTTGGAGTCCAGTGGACTTGAGTTAAACCACAGCTCCACCCTTCCTGGAATGACGTGGTGAGCATTACTGAATTTACCTAGAAGCCTTAGCATTCTGGGTTGTTAAAGCACTTACAAGTATTGACCTTTTGGGATTTCTGGGCAAATAAAGTGAGACTGAGCATTTAAAGGACCCGACACATAGTAGATGTTCAGTAAATGTGAAGTCCCCTCTCTACTCCACTCCAGTAAGCTCCCAGCTCCTCAGTGCCAAACAAGAATTAGAGGAATCATCACCTCTCAGCAGGGCCCTGAGAAGTGGTCAGAAAGCTCCCAGAAAACAAAGCTGCTTTGCCCCCAGGCTGCCTGCTTTCTGCCCACAAAGTGCGGAAGTGAGTGAAGCCAACCCTGTAATCAAACAATACCAGATACTTTAATTATAGTTTTTTGCCATGATCTGAATCACTGTTTTCATGTGCATTGCCGTGAATTAATCTCCTAACAGTGGTGTTAATTTCTTGATGGATAAAGGAGTGTTTCAGCTACTGAGGTATTCCACAGAGAAGGGAATGGAGTTCACATTTAATTAGCTCCTACTCTCTGCCAGGCACTGTGCTGAGTGCTTTATAAACCTTGTCTCATTTTTCTCTCACAATAACTCTGTTGGTGGCTATTACCACCTCATTTTATGAGTGAGGGCACAGACACTCAGAGATGTTAAGTAACGTGCCCAATGTTACCGTTTGTACAAATCCCAGAAGTTGAACCGCATTTGTCTGATTCCAAAACTCATGCTCTCGCCACCATATCCTGCTACCTCCCTGCTCTCCCAGCCCCTAGAACCCAGAAGTTTTTAGAACAGGACTGGTGAGGCATCTTGGAGGAGAGGGAAAGGAAGACCAGGCTGGAAGTCGGCTCACTGTCTCTTGAGTCCTGGTTCCAATTTCCCAGCTCCAGGAGCTCTGTAAGACATTGTCCTTCTAAAGCCTCATTTCCTTTCTGGAAGGGAGGTAAGAGGGGGCGGTTAACAGGATGATCTGAGATCTCCCTTGCAGCTCTGAGAATCTACAACTAGAGAGGGACATTTCACACCATTGTTTCTGTATGTTCCAATATTAAGTGTACCTACTGTGAACCGAACTTCACTGTGGGGCAAAATAAAGCACAAACAAGATGCAGCGACTATCTGAGGAAAGTTAAACTGAAATCTGGAGAAAGGGTAGCAGAGTTTATCTAAATATGTGGAGATACTTGGAGGAACTTTCAAGAAATTGCATTGATCCAAAAAGTTAATGTCAAAGGGTAGTGGGCTTCCTGTCACTGGAAGGAGGTCTTTCACACACATGGCTGGGCCAGCCCACAATAACGCCACAATTATAATATTGAGTGATTGGACGAAAGGGTATCTGAGACCAAATGCTGACCTAATACATGGTCATTAGGAAAGGATTAAAGATATAATCATAGCCAAACTGAAAGTCCCATCCTCACTCCCCCTCCCCCAATTCTAATCCTTAGGAACAACAAACAGTGGTTTTCCTTCCAAATCTCTCTTCGAGATATTATCTTACCAATCAGGCGTCCTGAAATTCCTATTCATCGTGCGTACCCTTACGTGATGGCTCACAAATGATTGCCCTCATTCCTTTTATCAGTTGTGCAATGTTCCGCAGACGACGGGCTTGAGACTCATTGCTGCACAAGTATTTCCCATGTTCTGTCCCCCTTTGCATATCCCTCTATCTCACCCCACCTCTGCTAAAGACAATATCTTCCTTATTTGTTCAGATTGATTTTGCAAGCTTACTTATGGTACTGTCTTATTAAAAATCCATACATAGCTTTAGGAAGGTACATGGTTGCATCTGTCCATATTTTCTCTTTTGACATCTGCATTTCCTATCTCGCTTCAGAAAATCTTTATTATTCTGTCTTATTTAGCTATAGTCACAGTAAAACTGCATTACAGACCACCCCAAGTTGTAGTGGCTTAAAATGTAATCGTTCATGCATCAGGGGACTAAGTATTAGCTGATCTAAATCAGGCTTGGCTTTAAGCTATAGCTTGGCTTCAGTTCTGCTCCACGTGTCTCTCATCCTCCTTGGATCAGTGGGCTGGCCGGGCATGTTCTTTCCACAGTGATTGCAGACACACAAACTAGTTCATGCCTTTGCTTAGGCCACATCCACGAACATCCTATTGGGAGGCAAGGAGTATGGCCAAGACCAATGTTGAGCGGGGAGAAGTAGGTTTAGATCACACCAGGAGGAGAGGAGAAAGAATATTACACCCCTAAAATTTTAAAAAATGATCTCATTTTATTTAGTTGTTTTACAGGCTTTGGGTGTTTTGTTTGGTTCGTTCTCTATTTGCATTGAATGATGTGTGTGTGTGTGCGCGCGTGCGCGCATTAAGCAAGGCAGCGATCCTGGGCTGTGGTGGCAGGAGGCGGGTGAGTGTGCCATCAAGGGGTATGTAATTAGGAAGGATGAGGGAGCTGCCAGACCTCCACTTTCCAACCTGGGAGCTGGTGCTCCGTTCGGAGAGGTTTATGTAGAATTTCATCCCAGTTAGAGAGTCGATCACAGAATATAGGACGGGGTCTAGGTCCCAGAGAGCTTGTCAAATGGAGGGATTTATATGCGACTGATTTCAGGGCTTTGGGTGATGGTGGAGAATTCTACTCAGGCTTTAGCCCCATCAAAATACAATCATTTCCACAGAAAGCCCACAAGAGGCTGTGCTAACGGACCAGGGGTAATTTGAGGTTCAAAACTGGAAATATAAAAGCAATCAAGAGACATCATGTAGGCTGTGGTGCAGTTTCCTTCATTGTGTTTGTCCTGGGACAACAGGGTGGTGACCCCCCACCCTGCTGTCCCACCCATGCCAACCCCAGGAAGGGAGGGGCTGCCCCGAGCAGGACAGAACAGTAATGAGCAGCTCCTCAGGCAGGTAAGCATTTGGCTCTCCTTCAAACACGCAGGCTTGAAGTGTTTGTTCAACAGCTATTTACTGGAGAAGCTGAGCCCTGCCAGGGTGAAGGGTGTGGAAGTGAAGACCAAGGGGCTGGGCTGGCTTCTCCTCTACAGAAGGAACCATTATGCTTGGCCCCGAATTTGCATATGTCCCCTTAGCAAAACAAAAGCCCCACCGTTAATCAGATTCATCATCTGCACAGCACGGTTTAGCCCAGGTTTGGGGGCTCCTATCCTGTACTAAGAGCTTGATGAAATATGCCTTTGTTTTGAACAGTGTCCTAAGGTTGATGACTCTGTTTTGGGGGATGCCATTGCAGGTTGCTATCCAATTTAATAGCTCTCTATAGCTCACGGCAACCCTGGCCATCCCCAGAGAGAGAGGGCAGCCTGGGGACTGTAAGACAGCAGCGCGGTGGCCTCGCGACTTGGGCTACTCTATTCATACAACACAGTGGCTGTCTGCGGCAGGAGCCTAACAGAATGTTAGCAAGATAGCCTGGCTCTTTGAAAGATATTGAGGAAGACATAAAAAGATGGAAAAATATTCCATGCTCATGGATTGGAAGAATTAACATAGTTAAAATGTCCATGCTACCCAGAGCAATCTACACTTTCAATGCTATCCCGATCAAAATACCGAGGACATTTTTCAAAGAACTGGAACAAATAGTCCTTAAATTTGTATGGAACCAGAAAAGGCCCCGAATCTCCAAGGAACTGTTGAAAAGGAAAAACAAAGCTGGGGGCATCACAATGCCGGATTTCGAGCTGTACTACAAAGCTGTGATCACAAAGACAGCATGGTACTGGCACAAAAACAGACACATCGACCAATGGAACAGAATAGAGAACCCAGAAATGGACCCTCGGCTCTTTGGGCAACTAATCTTTGATAAAGCAGGAAAAAACATCCGGTGGAAAAAAGACAGTCTCTTCAATAAATGGTGCTGGGAAAATTGGACAGCTACATGCAAAAGAATGAAACTTGACCACTCTCTCACACCATACACAAAAATAAACTCCAAATGGATGAAAGACCTCAATGTGAGACAGGAATCCATCAAAATTCTAGAGGAGAACATAGGCAACAACTTCTATGACATCGGCCAGAGCAACCTTTTTCACGACACATCTCCAAAGGCAAGAGAAATAAAAGATAAAATGAACTTATGGGACTTTATCAGGATAAAGAGCTTCTGCACAGCCAAGGAAACAGTCAAAAAAACTAAGAGACAGCCCACGGAATGGGAGAATATATTTGCAAAGGACACCACAGATAAAGGACTGGTATCCAAGATCTACAAAGAACTTCTCAAACTCAATACACGAGAAACAAATAAACAAATCATAAAATGGGCAGAAGATATGAACAGACACTTTTCCAATGAAGACATACAAATGGCTAACAGACACATGAAAAAATGTTCAAAATCATTAGCCATCAGGGAAATTCAAATCAAAACCACACTGAGATACCACCTTACGCCAGTTAGAATGGCAAAGATAGACAAGGCAAGAAACAACAATTGTTGGAGAGGATGTGGAGAAAGGGGATCCCTCCTACATTGTTGGTGGGAATGCAAGTTGGTACAGCCACTCTGGAAAACAGTGTGGAGGTCCCTTAAAAAGTTAAAAATTGAACTACCCTATGACCCAGCCATTGCACTACTGGGTGTTTACCCCAAAGATACAGACGTAGTAAAGAGAAGGGCCATATGCACCCCAATGTTCATAGCTGCATTGTCCACAATAGCCAAATCATGGAAGGAGCCGAGATGCCCTTCAACAGATGACTGGATTAAGAAGCTGTGGTCCATATATACAATGGAATATTACTCAGCTATCAGAAAGAACGAATTCTCAACATTTGCTGCAACATGGACGGCACTGGAGGAGATAATGCTAAGTGAAATAAGTCAAGCAGAGAAAGACAATTATCATATGATTTCTCTCATCTATGGAACATAAGAACTAGGATGATCGGTAGGGGAAGAAAGGGATAAAGAAAAGGGGGGTAATCAGAAGGGGGAATGAAACATGAGAGACTATGGACTATGAGAAACAAACTGAAGACTTCAGAGGGGAGGGGGTGGGGGAATGGGATAGACTGGTGATGGGTAATAAGGAGGGCACGTATTGCATGGTGCACTGGGTGTTATATGCAACTAATGAAGCATTGAACTTTACATCGGAATCCGGGGATGTACTGTATGGTGATTAACATAATATAATAAAAAATCATTAAAAATAAAAAAAAATAAAAAATAAAAATTAAAAAAAAAAAAAGATAGCCTGGCTCTTACCTCCCACTTGGAGACCTGGTTTGCATACTTTCTCTGTGCACTTCTAGCTGCCCCATCCCTGATCAGTGCCTGTATGTGGAAGTCAGCCCCGGCAGAAAATCTCCCTGTGATGCAATCACCTATTTCATCTCATAGCTCATCTTCGGGGGAATGAGAGAAGGTCTCAGGAATAAGGTTTACTGGGGTTTTGTGACGTGGGGCTCGTCGGCCCAAAGCTTAAGGAGTTTAGGCACTTACTTCCCAGAGTGTGTGCCAGGCCTCATCTCTGCTCAGAACACCCCAGTGCCTTTCAAATTTATACAGTATTCTCTTCGAGAAGAGTGCCCTTAAATACAATCTTTCCATCTTCTTCCATTTCTTTAAACCTGTTGGTGTCCCTGGGACATTGGCATCTCGCACGCCCTCCTACAGAGAGCTACCCCGCCCCTGCCTGAGCTGGGACCATGCGGGCTCATCGGGGCATCCTTCCGAAGAAGCCGTGCCATCAGATTGCAGAGGGCAAGGAAATCAGAGAGGGCTTGGCACTGAGCCACATTCTCTCCATGGGGCACTCTGGGAGAGGAGCCCCTGAGGACAGAAAGCTGGACAATGCAGGGCCCTGGGCTGAATATACAGTGCAGCCCAGTGCCAATCTGTCCCCTTTATTAAGAACACTGAATGATCTAATACTTTTCATTCAGCTGTGGGAGTGCTTCACTGTGACACTTGGTAAACACACGAACATCAACTGACACAAGAGAAGCAAAGGATTATTTCTAGTTTCGTAAGAGACTGTCTTTGGAATTGTGGATTTATCGATAGAGGCACTGCCTTAATGTTCTGTCTTCTGGATTCCATTTACATCGTCTTTCTCTGGCCCACAATCATTCACTTGGGTAGAGTATTGGCTAGGATTCTTTTAGTTGCAAGTGACGGACACAGAGCCCCCATGAGCTTGAGCAGAAAAAACAATTTCAGTGAGGTTTCCACAACCTCACCAGAGTGTTTTCTGACTTCTCCTCGCCACGCCCACCCTCCCCCTTGAAATGGCTCAACTTCTCTGCGAGTGGGTCCTTTTCTTTCCTCCCACAATGTGGTTTTTCCTCTGCGTAGCCAGGGATGGTGGCAGAGGGCTGGCTGATGTGGCTGCAGACAGCTCTAGGCTTACATCACCTCCACTTAACACCAAAAATAAATAGAAAGTTTCTCTCTCTCTCTCTCTCTCGAGTCTGGCTGGGTACAACATCCCAGGGAAAGTTCCTAAATTGCCTTGCTTGAGATGGGCACTTCTCTTTCAAGTGGTTGGCATACAGCTCCGGATGCACATTTGTCTGGGATGCTTTCTCAAGGCCCAGTACCTGAGCCCTATGTCTGGAGATTCTGATTCGTTTGGTCTGGTGGGACCTGGTGTCAGTATTTTTAACAGCTTTCTGCAAGTGATGAGAATAGCCAAGCTTGACTGCTGCTTTAGACTCATTCATTTATTCTTCGAAAATCAATTTGAGGACCCACCCTGTGCCAGGCAGTATGCTAGGCGCTGATAGAGCAGCGAACAAGCCAGGTAAAATCATCCTCATGAAGCTCACACTCTTCGGCGGAAGGCAGGCAATAAACCCATTAATAAATGAATAAATAAATAGTGCTAATAAATAAATAAGTACTATCCAGAGAATAAAAACAAGGCCAAAGCATGGGTAATGAGAAGAAGCAAGCCATAAGCAGCTTGCAAAGAAGAATATTTGGGCAGAGGGGACAGCTAAGGCAAAGGCTGGGAGGCAGGAACAGATGGACCCTATTGCAGAAACGAGAAAGCAATATGGTGGCTGAAGGACAGTGAATGGTGAAGCGAGCAACATGGAAGGGGGTCAGAGAGACAGGCCGCAGGGGGGCTGCCCCAGAGCTTTGCAAACAAAGCCACGGGGTATGGATTTTATTCTGTGAGCCATGGGATGTCAGCAGACACAGAGGAATAACTGGGCTTGGATTTATATGTTCAAATGCTTACTCTGGCTGCCGGGTAGAGAAAGAACTAGATGGGGCAAGAGTCGGAAGGGGTAGGCCAAGTAGAAGGCAAAACAATTGTCTAGCTGACCGGTGATGTTGGCTTCGTCTAAGTTGGTTTCGGGAAGAAGTGAACGGACATAAGTTGAGTTTTGGAGATTGAGTCAACGGGACACCACAATGTAGCCCCGTAATCATTCCTTCCACATCCTCCATATCTGGCGAGGGGAGTGGGGGGCCACATACTCCAGCTAGGAGGGGCTCAAGACATCTTTGTTGCTTTAATGAAACCAGAGTCCAGAGGCATGCAGATGTACAAGAAGGGATGGAAATACAGCTCTGAACTCACAGAGCCACAGAGCAGGACTCCCTAATGAAGCCTAGGTCCTGGCACAGTGCTTCACCCATGAAGAAGGGGAGCGGATGGGGACCGAGTGTTGCCGGAAGACAGTCAATTTAGTGACCCTGAAACCTGTGTAGGAAACAACAATGAACGTGGGAGATATGCAGAGAGGGCTCTCAGCTCTGCCCTTGGGCAAGAGGCTTGACATGGGGAGACCCTGCCCCACCATCATGGTAAAGAGACGTTGAGCCTGTCCTGGTGCCTGTCTCGCTAGGACGGCCCCAAGAGAGTCAAAGCAGGTGACATTAAGCAGGTATATATACCCTGGGACCCAGCAATCCTAGCTTCGGTGTGTTTTCCAGAGAAATGCTTGCGAGGGTCCACAGTGACCTGTCATGACATAGTGCGGAGTGGGGTAACGTCGGGCTGGGAGTCACCCAGGCAGGAGTAGATGGGTAAATCAAGGCAGCTGCAGACTGTGCACTACCGTGGGGTCATCAGCAGCGGCAAACTCAGTGTGTCCAGAACGACGTGGGAGATCTTAAAACCGTGGTGTCCAACGAAGAATGGAAGAACAGTACCACAGATAGAACGTAGGACAATACTGTACATGTCAATTAAAAACACATACTCTGATGGCATGCTTACAAGGAAACATGCATACTTCTGGGGATATATTAAATACATGCGTACATTAGCATGGATGCCGACAAGGACAAGGAATAGGAGTAGGATTGGGGATTGTGGACAGCAGAGTAATGCCCCTGCCCCCGCCCCCACCCCTACCCCCAGAGATGTCCACATGATAATCCCCAGAACCTGTGGGTCTGTCTTATTATGGGAAATTCAGCTTGCAGATGGAATTAGCATTGCTGATCAGCAGGTAGGGAGATTAGCCTGGATTATCCAGGTGGGCCCAGTGCATCACCAAGGTCCTTAAGAGTGGAAGAGGGAGGCAGGAGTGTGGGTCAGAGGGAGATGTGACTATTTAGGAGTGGTAGTAACATAAGAAGGACTGGGCTCACAGTTGCCAGCTTTGAAGGGAGAGAAAGGGGACCATGAGCTAAGGGAAGTGGGAGGCCTCTTGAAGCTGGCCTCTAGAAGGAGGAAACAGATTATCTTCTAGGGAATTCCAGAAGGAAAGGCACGCTGCCAACATCTTCATCGTATCCAGAGAGATCCAAGTCAGACCTCTGGTCTACAGAACTATAAGACAATACATCTGTGTTGCTGTAAGGCATGGAGTTTGTGGCAATTTTTTCTGGGAACCCTAGAAACAAACCCAGGGATAAAGGGGCTCGTGTGGGCTTGTGATGATCAGCAATGTGGATTGAACTGCGGAGTCTGAATAAGTCTGGCCCCCTCTTCCAAGATCCAAAACAAAGTTGTCAAAATCAAAGGAAAAGAAGAAGAAAAAACCCCTCAGTATATAACACGAGATGTGACGGAAACAGCAGATCCAGGAATGAGTTCTCACCGTGTTCCAAAGACTGAACTAGAACTTCCTAGGCATGAACCCAACTTTGGCTCCTAGAGGGTAAGGTACTGGGGCTGGCCAGCCAGGCTCACTGGTGCCGGGAGCTATTAACGTCCCATGAAGCCTGTCCATCCCTCTCCCCGCAGAGAACATCATCATTGTCCACTTCTTTAACTTTCCCACTGCCTTCTCTTCCACCCCCACCCCTGCAGCCCCTGTCCCCTGGACCACAGTCAGCATCAAGCATGGTGCCTAGGCCACAGCACACCTGGTGCTTGTGGAGCTGATCCTGTCGATGTATAAGGAAAGGTCCTGACTGCCCTGCACCATCCCAGAGTTTCACATAAGCAGGACCATTCATAAAACAGCCCTGGGACTTCCATGAGCTATTTATTCTCAACAACTTAGAGCAACCCTCGGGGCCCCAGTGTGATGTTTGCGTGTCTAATTTCCGTGAGCTATTGATAAGAGCCCACTCCAACCAGCTAGTTGTCAGCCTTGACTCCAAGGGCCTGGAAAATGTACTATTTGCAATTACTTGAAAAGAAACTAATTAGCTTTAAGGAGGAAACCATAGGTAGAAATGACTGAAATCAGCTGTTCAACTGTGCTTGGCAAAAAATTAAAAGGAGTAGGCGAGCATACTTCTCATTGGTTTCATCTGAAGAAAGAGTAGGAAGAAGGGTGAGCCTTGCAGAGGGGGCGTCTGTGGCGTTTTCTCTGCAGGGAGAGGCCTCTGAGCAGAAACAGTATCAGCGAAGCTTTTGGGTGGCTGAGAGATTATAAAGTGACCTTGAAAGCCGCAGGTGGACTTGGTTCAGTGGCTGCAATGAAAGTTATTTAAAAGAGCCTTTAGAAATGTGTGCCAATCTTCAATGTAAGTGCGAGATTTCTGCATTTGGTATATAAATTTCGTGTCCTCCTTCAGATGTGGTCATTTGGAGTCACTTCTCAAAACAGATTTAGAAACACTATGTTGCAATTTCTCAGAGCCTAGCACTCTGCCTGCTAGACAGCAGGTAGTGATGAGAAAGGGCCAGGTGCTCTAGAGATCTCCTTGAATGTGACAGGGGTGGATGTCCCTGCGGGAGAGTGTTACCAACAGTCCAGAGGAGCAGCAGGAGGCGACAGCAGCCCCGGAAGAAAAGATGCTTCCAGATGTGAATCAGAGCCATGACCAGTATTCTCACTGTTTACAGTAGCAGCGAGAGAACTGTACATTTATCGCTGTTGAGTGCTTGCTAGGTCCTATGTTTAAACGTGTCAACAATTGTTATTTCAGTTTATTCTTGAGGAACCTGAAATATAGGGACCTGACATGGTGACTGTTTCAGAAGACTCTGGGGCAAAGATCTGGGGACAAGTTGTTCATCTGGCAGGTGAGTCCAGGAAATTATCTGCAAAGATGTGAAACATAAAGTAGCGAAGGGAGAGAAGACAACACAAGCTCAGTTATAATTGATTTATTACAGTGGACAGCCAGGGCTCGGCCCTGCTGGGGAACTCGGGAGGACGGAGTAGAATGTTTTCAGTGATTATTCCAAAAAAGAAGGCAAGGACACTGGGGCATTTAGCCACAGACTCCCTCGCTATCGTTGGTTGATGCTGCTTTGGGGACATCAAGTCTGCCCTTCCTGCTTGTCCCATGCTCAGGCCGGCCGTGCTTGCTGGAGCAGACCTCAGCACTGGAGGTGAGACCAGGGGGAGGGAGGTTAGGGCACCAACAGTGCCCGCCGCAGTGCCCCATGCCCAATTTGCCTGGGACAGTCCCAGTTTGCACTTGTTGTCCGGACATAATTATAAATATTCCCCCTTTTGCTCTTACAGATGTCCTGCCCCGGATGATTTCTATGACCAGTCTTGTATGGGAAGAAGCAGTTGCAAACCTGAGAGCCTAAGTTTTCTGCCTCCGTCTTGTCCTCTCTCAGTGCAGTTGTGGCTTTCCTCATCAGCCTCGAGATGCAGGCCCTGGCCAGGTACATCACTGCTCACCAGACCTTCTCCAGGAAGGTTCCAGACCACTGCAGTACCATGGCACACAGTGATTCGTAACACCCAGGCTCCTGATTTTCCTCCTTAATTCACTGAATTAGAACCTCTGGGGCTTGGGGCTGATGATCAGCATTCTGAATGTTTTCTCAGGCTAATCCACACAATCGAGTTTGGAAACTACAGGCCTGGCAAAGGGAGACAACGAGTGTTAACATTTTCTGAGAAGCAGCAAAGTGGGGTAGTTAATAGCAGGACCCCTGAGCTGGCCGGATTCAAATCCCAGCTCTGTCACGATGGCTAAGTGATTTCCAGCACATTACTGAACTTCTGTGTTACTCGCTGGAAAAAAAAAATGGGGATAATAATAGCATCTACTTTATCAGAGCCGTTATGAGGATTAGACAACTTAATCCATATAAAGCCCTTAGAACAGTGCTGGGCACGTAGCAAACACTCGAAATGTTAGTTAGTGTTATTACTAACTGTCAGCATTAATGCCAGGGATCCTACCTAGGCTGTGATATTAATCCTTAGAACAACCACACAAGGTAGGTATTATTGAGGATTTCGGGCAAATAACTTATCTGAGGCTCAGAGGTTAACAAAGTAGGGAGGGGGGGTGGGGTGGAATTCTAGCCCCGATCTGTTACACCTGCCTCCCTGTCCTTGTCAGGCTCATTCCCAGCCTCCACTGTGGCACTCTGGTTTTCACTTGGATCCCTGGGCCCACCAGGGACTTCTGGGAATGGAGAGGAGGGAGGCTCGAGTATTGGTAGCACTTACCTGCTGCAGCCCGTCTGCCTTGGCCGGCGGGGCTGGAGCTGCTCTCTGGGATCTGGTTAGCAGCTAATGATCAGTGGGCTCCGGCTATAATGATCAGATTAGCTGCGCTTTAATCACTGTCTATTGTTTCAGCAGGGAGAGAATTTCACAGCTCATTGACTGCTCTGACTCCTAATCTACACGGAGGAAACAATGTTGCAGCTCATCAAATGCAATCAGCTGCTAATTGAAAGGAAATGGAATTTTACAATTACAGGCCACCTTGCAGCGCTCAGGATTTCTAAGCACTTCTCCCCACCCTCCTTTGCCAGCTCAGCACTGGCAGGAGCACTTGACAACCTGCTAGAGACTTCCCTGAGAGCTGCGTTTAGGACCTGGCCCATTTCTCCCCAGCCCCAGAGCAGCAGAAAAGGGAAGCAGCGTCCTCGCCGATTCCTAGGCTGCCCTTCAAGGCTCACTGCAAAGGAAAAAGCCCTGGGCCGGGTGTGGGCAGAACTGAATGTGCGTCCTGGCTCACCTTTCCCCTCCCGCACCTTGTGACTGGCTATGTGACCTTGGTCATGTCCTCATTTCTCTCTGAGCCCCACTTTCTTTCCAAAATCCAGATTTGCTGATCTCTGAGGTTCTTATCAGTTCTGATGACTCCGTTTGCTCCATTCTTGCTATTATCCCCATCCAGTGGAGAACCTCTAAATTGACACCCTCTTTCTTGCCCAGATATCTGCTTTTCCAAATGTTTCCAGGGTGACTGTCTCAGGTCTCCCAAAGGATTTGTCCTGATGAGATTTTAATGGGACAGAAAGCAAATTTGGAAATACCCTACTCAGGCTCATGATCAGACATCTCCATCCCTGTCCTGGATCCATTCACTCTCTTGGATGAGTATCAATCACGATTAATTCTAAAGACAGTCACAAGGATTTCTCTGGGCTCTGTCTTTTTCCCAGTGAAATTCTGCGGAGACAAGGCTTGGATGAGGGCTACCAGCCAGAAAGAGCATTGCTGCTTTTGACCCTGTCTCAGAGCTCCATTTCCAGCCGGCGTTTTCTCTGAGAACAGGACAAACCAGCATCTGCTTTGAGCTCTGGTCTGTGTCATCCCACAATAACACTTGTTCTGTCCGGGAATGCATCCGAGGCTCACGTAACCCCGCAGTGCCATTTTCTCTTGGTTCCCATGGTCCGTGGGCTTGTCTGATGGGCTTATCAAGTAGACACTGGAAGAGCACCACTTTCCTTCAGGCAGACGACTTATGGTGTGTCTCAAAAAAAAAAAAAAGGCACAATCACAACTATTTTTTGTTTGGCCAGGGTTCATTCTCAGCTCCATTTTCTTCTCAGTGTTGGAGCAATGCTGTACGAGGGTCTTAGGGTCTTGGTCTGGCCTGTTGCCTAGCGCGATGGGCTGGAAACAAGGAGAAGGCAGGCAGAGCTGGCTGGCTGCACCTCCCTTCTGACAACACAGCAGTGGCCTGGAAGGAGGTCTGCAGCAGGTAACACCGGACGTCTTTCCAGAACTCGGGCTCTGGGGCAGGCAGGGAGGAAGAGAACAAAGGCTGGGGTCTGAGTTAGGATTGGAGGGAGGCAGTGTGGACAACGCTCTGGAGCCCCGGGGTCTGCTCTGCGGTGTGACTAGGAAAGAAGGTGCAAGTGAGCTGAGGTTGGGGACAGACACAAGATCACTCAGCACAAATCCGGCTATAGGTCTACCGGCCGAAGGCTCAGAGTTCAGAAAACCACCGTGGAGAGCAGAGAGAAGGCCAAAGGCAAGAATAAAATGGCCTAAAAGGGCAATGAAGAGCGTAAGAGATGCCCGGGGGCTGGGCAGCACTGCCCACGTTGACCCCGGCCAGCACGCAGATGCCTGCCCACGCTACTAAAAAAAACACTGGCTGGTCCGAGGCCTGGCCGTGGCTGCCCGTGGGCGGTCATGTGGGCACTAGGAACAATTTCATTCAGTGGGCAGAATGTGGCAACCAGCGAAGATGAAAATAGGCAGGCACCCTACGTGATTTTAGAGATGCCGTTGGCATTAGAGTCCTTTTTTTTTTAATGATTTTTTATTATATTATGTTAGTCACCATACAGTACATCCCCGGATTCCGATGTAAAGTTCGATGCTTCATTAGTTGCGTATAACACCCAGTGCACCATGCAATACGTGCCCTCCTTACTACCCATCACCAGTCTATCCCAATCCCCCACCCCCCTCCCCTCTGAAGTCTTCAGTTTGTTTCTCATAGTCCGTAGTCTCTCATGCATTAGAGTCCTAACCTAGATCTCCATGATGTTTTGACCTGTAGATGGGACAAAATGATGGAGGTTCAGAAGAACTTGCCTGGGAGAGGCAACCCTGGGATGTCTAAAGGTGTCTTAACAAAAGCTTTTATTTTTTTCAAAAGTAACCACGGAATCGTATCTTTGATAGGGCTTTTAATCTTTTCATGTCTTGGTCAAAATTCTGTTAAAAGTAAAACTTAGCACTAAAACCTTGGTATTGTGACCAAGATCGGGATGCATCGAATTTTGAACCATATTTGTTTAATCATTTTTTAAAAATGTAACTGGAATATTTTGTGAGGCTGCCACATTCTTTGAGATGTAATAGATTAGGCCCATGGAAACAGTTTCATGTCTGCTTTCAGATTTCTTTTCTTTTCTTCTCTTTTTTTTAAGATCTTTTATTTATTTATTTATTTATTTATTTATTTATTTATCTATCAGAGAGAGAGCACAAGCAGGGAGAGCAAGAGGCAGAGGGACAAGCAGACCCCCCGCTGAGCGGGGAGGCCAGTGCAGGGCTGGATCCCAGGCCCCTGAGATCATGACGTGAGCTGAAGGCAGACACGTAACTGACTGAGCCACCCAGGCATCCCTCAGATTAATTTTCTATTAAGAAATAAATGAATTACACATCTGATATAAAAAAGAATAAATATATGTTGTAAAATTTTAGACGCCAATCTATAAAGTCAAGTAGGTACGTAGTTATCAAAATCAATTAAAAAAAAACCAAAACACCTTGAAATCACCTGTGGTAGTCCACCCGCCACAGCAGAAATTGTGTCTGTAAGGTGCAGCTGCCAATTTGTGGTCTAATTGCTGCTCCATGTCTCCTGATACTGAAGCCCCACATTCTATTCCACCGAGCTCTGAACAGGTAGAAGGTTCCTGAGCTAAAACTCATGTCTTTTCACCTCTTCCACTGGGCTCCAGTTCTTTCCCTCTGGTATCACATAGGGCCTTGCTATGCAAAATGAGGTCCTCAGCCCAGCAGCTCTTTATCTCTTAAAGAATAGCTTTTCAGGGGCACCTGGGTGGCACAGCGGTTAAGCGTTTGCCTTCGGCTCAGGGCGTGATCCCGGCGTTATGGGATCGAGCCCCACATCAGGCTCCTCCGCTATGAGCCTGCTTCTTCCTCTCCCACTCCCCCTGCTTGTGTTCCCTCTCTCGCTGGCTGTCTCTATCTCTGTCGAATAAATAAATAAAATCTTTAAAAAAAAAAAAAAAAAAGAATAGCTTTTCAAATAGCTACTCTGCTCTTTGAAGTCAGTCTTTTTTCCTCCAGGCATTTGATGATGAGGTGAACCTCCAGGTGGAAATCAACGCCTACACATCTAAGTGGTTCTGCACAAGAAGGCTCCAAACAGGACTGGGCACCAAGTCCTCCTCAACCAGTGGGCTTCGTCCCTGACCATCACTGTTTAGCTCTGAGTTCAACTAGTGAGTATATAGGGCTCTGGTCTTTGAATCCCACCTGAACTATGTATGGAACCGTGTCCTTTGCATTTTAAATTAGACTGTCCCAAGTAGGCCCTCTTGATTTAGCAGAAACACATTCAGGATTTGGTTGTCGTTCTTTATTTTTTTTAAATTTTGTGGGGTTTTTATTGGTACAATTGACAATGCAGCCAGAACGTAATGTGGAAACCAAAAATATTGTTCAGGAATCAAGACAATTCTAGAGATCATCTCTCAGAGACCAGAGTTGATTGCTTCTACCCTCTTGTTGTTACCAACCAATTACCTTATTTTCTACTTCATGTCATCTTTGTCTTGCTTATAATTCCTATTTACTCATACCTTCTGCGTGTGGTGACCAAAGTGACCCTCTCCTTGTATCTTTTATCTTCTACTCCTGCTAACTGACTATCTGAATCTCAAGTTCAGGCGTTTGCGAGACAAGACATGGTTTGTTAGTTCGTGACCATTTCCCCCTGCTTATCAGAGATCTCCCGATAGAGCAGTCCATGAGGCCCTACCCAGCTTACAGAATGGCAGTCTTAGGTCTCTACCCTCCCCAGATCCAATCGGATGGTGACTTATGAAGAAGAAGCCCCCTAAAAAGGACTCTCTCTCTCTCTCTCTATATATATATATATCTGGCCAATTTAGTACGTTCTCCATCTCATTTATTTGTTCTTCAAATATTTATTGAGCATGTGTCTTATCCCAGACACAGTGCAGGAAAAATACAAAGATACGTATGTGAGGCATGGTCTCCTGTGTTATGAAGTTCACGGTCTAGCGATGGAGGTAAACAAGCAAAGAAATATTTTTTACGCAACAAAAATGCTACAATAGATATCTATCTAGGGCGATGTGGAGATAAAAAAGATGAGGCTGTTTCTACTTGAAGGCGGTGAGGGAGGGCTTCCCAGAGGTGGTAACAAATGCATGAGGGGCTGAGAATGAGTAGAGTGTAAGGCAGGGAGTTGGGCAGGGAGTGCTTGGGGAGGAAGCTGGCTATGCTCTCTTGGTGCTGCAGGAGGTCAGGCTGAGGGTGCTGAGCCACAGAGACTTAGCCAAGTACGAAGCAGGTCACTGCGGGCTTTTAGGCCTTGCTAAGGAGTCTGGCTACAACCTGTGGAACAAGAAGAAAACGCTCAAATGACTGTAATAGGGGAACGTCACAGTTCGATTTGTGTTTTGGGAAGAGACTACTTTGGTGGCAGAGGGAGAAACAGTTGGGACTTGAATGACAACAGAAGATAAGAGCAATTAGGAAGTTATTGAGAAAATAAGCGTCTGGGCAGAAGGGGCAAAATCAATGCCAGACACGCAGCTCTTGTCCAGCCCAGGGCCGCGGCAGCGTCACTGACTGATCAGACATTTCTCCACTGAGTCCCGACGAAACCTCAGCAGCCGACTCCACGGAGTGTACAGGGCAGGCGTTACCAAGGGACCGGCAGCTGAAACCTCTTTGCAAAGGGGGCCTCGTCCGCGTCGCTGATGGGGAGTGAGGAGGGAAAGAGGCTGTAAATGGGGATGAACCCCCAAACCCTTGAGAGCCTTTTCTTTGAGTCACCCCGGTTACTGCTGCCTAGACATGCGATCTCCAGCCTCGCTGCAACCACTTACGACTGGGCGTGGTTCACAGCCTATGCTGTAACTTTCAAATTTTAATTTCTCGCTCTCAGCACACAAGAAAGACAGGGAAAGGAAGTCCCACTTTCCCTTCTTTACAGCCCAGAAACCTGAGGCTTGGAGCACCTGGACTCCTTTAGCGCTCTGTGCTCTTAGGGCACTTTCTCCCTTCAACAAGCAGCGACTCTGCAGCTATCATCCCCAACTTCTTGCCACACAGAGGCTAGAGCTCAATAGAGCTTGGTCTTCGTATTTCTTCTTATTGCCCCATATCGGATTTATCTGAGTGTATTTCTTTAATACCTTCGTCCAGATTATCAGTTCCCTGAGGGCAAAGTCTCTGGAAAATATTACTGTTCCTAATCCCAGCCTGGATGCCGCACGCGAGAACAGCCCTAAAGAGACCAGCATGCGGCCTGGATTTGCCTAACCTTGGCTGCAGCTTCAGAGCCCAGGGATCCAGTTGCAGATTAGCCCAGAGGTCTGTTTCTGATCAGCTCGGCAGCCATCGGTGATGCCTGCCAGTCATTTAACCTGGCACAGAGCAAGGGCCTGCCCCCAAATAGAGTGTAAAACCACAACCACAGCCCACAAGACCTTGAGACGTGCAAATCCAGCGATTATCCAATGGCAAGGACGGGTGTGCTGGAAGGCAGTCTTTTCCAAATCCTCTAAGTCCAGAATCACTTGGATCACATCACACCGGCCCTAGAGGGACACAACGGGACGCGTGACCTTCCCGCCTCCCCACCCCTGACCATTTCAGAGTCCGAGGATGACTCGGAATCTGAACGCTTCTAAGGCCTCAAATGATCAGGCCACTTGGAGAGCCTGCAGGACGAAGGGGCCGTGGGATTGGCTGGCAGTGATGTCACAGCCACGCCAGCGCAGTCTCCTCCTGAGTGGCTGTCTGCCTCTTTGACAAGCTCCTACCCCATCTTGATTTATATGCGATATTTTATAATAGCCGAAGCGACGCTCAAAGAAATTTCCTCAGCCTCAGCCTCCTAGCACCACCCCAGGCATGTAATAATGTCCCGGAAATGCACAGCCTGTCGTGTCTTATTACGTAAATACAGGCCTGAGAAGCTTCTCGATGTGACAGCAGGATGAGAGTGCCACCCAGGAATGGCCCCGGGGAAGAGGGAGACGGAACACTCTCATCTCAGAGTTCTTAAGTGGAATTATTATCTGCTGGCATCGTTCCAATTAAAGCTGGAAAATATGAGGGCGCCTGGGTGGCACAGTGGTTAAGTGTCTGCCTTCAGCTTAGGGCGTGATCCCGGCATTATGGGATCGAGCCCCACATCAGGCACCTCTGCTATGAGCCTGCTTCTTCCTCTCCCACTCCCCCTGCTTGTGTTCCCTCTCTCGCTGGCTGTCTCTATCTCTGTCAAATAAATATAAAATCTTTAAAAAAAAAAAAGGGCTGGAAAATATGGAGCCCACCTCTCCTTTCCAGAACATCAGGGAAGGAATGCAGAAAGAAAAGATATGCGCCCAGAAGTCCTGCTCAGTGGCCTCGGCTCGGCCGCTCACCACCTCGATGTTGAGAAGGTCACTGCTTTCCGAGTTGCGGTCTCTCCCTCTCTAGGCTGAGGGGCAATGGTACAACTTGCCAGGTGAGTCTTCGACAGGAAGAAAGGATGCCCTAGGTTGAAAAATGTGAGAATATTTTACAAACTACAGCTACACAAATTTCATTTCATCATCATTAGAATAATAGTGATAACAATACATTTCCCTGCCTCTTGGCCTCGGTGAAGCCCCTATTTTATACGGAATGGTCAGACCCACATTAAGTATATGCAATATCGTACCATTTGACAGAGGGTGTTGATATCCCCTCTCGCCTGTTTTGTGAATCCTCATTTATGACAGAGGCCAGTGTTTGTCCCACAGCTGCATGAGGGGCCCGAGTCACACAGGCAGTGCAGGGCAGGGTAGGGCCGAGCTCTTCTCTGCTCCCCCCTCCCCAGCCCAAACCCCATGCTCTCCCACACGTGGGCTCCACAAGCCCGAGTGGGAGCGCGGGGGTTGTCGGTATGTGGAGGCACAGGCCGAGGTTGCTGGCCCTGGGGCTCTGGTTCCCCCCACGCTGAGGAAACTCTAGGCCTTGACTCATTTATATGGAGGCAACTCCTTTCCTTGAAGCTTCTGTTGAAAGTAACTGTGTTCACTGGTCTCTCTCTGCTCACACCTCTCACCCCCTGTGCCATTTATGGTAATTGCCACATCTGAGCTAATCTCACCGCTGGCTCTTTGGTGCTAAAAAAAAAAAAAGCAAAGCGAGTCACGCAGCCCCTCTGGGCTGAGGTAGCTCTGCTCCCTGGTCATTCTGTGCTCAGGCAACTGGGTCAGCTTGTCCTCTGCGCTCGGGTGTCTCTGGCTCCGTTCCTTCAGTTCTCAGGAATCCATATGCTCTGGTTCGTCCACGTCCGTCTGGGAGGGGCTGGGATTTTTCCAAGCCTAATGCTCCTGGCTGTGGTAATTCGTGAGTTCACCTGGAAACAGCATCGAAGGCAGGGGCCATTGTGTGCAGGCAGTTATGTGGGCAGGGAAGGCTCTGGAGAGGGGCCCGAGGGAGCACGACAGCACGGGAGGGGAAGGCAGCATGAGGACGTGCTGAGCAACGGGCCACGGCGACAAGCCATCGATGCTCTTCCCACGGGGCCTTCAGAGGAGCCTCAGAAAACTTGTCTTGGACACGAGAACTCAGAGCACGAAGGAAAAACATAGGTATCCATTGGCTTCTCTCCTCTGCTGGTCTGGGGGGTCCTTTGGTCATTGACTTGCCTGTGCCTCCGGGTGCACCTGCCCATGGCTAGCAGGTGGCACGGTTGCTCCCACCTTCATGGCAGAGAAGTCCCAGCACAGGGGGCGGGGGCGGGTATGTGATGTGCACCTGGGCAGAGAGAGCAGGTGACCCCCGGGAGAACCTGCCACCGTCCACACAGACCCGAGGAGGCGGGCATGGCGGTGGGGGACCTTCTGGGGATGGGATTGCAAGGCAGAGAAGCTCGGCCGGATCCCCCGGGTGCGAAGCCATCAGAGGGCACTGTCCCCTCGGCCGCACAGCCCCAGAGCGCTGGCTTGGGAAGAGTGTGCCTGAATTGATGCAGAATAGAGTGAGCTTGGGAGTGCAGGGTGACCAGTTCTCCCCGTGACCCGAGTTGGATACGGGCAGCAACACAAACCATTAAGCATTTAATACCGTGATTATGACAACGAGACACAGTGTGGGGAACAGAGAGGCACTTGGGAGCTCAACAGCACGCTCCAGGCCTCGGCGAGGGCCACTCCTTCAAATGAAGGGGGTGTTGAAAATGTAGAGCAGAAAGATTGATAATTATTTGAAACAAGCTTAAACATTTGGATTGCTCCAACCGCCTTAAATCACTCTGCCATATTTATACTTGACTAGTGTTCTACATAACAACTTCCAAATCAAAGACTTTTGAAACATTTCAATCACTGTGTTTTGAAGTGATTGAGAGCTCAGGGCGTGAGCGGTGTAGAAATAAGGCATATTAACATTATTAGCGCGACCAATTTCCTGAAGTAGTTACATTAAGAAACGATCAAGGCCTTAGCCTCTATAAAAGGAGAGGGAGCGGCATGTGGCTCAGGCAGTTGGTTTTGAAAGGATCTTAACTCTTCTGATGCTGAGAGGAGATCAGGGGTGTGAAAAGGGAGAACTGCAAATGGATTGTGTCCTCAGAAGGAGATCTTCTGTCCTATCAGGACAGGGGGAAAAAGGAAGATGGACAGGACAGAAGGAGGAAGAAAAGGAACCATAAACACAATTAACTCTTATACAGACGTAATAATATGTCAGGTGGTGCCTTAAATAGCCTCACATGTATAAGTAATCTACACTTACTCACCCCATGATTAATCAATCCCATAAGGTAAATACTAGTGTCCCATTTCACAGGGTGGAGGGGCAGTTAAAGTCCAGTATTTGGAGAGTGAAGAAACCGTGACATAAGCCAGACTCACTCCAGAGTGCCTGCTTTTGAAAGAGGGAAGGGAAAAAACCATATTTCTAGCCCCACAGTGTGCCAGAGACATTATCCATTTAAACCTTTAAAGAATCTCCTGAGATTTTGCCTCTCATTTGATGGATACGGAAACTGAAGCTCAGGCAGACTGACCAAAGTCACATGGCTCGTGGGCGGCACACACTGGATTTTCATACAGGTCACTTTCTGGCCCTTTCCTTTCCACTTGGGATGTTTATTAAGAAATGGGTGGCCTGGTACATAGTGGGTGCTCAGGAAACACCAGATGCCAGATTGCCATGAAAATGGGCACCCTGCCAGCAACAATTGTGCTGAGTTCAGGCTACTGTACAAAGAACATCCCACCAGTAGTTATGGCTCCGTAGCTCTGGAGAAAGTTCCAGTGAAATGTAAACTGTTGACAGAGCTCCAATCCTCTGTCTGAACCCAGAGCCTGCAAACTTGTCTCTTCTTTAAAGCCAGATGGGCCCTCCAGCAGTGCCTGTCCTGCAAGATCGTACGCTTCAGAGATGGCCTCTACTGTACTCTTCCCCGAGCCCCTGCAGCTCTACTGGGTCTTGGATACTGAGAGCCCTCATTGGGCTAAGCAGTCTCCGCATGGAAGGATAAAATCTTGATCTTTGCCAGAGAGAGTCATGTGTTATGAACATGGCCATTACGTGGTCAGTTTCTATAGAATGAGTGCCGAGGACACTCTCCTATCAGTAGATGATGTTAGCTGCCTCTCACAGGAAGAGTGCCCCCTGAAGTTGTTCAGTGTGGTCCGGTACCTGCAACCTCCTCCAAACGACTTGGGAAATCTCCGTTACAACCACCATCCCCTAGGACTGAAACTACATGTCTAATGTCTGTCTTCCTTGATGGACTCTAAGCCTCCTGAAGAAGAGGACTGTGTTTTATCACCTGTAAGCATTCGTTGTATCAACTCACCTAATGATGGGTGACCTGGCGAGCCCCCCACCCTTCATAGCTCCAGAGCTCACTAGGTTTTGTTAGTTGCTCTCTTTTTACTGGGTGGCTCTGCCACGGACCATGCCAAGGTGTGGGTTTCTGGAGCTCTTCTCAGAATGTTGTGTTTTTTCCCCCCAAAGATTGATATATTCATCCTTTGGTGCACCGTGTCCTTTAGGCTAGGTTGAATTAGAAGAGAATGATACTGAAATAAGCTTGGGGCGAGGGAGTAGTAGGTTGTGGTTGACACTGACAAGAGGTCAGGGTTGTAAAGCGCATCTTGGTGAGGGACCAGGGAGGATTCGGGGGGAGGAAAGAAAGGAAGAGCAGTATCGCAGCAGGTGGCCAGAACATTTAAGAGCTAGGTGAGCTGAAGAGCATAGTTCAGGACCAAGCTTATGAGTAAAGATTATATCCCGAGGTACAGCTTTTACTTAGTATCCATGCCATGCGATGGGTGTACCAAGTAAGGTGGTAATAGTCTGGATGCTCCAACAGTGATGAGAGGCGCTATTCTGCCTATCTGCCGTATCTTTCTGCTAAATATCAGAGTGGTTGGATGCATGCCAGTGACTGTAATGAGATTTTGTATTTGTGGCAGCTGTAAGTGACCACACTTGCAGGATTTGCTGGACTTTGATCATGTTGTAATATGTATCACTTATGACCAGGACTCTTGGGGCGAAAATGGGCAGCTGGCGATCAATCCTGAGCCCCTGGAACACAGAGACACTCCCCCACCCTCCCTACCATAGGGCAAATGAGATAATGAGTGTGAAAATGCTTTGTAAACTACAAGGTGCTTTACAGATGGGAGGGGCTTTATGATGAATATCACGTGTGATCTGGACAGAAGTGTTGGTACTACCCCGCGGTCTACAGAGCTACTTGGACAGTAAATCGATTCCCCAGGCAGAGCTTGCGTGAATCCTTAGCAGAGAAAAACCAAGACCAGGCCCTTGAACTTCTATTTGAGTCTAGAAATGCAGATGATTATTCAGCTTCATGTCTGTTGCCTTTTGAGTTTTGTGCGAAAGGCTGGCTGCATAAGGGAAGAAATGCACAGGAAGAGTATTCCAGTGAAGACAGCCCAAGGACGTTTGCAACCCTCTCCTCCTCTCCCTCATTTGTCATGGCTTCAGTCCTCTGCTTTCTTAAGCCTTTTCCTTGGTGAGCTTCCTGGGTTGACTTCTGTCGAAGCCGGATGATTATTGGAGTATTGGATTCCTATAGCCCTGGACAGAGCTCAAAGCCTGCGCTGCTGTTCACGTTTGATCTCCCATTCAAGTTTCCGGAAGAAGTTGGCTGAAGTGAGGATCAAAGATTTCTCCACTTGCTGCTGCTTCTCCCCTCTGACAGCCTCACTGCTCGCCGTTTAGCACAGCAGCAAATTAACTCCTCCACTCATCGTCGGCTCAGAATTTCTCCCATCCTTGCAGAAAGGGCAGTTGAGATGGACCCAAGGTCTCCGAGAAGGGGGTCTTTATTTCAGTTTGAATGTGCCTGCAGGTAAAGACATAGCTCAGTGTTCTTCCATTCCAGGGGGTCTCTCGGGGGGAGCCTGCTTACTCTCGCCAAATGATTTTGTTTGCTGGAGAAAACTCCTTACAGGGAGGTTTCCCACCAACACAAAGAACTTGGATGGTTCCATTGGAGCATCTTGGCTTCTGAAATGCTCAGACTGGAGACTTCACAGTTTTCAGCAGTAACTTGGGCTCTCCGGGGAGGAGTCGTATTCCTGCACAAAGAACATAAAGTCAGAGAATCTTATTTTCTGGTGCCAACACTCTACTAGTTAATAGTGTCAACCTTCCCCCTCTCGGCCTCAGTTTCTTAAGTGAGGCCATCACTTCAAGGAAAGTCAATTCTCAACCACCTACTATGTGTCTGACTCTGTGCTGGTCCCTGTCCTCAAAAAGCTTGACCTGTACAGCTTCCCTCCTTAGTCTTCAAGGTGCTTACAGGTCACCTAGGGATCAAGCTAAAATGCAAATTCTGATTCAGTCGTTCTGGAATGGGGCTTGACCATCTGCATTTCTCATAAGCGCCTGTGCGGTGTTGCCAACGCTAGTCCTTAGCAGCCCCTTTGCGTAGAGAAGGTCTGGAGGAGCTGGGATGCTGGCGTAGACTGAAAAGATTTCTAATAAATTTTAGCATCAGTTTCAATGGAAGTCTAATACATAATGAATAAAAGTGGAATTATTCTGGTTGGGGGAGGGCAGCATGCTGGAATCCTTGAATATGCCCAGCTTAGGCTTCCTCCTCGGCCTTGGCCTCTGGCCTCATCCGCTGATGAGGAAATCCACAATGCACCTGCGTGGTACCATGGAGTCCACACAGGGCAGAGCTCGAAGGCCAGAGCCATGGATGATTTCTGGGCATGTACTGGGTTGATGAGGATAATGTGGAAAGATGGCATTGGCATTTTAAGGGCAGAAAGGAACATGGCACCTACGATGGTTAATTTTAGGTGTCAACTTAGCTTGGCCCCAGGACCCAGATATTTGCTCAAACACCAGTACCGATGTCCCTGTAAAGGTTGTGGTTTTTTTTTTCTTTTTTTAGATGAGATTAACATTTAAATCAGCAGGCTGAGTAAAGCAGATTACCTCTCTGACTTTGGGTGGGCCTCATCTAATCAGTTGAAGGACTTAGTGAACCCAGACTGAAGTCTCCAAGGAAAAGGAAAAGGAAAAGGGAATTCTGTCTCTTACACTCAAGCTGCAACATCAACTCATCCTGGGGTCTCCAGCCTCCTGGCCTGCCCTAAAGATTTTGGACTTGCCAGACCCCACAATTACATGTGCCAATTACTTAAAATCTCTCCAACCGGTTCTGGTTCTATTTCTCTAGAGAATTCTAAATAATAAAGCCTCTTCAAGAACCAATGAGTACTTCTCTTCTATCTTAAAATCTGTGACCATTTGAGTCTGCAAATATGTGATTTGTGGTCTATGATGAGATGGGGGGTGCTTCTGGCTTGGAACACTGGGGGCCCCACAACTGACCCTCATGCTATAGCTCTCTTTGTTGTAGTAGAATCTGGAATGTGGCCTAGGCCTAGACTCAGGACATCTAGGTTGCTGTCTTGACCTTACTGTTAACACACTGTGACCTGGGGCAAATTATTTCCCCTGACCGAGCCTTGGTTTCTTCCTCTATAAAATGATACGGTGATCTATATCAACATTTTCTAAATGATTTTCTGGAGAACATTAGAATTCAAATAAGTTCGGAAAATGATGCATGTACTTTCCCCTTTATTCATTTCAAAGGCCCTGAGAAGTCCTGCAGCAAAGAAGTCTACTTAATTTTTTTCTCCAGCTTTTTAAATCTAGTGCAGACATATTTTGAGACATGTAATATTGGATGGCTATTCTCTTCATAGGATTCAAAGATTTAAAGACAGAGTCCAAGAAAAGATTGGTCCAAATCTTTTCCATAATACTTGAAGGGTGTGCTGCTTTTTACATACTTAAAATAAGAATATTAATAGAACTTACCACATTGGGTTGTTATAAGGATTATGTTAAATAACGCATGCAAAGCACTTAGCACGGAGCCTAGCACCTAGTAGGCAGCCAATATATATATTTACATATATATATTTTTTTCTACCTTGAGCCAAAAACAGTCATTTTTGAAGAGTTCAGTTTTAAGAAGAATCAGGCATTCAATCCTCCAAACCAAACCCAAACCATTTTATGCTTGGATTATTTCACCATGGGAGAAGGGCGACTTCCAGGCATTTGAAATCACTGCCGTCCCTCTGGCAATCCAAGAACATTCTGGAGCCAAGACACTAATGATTTAAGCATTAATAAATCCAGACATAGGTCATTCAATTTTCTTTTAAATGCAGATCATAAAAGAGGGAAGATTCTTTTGGTCAAGATGTACTGAGAGTTTTACTGAATCCGAAGGCTTTGGAACATTTTTGTAGCAGCTCCCCGGTCCAGGATCGCACTGCGTTTCCTCGATCCCGGGGCTGGGAGGGAGTTATTTGAACCTTGGGCCATAACTTTTCTCTCTGACCCTGAAAATACTCAAAAGCTATATTATGCCTGCGGTGCACTTTCAGCCTATCCAGGGACATCTGCGTCTGTTTCTGTCTCTTCAGCCTCTCAAAACCCGCCGATTTAAGAAGGGCAGGTTGAACTTGACTATTTAACAGCTGTGGAAGCTGAGGTCCAGAAAGTTATACGATTTACTCAAAGTCCTAAAGTGCGTTGGCCGAAGAGCCTGGACGAGAAATGCCACCTCTTGACCCTCCGCAGGGGTCTCTGCCTAGAGGACCTCACACCTGCACAGGTGAGCCATGGCCTCAGGGACGCAGCCAGCCCCAGGGAGCCAGCAACTGCCTGTGGGATGAAGCAGATTGGTATGCAAGCTTGGAGGGCTCTGCCTAATCTTGCTGAGGGAACCCTTCAATCTGAATAACAATCAACAAGATTTTAAAGAAATTTGGGCCAATTTCCTGGAAGTCTATGATTAATCTAATTGCTGGGTTTTCCTCTGTTTTTGTCTCCCACTGTTAATTTCATTTATTTTTCTCTTTCTTTCCCGACAGAGACTGCCTTGTCTCTGTGCGTGGTTTTGTCACTGTTGTTATTTGTCCATACATAGTTTATCATTGGCAATGCATTCAAGGGGATTGTTGTACTCTGTGTTTGGGGAAGGAGAATTTTTCAACAGAGACAACATCGTGCAGCAGGAAGAAAAGCACTGGGCTGAATTTCAGAGCCCCCTTTCCAAAGCCTCGCTCTGCGGATACCTGCTATCCCACCCTGGCTCCTCACATAGCCCATGGTTGAAAAGACCGTCTGCTTCTCCTGGCTCCTCTCTCCACTACAGAGTACCTGGGATTGCATGAGAAACTTTAGGGGCTCTGCCATGCCAGCTGTTGGCAATAAATAAGTAGTTAAAAAAAAATATTTTGGTCAAATAGAACAGAAAACGCCTCTTTCCAGTAGGGAGGTTTGGTTTTCTAGACAACACATCCAAGAGACAGAGGATGGTAATAATATTCTCAAACCAAATGGACAAAGGCATTCCAGCACTTGTGGTTCAGACAGAAGTTAGGGAATGCGTTGGAGAGAGGTCAGAAGGATAAGGGAGAAAATCACCACTGGCCACGGCTGCATGTGTTAGAAGAACCAGAGGCGGTCAGAGAGGACTGGAGAGAGATGGGAACATTCTACTCTATCGACCAGGTGAAACAAGAGTGATGCCAACTTTTCTCCCACCTGTTTCTATTAACTGGGATGTGCCTGGCTGGGAAGAGCACCCAGTCACACACTCCCAGACGGGGAGAGCAGAGATGAATGATTGGTCAGGCAAAACAGCATCCAAAATGGTCAGCTTGGTGGCTTTGCTACCAAGGGTGAAGCAACAAGGAGTGGAGAGTGTGACCTTGGTTTTCGGGTAGCCTGTCACCCACGTGACTCCTGGCCTGCTCTCCACAGCCTGCCACCTGTCCGCCCTACTTTATACCCCATGGGGTTCCTGGGAGAATGTGTCATGACATAAGCCAAGGTTTTTATTCAGTCTGAATTCTATTAAAAGATTAAAGACTGTCCTTGCTTGTCTCTGAAGCTCAGAGATGTCCTTTCTCACCAACTACCTGCCAGAAAGCTGGAGAGGTACGAAGTACTCGGTAGACAGGCAGGAGGCAATAGTCATAGGGCCCTTCATATCAGGGCCTTAATGTATGCCAGCTACAGAGCTGCCTTATCTCACTGTTCTTACCCTCATTATTACAATAAATATTTAGTTTATAATATGTATTTATTTGTAAAGCCTGACCCAATTCAAAATGAAAACATGGGCCTTTTGTTTAAAAGAATTATTAAGAATTTCAAGATGGCAAGAGCAGAGCATTAAACCAAGTATCGGGCCCTGGGAGCACGGGTGCTGTGCGGGTGCACAAATCAATGCTGATGAAGCCGGCCTTATGACTTAAAGCTTATGCCTATTACTGAGACACACAGATGCAAAGTAATTTCCCCAAGATGATGAAGTTAAGAAGCTGAGGTTCTAGGAGCAGAACCTGAACGCTTACCCGCTCCGCAAACTTGTCTCCAGCAGGAGAGATGGTGAACCCTCCAGCTTGGACAACACTCCCTCTGCCCTAGGCAATTGCAGGGGAAGCTGGCTGAGCCCATTCCAGAGGCCACAGCCTGGTCACACTCGAGCATGCGCGGGAGGCTCAGCGCATAGGCAGGGCTCCTGCCACCGGTTCTCACGCCCCGGGCCTGCACCCTCAGACTCTAGAGACACCACCTTCTCCTGGACCACGGTGCTTCTTCTAGAAGCAACAACAGCAGCCAAATCAACGGCAACAGCAGTGAGCAAAGCTGTGCACCCGGGAGTGGCTTGTTCTGTGAAACCACAGCCCTCTCCCAGACCCAGTGCAAAGGAGGCTCCTGGGAGGAAAAAGTCTACACCCACACCCCAGGCTATGCTCCTGGGGACCCATCTCCCCTCTGTCCAGAGGGGACAGTGACAGAGATCACGTGGAGGTCTTCTATCACTTCTCTGGGGCTTCTGGTCCCCAGGGGTCCTGATTTCTCTCCTATATTTTCTCCCAGGAGCCTAAAGCTCTCTGTGCTCCACATTTCAGAGTGGTTGAGACACGGAAGGAGGCCGGGCCACAGGCTATCTTCCTGTACTACCCGCCATGTGGGAGGTCAGACCTTCCCCCTCAGGAGCTCACAGGTGAAGGCTGTCACCAGAGTCTCCCCTCACGGGGCTCCATGACACTATATAGGCGACCCAGGGCACAGTCACGTACTGGACCGGGTATAAAGCCAGGAGGCCATCTGGGAGCTGGAATCTTTTGTCTGGAAAAGGCAGGAAGATTTGGCGGTGGTCGTGTGAGGTCTGGGAGAGGACTAACCCAGCAACATGTTGGACATGGAAAATGCATAAGTAACTCCTAAGACAAATGGGGCTCCTCCCCCAGAGCTCAGGGTCTAGCAGGCGACACAGACTGCAGATGAATTATTCTATAGATACATAATTGTGACTGTGAGAGATGCTAGGAAAACACAAGATGATATGGAAATGCACACAGATGGCCTGATCCAGTCAGGGGGGTCAGGAAAGGTCTGAAGAAATGACAAGTAAGCAGAAACTTCCATGAGGAATAGAAGTTAGCCAGTAAATGAAGGTGACAGAGGTGGCTGGAGGCAGCTTCAGCCAAGGAAACCGTGACCCTAAGCCAGGAATGTGCCTGGCCCTTGTCCCAGGGGTGCCGGAGAGGGTCCCCAGGAGAAAAGCTGCCACAGAGAGCCCTGCTTTGGTTGGGAAGGGAGCAAGAGAATGCGGGAAAGCGGGAAGAACCAGGAAAGGGAGCGCAGAGTGAAGGAGCCGGGCCAGAGACCCACCGGAGCATGGGGTCCTGATGCCCCAGTTCCCGAGCCAAACCTCAGGGGCTGACCCTCAGCTTGGGGAGAGGGGTACGGTAGAGTTTCTGGACTCCCAAAGGCAACCTTCTCCATGGTGAATTATGACTCTAAGGGGCGGAGGCCATTCACTTTGACCGGTGCCCGCCTTCCAGGGCTCCTCGCCCTGCATGAGGTTAACGGTGATTCTGCAGGACCAGCTGAGGGTTAAGGGAGAGAGTGCCTCACAGGTGCTTAGCACAGAGGAACCCCTCCGTGTGCCCGCTGCTTCTAATGTGGAGTGGAAGAAGGAAGCTTCAGACCTTTTGTGGCCAAAGTTTGAGAACCGCTTGTCTCCCTTGTTCCGTGACCTGGGCCGATGGCCTGGCCTTCAGTGGTCCCACTTTCAACATCTGTGAAATGGGGCTAATAAGACTTCCTAAGGCAAAGGCCTAGGCACACGGTTAATAATCATCCCTTCCTCTTTATTTCCTCTGAGTTTTTTATTCGTCGTAAATTCGGTCGGTCTCGACATCTGAGAGATGAAGGTCCTTGTGCCGTTTGCCAGCCTCTCCACAGGCCTCCTCGCGGATGATGGGTTCGGCCTGGAGAAGAGGCATGTCCGTGCCCACTGCCTGCAGCTTACAAAGCCGATCCAATGCTTTGCAAACTGCGAGTCTCAGAATGCTCTGGTAAAGGGGCCAGAAGGTCAGTTATCATCTGCCTTTCATGAAGAAGAAAACAGAAGCTCTGAGAGGTCTATTTACTTCCCCAAAGTGCCAAAACTCAGTGGCAAACTCCATACCCAACCCCACATAGGAGAGCACACCCGTTTACCAGTTACAAACAAACAAAACAAAAAAGGAAAAAGAAAAGTCAGAAAAAGATCTTCCAGGAGGCTTGGGTATATAGTTGGAAAAAAGTTAAGTGAGGTTCCTTCAAATGATCTTGCAATAAATAAGCAGCAGTTTGGAGTAGACGGAGATCGCTGGGGGCGGCGGGATTGGGGGGCAGAGAAGGGGGAAGGGATGTGCTAGATTGTAATGTAGTCTTTGACCTTCAGGAAAAACCAGGCTCCAGGGAAGGCTGGAGGGGCCAGGAGTGTCCGTGGGGGCAGGCGGACTCTGGAGTTTCCTGCTATAAGAAGCAAAAGCGGGCCCCAGACACTCCTTCTGGCTCCTCCCTCCCTCCCCAACAAGAGCTGTCTTTCCAGCTAATCCCTGGGGGCCGCTGCTCACTCTCCCACCTGGGCTCCATCCAGTCCTTCTCTGCTCTTGCCAGGGGCTGGAGTGCTGGTGGCCGGCTCCTCCAGCTCGCCTCTGTTGGCCTGAGTGCGTCCTAGCCCACTCTGGATATTAGAGCTTTCTCGCGTTTGAAAGGCTCCTTTATTTTTAGTGCTAAATCAACAAAGCTGTTACTGTCATTTTCCATCAGACCGTCATCTTCCACGGATTCAAAATTACACTCAGCTGCAAACTATTGACACTCCTCTTAACAAAAAAATGGTTTTAATAAATCTTTACATTAGCCTATGAGATAAAAAAAAATCTTTACCATGAAATATACAAGTGTATAAGTGTTTTATGAAAGTTTTATTAACTTTACAAAAGAAAAATTGGCAGTGGACCATGAACACCCTGTACTCCTAACACGTGGTTATAAATTACATGTTCTTTCCAATCACATCTGAAAAAGAGACTGTAATTTAAATTTCAAAACCACTTGGCATACCTACTATATAGTGCTGACATGAAGTAAAAGGAGGAAGTAGAGAGGCCCAGACAAAGAAGGGAAAATATAAAGACGTCCTTAGCTAAAAAGCTGCTGATGGGTACAATCCCCCTCCAGCTGGACAGGGATCAAGTACTTGCTTGTCATATCATTCAATGCACTGTTCAATCTGGGATTCTTCCTTTCAACAAAAAGAGAACTTAAGTGCTAGTAATCATCGCTTGCAGAACTTTATCTCCCAGATACCTTCTTTATGTCAGGATTTCTCAATGACCGTTGCTGCTGGCAGAGGGATCAAAGTTGTTATTAAACACAAATGCAATCCCCAGCCCGAGCAGGAGGTGTGAGCCGTGATGTTCCCTCCCTGGGATGTAAGCCTGCTACTGCCTTAATGATTTCTCATTTTCCCTCTCCGCTTCTTAGACTTTTAAATAAAGTTCCTATACGGTCTGTCCGATATTGGAATTGCGGTCCAGATTTTCTCTGTGAGTGAGTGCTTGAGTGTCACAAACATTTTGGGACATCAGCCCAGGGGGACGCCTGGTGTTTGGAGAAGCCGTCCGGAGGTGAGCAGATGGCAGGGGATCTGACTGTAACTGGCAAAGTTTACAGCTTTGGGGAAAGTGGATGTCCACCAGGATCTCAGCCGCACTGAGACCACCATCCGAGTAGAAACAGAGCAGAAGGGCGTCATTGAAGTCATATAAACTTGGATTCAAAATCCAGTTTCGAAAGTTGCAAGCTGTGTGACCCTCAGCAAGTTACTTACCCTCTCTCTTCTCTTTGAGTCCCACTGAGGAGGCCTGAGGCAGCTTCCTTTGCTGTGCAAGCTTGTCATTTACATGGCCTGAAGACAGGGCCTAGAGGACATCCCTTCCAGGTTCAAGAACTGAACATCTGTTGAAAATGGTTCAGGAGAGGTGGAAGGGGTGGGATCACTCCACACCGGTCCCTGCAGGCATAATCTCCCAGGGCCTGAGACTCTGCGGCTTCAGTCAAGGTCTTGAATCTTCCAGACCGTCACTGACAAACTTTTAGCCTTGAAGAGGTGTCCCCAGGTTGGGGGCTCCAGGCTAGAAGGCCCAGCACTTGTAGCTAGAAAAGTACTGACCAGCCCCTTTAGCTGGGTGACGCGTGGCCCTGGGAACTCCAGCCAAGTTTCTGAGCCGAGAGGCAGGGCCCCGGTCTTGAAGTGAGCCCTCCAAATCATTTCTTTCCATAGTAGAAAGAAAGAATTTGAATTGATTTCCAGTCAGACGAGGGACATTTTTATGGTTCTTTCAGAAACATCAGACAGGGAAGAATCCCACTAACCCACCTGCCTCTCTGCCTTTTCCCTCCATTCGTGGGGTTGTGAACTCACTTTGTTGTTGGATTAGTTCACTGAAATCAAGAGATTGGATTTCAATGGGGATTTCAGTGGGGAGAAAGCGCCACACTGGAATGGCTTTGGAGAAGGGGGGTAATCTGGGCGACCCATTTCCCATCATAAAAGGGAAATATGTGCCCTTGATGGAAAAACACAACTTTGACCAAATAAATTATTTTCTTCCAGTTCAAAATAAGTGACGGTCCTTACAAAGTAGAACTTGCCCTCCTTCCAAATGTGTTGAAGGAAAATGACATGTGTCTTGGATGCAGAATTACAAGGACATCGTGTTAATCTTCCAGGGTCGCGTGGTCCCCCGATGAGAAGGCAGACAGAAGCCGGGGGGCCTCACAGCGCAGTGCCTGGGAACAGCTGTGACTGTGTGGAGGTCACACCCTCACACCCGGGGACCAGGCAGGAGCTGGTCGTGGGCAGCCAGGGCCGCCCAAACTTCATTATGTGGGGAAAACGCACCCAGTGGCAAGATGCAGATCTGAGAATCGGTGAGAAAAGTTCATTTGGATTGACGGGGCTTGATTAGTTTTAAGCCTGGTGTATGGCTACTGCCTCTCTGACTTAGTCTTCAGAATATGAATGAGCAGTTTGAGGAAAAGCAGCAGCACAGCACGGGAGGCGTACCTGGGCAGGCCGTGCACCCTTCGTGAACACGACAGCAGCAACAGGGACAACAAGACACAGTGACGTGGGAAAGGCTCACGTTCATGAAGCTCTTCCCATGCACCAGGCATGAGGTGAATAGGCATTATGTAATGTGTTCCCGAAAACTCTTCTCAGAGTAGTTATTACGCGTTCTTGTCTTCAGTTTGCAGATGAAACACCCTTTGACAAAGAGATCAAAGGCACACGCCCGAGGTTGTACCACACATCACCTTTGTGGTCTCCAAGCCTGAACACTGGCTACGTGTGCCCACCCCCAGGCCTTCGCTGGAGGAGCTCCCCGGCCCTGACCGCCTTCCACCGGCCCATCTCCAGATTTGACTAGGCACGGCCTGATTGTCACTGGCAGGCACGAAGGGCTGGGCACTGGTCTGGGGATGCCCCGAAGGTTGGGCATGTGAGGGGCATCTGACCCGGGAGTCAGGGGCTCCTGATGGGGGGGAAAGCCTGGCATATAAGGCTGTAGCCCTCTCCCAGCCATAATGGGAATGAAGGGAGGCTCACCTAGCAGACAGGGAGACACAGAGATGGGGAAACCAGGCTGATGTTCATAATCTGGGAGACCTGCCCGTGAGCAGCAAGCAGGCCCTGCCACCAGCCAGCCAGCCAGGGCGGCAGGTTGGAGGCAGAGGTCAGGAGGTGGGGAGGGATGTGATGCTATGAACTTGGGGCACTGATCCCACGAGAGATCAGCAGTGGAAGAACTGTAAGAATAACCTGTCCCTAAGTCATGGAACCTAACAAAACCCTGAACTCATTCACGGATGCTCTCCTTCCCTCCCTCCCTTGTTCTCTTTCTTCATTTATTCATGAATGTGTTCATTCCGTAAGCTTTATCCGAGCAAGTATTCTGTGATGGACACTGGTATAAAGATAAATGGGACACATGAGAGCTCCCAGTCTGCTCTGAGAGAGTCCTACAATCTAATGGATACACCAGAACAAGGGTCATAGCCGTTGCGTAGATGCAGGACTACGGAAGCTCAGAGGAGGGGGCACTTGACTCCACCTGGAGTCATCCAGGATGGCTTTCTGGAGGAGGTGAAACGATTGTGCAAAATCATAGAGCTTAATTCACCAGGTGGACACAGGGCGATGAGGGAGGCGGTCAAAGTACAGGGAAAAGCTGGGGGAAAGGTACAGAGAACAGAGAGTTTATGGCCCATTCGGATTGGCCCAGACAGCGGGGTGCAGGCATATGGGTTAAGGACAGAAGGGACTCTTGTCATTTTCAGGGGAGGAAACAGGCTGGAGCTCAGCAAGCCAATGGGGAGCTGGGGCTGGAATCCAGGCCTCTCTACCCAGTGCCCAGCCCGCCCATTTCAGGGAGCTGGGGGACGTTGCAGAAGATTCTTTGGGTACAGACAGTCCCCTCAAACCTCAGCTTCGCCCCCACCAGGCCGAGGGACCTTAGGCAGCTGCTCAGTTCTCTGAGCTGTAACATCTTTGTTATAAGGGGGAGGCAAGGCCCTTAACACCAGTCTCATGGATTGGTATGAAACTAACGTGAGAATTAAATGAGATAATGCTCTGTGCGGTGAGTAGGAACTCAGAACTTGCTGGTGGAGTTTTGACATCTGTCTTGTTTTGCTCGTTTGTTTGGGGGAAGATTTAGGTGACTCCATATGCCAGAAATAGGAACAGGGGTCTGGGACAGATGCCTGTCGGAGACGGAGTCAGGAGCCCAGCCAGGACATGCTACGCAGGAGGAGGGGAGGGTGCAGGAATGCCTACTGGGCGCCAGGAGATGCACAGGGGCATTGATTTACATCATTTCACTCCACCCTTTCACAAGCCAAACCAGTGTATGGTCTGGAATATACAGATACGTAGCTGGTTAGGGAAAGGAACCTATGTTCTGCACCCACTGTTTTTCATGCAATATCTTCCGCATTCTTTATATATATTTTGATATATTACTACACATGTACTATATTTAATATAACATATACGCTCATGCTTGATTCTGTGACACACTATTTTCATCTCGTAGATGAGGATTGAAGACTGGACGGAGTTGATTTGCTCAAGCCATTCAGCTGATCAGCAGCAGACTCGGGATTTGAACTCAGCTCTTCTTGGCTCCGAAAAAAGCGTACCATCTTCCACCCCCACCCCCCGCCCCGGGTGTCAGGCAGGAAGAGGAGCAGCCTGGAAGGTCTGTGTTCCTCCCACACTCGCTGGCTCATTTCAACACTCTTCTCTGCCCTTACCTTGCTGTCCTGGGCCCCCTATTCCCCCATTTCTAAACTGCTTCAGCCAACAAGCCCCCACAGCCTGCGTTAGGACAGAAAAGCCCATTCCAGTTCTGAAAGCCCAGATTTCAGCTTGGAGCTCGGAGCTCAGGGCCTCTGTTAGCACCGACCTGAGCTCATCTTTCACCTTGTGACTGGTCTCTGCGGGGGGCGGGGGGGGGGTTGAAGGCGGGGAGGAGGCAGCACAGGTGTTTCCTACTTTCCTACTAAGGAGGGTGGGACAGAGGGAAGATGAGAAGAAAAGCAGCCCATTTTGAGATGCTATGATAATGTTAAACTGTGATTCTCCAAACACAGGTTTTCCACTTTCTGTCCTCAACACTTGCTCTCAAGAAAATGAAATTCTACCCAGAAGCCCAATATATAAAACACATCAAAGAGATGTTGCTTTTGTTGACCTGGGGGGCTGGGGGGTGGCCTGAAGTCCTGACTACTGAGCCCACCGTCCTTGTCCTTGAATCACCCCCCGGGACCTCTGGACCTCTTGGAACCCAGTTTGAAAACCATGAGTCTGTTCCGTGATCCGATTCAGACTGTCCATCAGCTAGAGAATCACTGAGCCAGGCAATACAAGCCCTAATTTCGTGGGGGCGCCTAGGTGCCTGTGGCTGTGAGCTTAACCATGTCTACCCTGGACACAGGTCATGCCTCTTCAAAGGCAAAAGGAAAAAGAAAAGTGAACTCACACTTACTGAGCACCTAGGAAGTACCAAGTATTTTGTACACATGGAAACGTTGCCCCAGTGAATGGGCTTTACCCTCATGCCCTCTTTCTCAGGTGACAAACTCTGTGAGGTTGAGTAGGATGGCCCAACATCACACAAGTAAGATGTGGTCAGCACGGAAATTCAAACCCACAACACTTCATACAAAGGCATCTCCTCAGTGCCAGTCTTATGTTACATGGCATTTCACCTTGCACGAGGATGCAGAAAGCACCCAGCATCTGCCAGGCCTCAGGGTCCTTCTTCACAGTGCCAGAGGCACAAAAGGGTAGAGAAAAGGACAACCCTGCATCATGCAGAGAGCACTGGAATGGGAGTCAAGAGACTAAGATGCTAGTCCTGGCTCTGCCCCTGATGTACCAGATGAAGGGCCCCCCCGCCCAGGGTGCAGGGCTGGGCTGACGGCAGGGAAGGTAGGATAGCACTTTGGAGACTTGAACCGTGAATGGATTAGAAGATCTGTGTAGGGTTAATTCAGATTAAGACCGTTTGCTAAATCAGTTTCTAATTACTTAGCATCATTCTATCTCGAAAAGTGTAGTTTGCCACGGATAAACCCCGTTAATGCACACGCCTCCTGTCAGCTACAGAAGCCAGCAGCTGGGAGAGAGCCAGGCTGTCAGAGCCAAAAGCACTGGGATGGGTTTCTGGCGCCAGCATTTGCTAGATTTGTGACCTTGGGTACATGACTCAACCTACCCTTCTTGATCCTAAGTTTCCTTCTTGTGAAAATCCCATCTCAGGTAGCGATTGCAAGAATTAATGTGCAAATGTGTAAAAAAGTCCCCAGTGCAGCCTGGCAGGTCGCATGTGTACGTACATATAAAGCTTCTTCCTCTGCTTCCTTCTCTCCACTCTTCAGACAGAAAAATAAATGACAGTTCCTCAAAAAACTCCTATTCACCCTTCAAAACCCAAACTCGTTGATACTTTTTTCGGCCCGTCTTCCTTGAGTCTCCAGAACAGGCCACTTCCGAGCTATTTGGGGACTTTGTACTTGCTTCTACTATTCCATGTTGTAATTTTATTAACCTGTTGTAATTTCCTGTTTTTATGGTTTTGTTTTTCCCCAGCAGACTGTGAACTCCCGAGTTCTCCTGGCACACGAGCATCCGCTCTCCACCCTGGGAGCTGCATTTATGATCAGCAGCCCCCACTAGCCCAGCCAGTGCTCCAGTGACTGGGAAAATTCCCCACCCCAAATCTGACAAGCCATTTGACCTGCTGTCCAGAAAAGCCCTGCACCATTAGCTCTCTTTGGTGAAAAACCATTTTTCAGGGCCCTCAGGAAAAAACTGAGTGTGTGTGTGTTCAAATGGAAAAACTCCGGAGCCATTGCTTTTGGCACAGAAGTTCTTGGGCTTTTAACAAGGAAGACCTTGCTCCTCTCCGTGACTGCCATCAATATGATGGAAACATAATAAAATACCAAGTAAAGCTTACAGACCAGAATTATTTTTATTCCAGCCCTGCTAGAGTGAAAGGATCAGTCCTGTGTCAGGAATAGTCTGGAGTAATGATATGGCTGGTGTCAGGACTAATCAGTAGAGCATTCTGGAAAAGCGAGGACTCTGCCATCACCCAGCCTGTGTGAGTTCGGGCCTGGGCCCTGGAGCTAGCGTGCCCCTCTGTAAAATGGGACTGTGGGTGCTGCCGTGCCGGCTTGTGCGGGTGCCCACTGCTCCTGTTCCTGTCCCCAGGCTGGCTCCCACGCTGACGCAGGAAATTCTCTCAACAGGTGACGTGGAAGAGAGCAGAGGCCCCCGGACGTCGGCAGCACAGCGGGAATTGCGAGTCACGGCTGCTGGACTCCGAAGCCCGCGTAGAATGTGTCGCCCGTCATTTGGGAGGTCTGAAATTTCTCATCGTGCTTTCTGTCTTCAGCTCCGTCATGGGTTTGCCGAATTCCTCCAGCTCAGTGCTTTGAGTGCCCCCTCCGGGCTCTATGTGGGCCGCCTGCTCCCGACTGGGGACCACAGAGGACCCCTCAGACAGAACAGACCCAAGGCGCGGTTTTGTCACTAGAATCTCATTTGCTCACCACACAGGAATGGTCTCCCAGACCCCCCTTTTCCTCATCACGCCCCGTGGGGATACCGGGCAAGTTGGAGCACACATCAGACGCCTTCTGTTGAGTGAAAACTGCAGGAGCAGAGAAGGCAACAGGGGGCTGCCAGGGACCAGCGCTCCCGCCCTGCCTCGGGGGACAGCCTCCTCTCCGGGGGCTTCATTCCAGTAGCCTCTGTGGGGCGGGGAAACAAGGGCCGGGTCCCAGCCGCTGCTCAGGGACACCAGGCCACAGGGCGCGGTGGTCCCTGTGGTGCTGCCCGCTTCCCCTGCAGGACAGAGATGCTCGCCCCCTCAGCGGACGTAGCCGCTAGGCTCACAGCCGGCTCCCTGTCTGGGACCGCGCTCCCTCCGGGCACCTCTTCACCTAACATCGCATCCCCTCCGGAGGCACACCACCTCGGCCTCCTTGTCCTAAACTGGGACAGCTCCGAAGGGCCTCCTCGGCTCCAGAGCCCCCACGGGACCAGCAGAGCCACTGCCCCATTCCAGCTCTTCCCCCTCCGTGAGGACCTGCCCACGAATCTGATGGTCTTGACTTGCTTCGCAGGAACCAGACCTAGAACCAGGCAGAACTTCTGGTCTGGGGCACTGGAAAACTGACTGCTACTACCTGTTCTCTTACCTTCATGTGTGTGACCTGAGGCAGGTCCCAGATTCTCTCTGGGGCTCAACTGCCAAACGAGAAGTTGCGATCTTCAAGGTCCCTTCAGCTTGGACCAGCCTTGGGCTGGGCTAAAGCACGAGCTCCGGGTAACCCTGTGAGATGCGGTCTCTCCCGAGTAGGAGGCTCATACCTCGCTCTTTCCTGGGACCACTTCAGGTGACTCTGTTGTTTCAGGTAACGGTCCATAACGTCCCCTTCCCCCTCAGCTCTGTCCCGGTTTGGATGATGTTTTCGGGTTGTCCCATGCAGCAAAGTCAGAGGGTCCAAAGTGCCGGTGCGGTGGTCTCCTGCCCTCCCTCCTGGCCCTGCCTCTCCAGGAAGTCCCGGGTCTGCAGACAAAGCGGCGCCAGCTGTCTCCTCTGTGGCCCCTTGGCCCCCGGGAGCCTGCAGACGGAGGACACTGGGGAAAGCCGGCCTTGATGGTCGCCGCAAAGACTTAACGCCAAGTCCCGGGGCCAGGTCATTACCCCATCAGCAGGCCGTGGCTCTGACCATACAGCTGTGTGCACAGAGACATGGGGGTGCGTGTGTGAAGGAGGGTGAAAGTGCATATGGGAAGGTGTATTTGTAATAAACAGGCCTGCAAATACATGCATGCGGGTGTGAATGGTGCACAAGGCACGTGGCGCCTCTGTCTATGTGCACAGTAGCTCCGAGTGAAACTACGTCTTTGAACAGTAGCCAACGTGCGTGTGGCAGGACGGCAGGTGCAAGTGTGTGTAGGTGCCGATGAGTGTATGGTCCCTGTGAGGGCACAGCAGCATTTTGGAAATTACAAAGCATTTAAAAATAATAGCCGTGGTTATAATGTGCAGTGTGGACACAAGTGGCTGGTTGTGCATACATGCGTGTGGATGGGAAGAGCTGGACGGGGCAGGTAGGGAGCACCCAGGGCAACTCCCCCATTCTCCAGAGGGGAAAACAGGTTCAGAGAGGTGACCCGTCCAAAGTCACAAGATTACCTGTGAGGTAGACTGGATTATTCTCTAGTCCTCACTCCCTCCTTCGCTGTGCCTCACAGAGCAGAAGACTGGGCGGGATCCATCTCCCAGCTCCACTGATGTTGGCCTCGCCCATGTCACCTGCTTTGAGCAACGGGATGTGAGTGGAAGTAAAATGGTACCAGACGAAAGCCAACGATCTCAAGGGCCACTTGCACTCCGGCACGGTCTTGAAAATTCGACCCGGTAAGCTGCTGCTCCCAGAAAGATGAGGGTCTGTGGGAACACGTGAATGCCCAAGGCAGCTGGGAGTGGCACTCCGCTGGCCTGAGGCCTGGGGCAGAGCCGCCACCTGCATTCCAGCCACATCCCATTCAATCTGCATGTGTGAGCATGAGCATAAACATGGCTTTACTCTGCATGTGACGTGGGACCAATGAAGGGTTTTACGGAGGGTGAGGACATGGTGACATTTGTGCTTTAGAAGGATCGCCCATGCAGTTGCAGGGCATTTTGGAAACCAGCCACTTACCTGGCCGGGCTCCTGCATTTGCTGGTAACCTCTGCCTGGACAGATCTGCAGTACAGACTTACACCTGAGCACTCTCTCTGCCTTAGAACCCGTTTCCGGGGTGTTCAGGACACACTCAAGTGGCCCCGTAGCTACTAATGACTGTCTTAAAAGAGGGAAAAGAAAAAATCAACGGGACCCCGGCCTCACTGTCTCTTACTTGGGATCTATCCCAGCCCCACTGCCTGTCTGCTCCCTTCCCAAGCCCAGCTCATCCTGTGAGCCAGTCCCAGCTCCAGCTGCCTCTAACATAGGGTCCAAAATCTTTCCTGGGGGGCAAGGCCCCTCCTGTTTCTACCCAGATCTGCCTTTCCAGCTTTTCCTCAATAGCGCTTCGGGGCTTCACAGGAACTTGCATCTGCGTTCGCCCTCCCCGCGCCTTCAAGCCCAGCCGTCTCTCTGCCCAGGAGTGCTCCCCCGCCTTCCCCTCCTGTCAGAATCACACTGTACCTTCACAGCCCCACTCTCTTGGAAATATTCCTGGACTCCCACAGCCCCAGACAGAATAACTGCCTCCCTCGTCAGAGTCCTAAAGTCTGTCCTTTGTCCCCCTCTTATTTTCCACGGAAGGTTATTGACCCCCAAGTCTTGTTCAGCCTTTGCGAGCCTCTGGAGATCAGGGATCTTAGCCTTTACATCTCCAGCCCCTCTGCCCCTAGCAGGGCCAGACAGGCAGGGGTGGGGGGCGAGGTTAGTGTTTGTTGAACTTGACTGAATTCTTTGCCCCTTGTCTGGGCTCCAGAGAGAGCAAGCACAGTGGGGCTGGCTCTGTGCCCTGGAGAGAATCTCCCAGAGGCATCCTCTTCTGCCTCCCCCACCCCCAGCTTCTCAAGGATGCTCAGCCTTTGCCCTGCCTTGGGTCCCTGCTATGCCCTGCCTTGGGCTCAGAGACAAATACATCTCCTGGAATGTTTTTGCCCTCCATTATCAGGACAAGGGCTGAGCCATTGACAGCTCTCTGGTCCACAGGCCCAAGTGCCCTGGAAGGTCACGGGCTTTATCTTGTTTATGTCTGTGACTTTCCTGAGGCTCCTTGCTTCTTGACAGTGTCACAGAGCAGGCCTGTTGCCTGGGATGTGTCTGGAAAGTGGCCCACCTCCTTCCTTCAGGGGCAGAGGAGAGAAGCCAGGAATTGATGCTGGTGGGAATGGCAGGCCAGCCCATGGTCAGTCTGTTTTCTAATTTGAAGGCTAGACATGAATCTGAATGTGGGCACAAGGCACAGAACTGAAGTTAAGATGGAGCAGGATTAAGCCATCACCTACCCTATTTCTCTTTGATCACCTGTAATGACTAGCTCCTAAAAATTGAGATACTTGGTGGGGGTAAAAAGAGAAGGGAAGAAAGGAAAAGGAAGGAGAGCAAGAACTAAGAGTCCCTGCTATGCACCTTACACCAGAGAAAGTAGTAAGTGCAAAGGCCCCGAGGTAGAAACATGCTCAGTATGTTCTATGAGTGCAAAGGAGCCTATGAGGCTAAGTGGATTGGGGAAGAGGCAGAGTGTTAGGAACTGAGGTTAGGAAGGTAGAAGAAAAGAAGATTATTTAAGCCATTGTAAAGATTGTGGCTTTTACTTTGAGTGGACCAATGCATGATCTGATTGACTTTCCTAAAGGATCATCCTGGCTACTCTGGGGATCACAGATATCCCTTTCCTCCAAAGTGGGGCCCTTTCCGTCTTGTTTTCACTAGTCCCCAGCACCTGGCATGGTTCCTCTCGCAGAGTAAGCCCTCAATAAGTAGCTCTTGAATGTGTTGGCCAGAATTCCTTCCCCAGCTTTTCCTTCCGCTCCTAGTGAGCTTTGAGGACATGGCAACAGTCACCGAGAGAGATACTTTGTCTTAGTGGCATGTTAGGAGTTTCATCTCCTGTGGGGCCTGTTCTCCAGATGTGTTACGGGTAGGAATTGGCATATGGTACCTTCTACAGCTGGCAAAAGCACAGCTGGATGCAATGCTGTGCACATCTGGTACCCACATGTCTAACTGTGGACTTGAGAGTCAGCCAGATATCTAAGAATGGGTTGTAGGCAACCAGGAAAAATGGGAGGTCCGAAGTGCTAGTGACAGGTGACAAATGCAAGGGGCTTTCTGGACAGCCTGTGGCCATATTGCATGAGTCATCTAGCTCCCTCTGCCATGGCCAAGAGGGCTTCAAGTGCAGGAGCTCCTGAGGTCCCCCAAGCACAAAGTCAAGTTTAACAGGTGGTAGGATCCCGGGCGCCCACTTTACTCAGCCTCAACTTCCTCATCTGTAAAATGGGATATACCTGAGCTGGAAGAAGCCCTGTAAAATCTTTTGGCTGAAGGGCCTCATTGCACAATTGGAGATATGTATTGGATGGATCTTTCCTTCCTCTGGGCCTCCGTTCTCTGCAACAGAAGGATGCTTGCCAGAGGACTTCTTCCTATGAACCCCCAGGCACACGGAGGGGGGTAGGCCTCCCCCTGAAACTCCAGCCAGCCCCTCCTCTGCCTGGGAATCGACTGTGCCTTGCACTTCAGTTAGTTTGGGAAAAAAGGTTTTGTTTTCTCTTCTGCGTCCTTCCCACTTTACTGGTGAGGAGGCCACGTTCTTGAATGAAAGTGGAGACTCTTAAGCACAATTAATACTATAATTTTAAAATGCTACATTATCGAAGCTATCTTCCCCCAAACTGCTCTTCAATTATAGGCACTGGAGAATTTGCAGGGGCCTATTTTAAGCACTAGACTCTCCTGTGCATTTTAGAGCCATTCTTGAAAAGACACGGGCAACATGTGAAAATTCCAGATCTTTCCTCAGTGCTCTCAGCGTTTCGGAGCAGAGCGGGGAAAGAAAGAGTCAGCCCGCCCCCTCTGGGAAAGCAAAATCTGGATTGAAACTCCTCAAGCTGGTCTGTTACGAACAATCCCAGAAAAATAAGGTGTTTCCTCCTGGGAAAGGAGCCTGGAAATCCTAGGATTCCTGAGGAGGAAACGTTCTGGGGAGTAGGAGAGAGGGACAGAAGGCTGGAAGGAAGCTGGCCTTTGACCTCAAGCCTACAGAGACTGGGTTTCCCTTAGCCGTGCCATTCAACGCTCACACAAACCCGTGGAGTGTGTCACTCTTGCTCTGCACGTGCAGAAGCTCACACTCAGAGAGGTCGTCCCCCTGGAAAGTGATGAAGCCAGGACCTGGACCCAGGATTACGGCCTTTTCACTTCCCTGGCCTGCCTGGGCGGCATGCACAGTGCTTACGCCGCGAACTCTGCAGCCAGACTGCCACGTATTGAGCTCATGGGCAAGCTCCTTAACCTGTTTGTGCCTCAGTTTCCTCATCTGAATTGGGCTTCGGAACTGTGGCCTCCTCAACGGGCTGTGGCAAGGATTAACAGTTAACAAGTAGAAAAACTCAGGAGAAGTAGGTACGTGCATGCTTGGCACGGGTAAGAGCTCTTATTCCAATCCCCTGATGGGAGGGAGCCGGAGCTGTTCACCTGGGAATACACAGAAGTGGCAAAACTGTCCTCACCACCTCTCCTGCGCTCCACTGCCGGAGCTCCCCTCAGGTGGGACCGCCCCGAGGACCTCCGTGTGCTGTGTCTTCCAGGACTCCACTCCCCTCCTTTGTGACCTGTGGCCTGGCTTCCCTGCTCTGCACTTGTCCCCTGTGGCTTTCAACCCCGAGCCTGAGTGCTGGAAACGACAGGGGATTCAATCCCCCAACTTGCTGCTGAACGTCTATGTTGACTGTGAGCAAGACTCTTGAGATTTCAAAGTCTTGATCTTCCCATCTGTACAATGGAAACAATACCACTGCATCTCTCCTAGGACTCTCGTGGTAATTAAATGCCATTAACATTTGCAAACATCTCCCATGATTAATGATGCTTGCTCAGTTCTGGCAATTATTATTATTTATCAGTGCTTAAAATGCTCAGTTTTTGTTTCCTTTTCTAAACTCTAGTCATTATTTTAAGAGCCAGTTAAAATTCTATATTCTATTCCATCCACCATGCAGCTTTCCCAGAACTTACATTCTCTCTCCCCTAAGTTTCCTGGGGCAACGCCCATCAGGGACCATGGGCCTACAGACTAGATTCTATCCCCTCTTTCTGCCTCCAGGGGAGGACCTGCTCTTGTCCAGCTGTGAGCAAGGGCTCAGCTTTCCCTGTGGTGCTTGAATCCACCAAGAGATGGGTGTCTTATTTTTTTGTGGGTACAGTGGTCCTGGATCCTCAGTCCTAAAGAAATATAACTTTGGAGGGGAGAGAATCAAAGATGATTGAACTAATCTCTCTATTGTACTGGGGAGGCATGGGAGTCTAGAGACAAAAATGATTTTCCCAAAGTCAAAACCACAGGGGATCAGCACGGCAGATGAGAAAGAGCACAAGATATGGAATCAGAGAACAATCCTCAAGTCTGAGCTCCTCTATTAACCTCTATGACGGTTCACCATTCTGGACCTTGGCTTTGACCTCTGTTGAACGGGTACAAGAACACTTCTCTCATCGATTGTTATATTCAAGGAGCTGAGGTTTATAGCACATTGTGGCATAACTATTCTATTCCGCGGACGGAGGTCTGGTCCACTCCAACCCCAGGTCCGGCTACCCAGTCAGGAAGAGATGAACCAGCCTGGAAGCTACAGGTCCTCCCACTGGCCCCCACCCTTAGCTGGACTTTGGGGTACCTTGTCCTTCTTTCCACAAAGCTGCTTCCCCTCTCACCTTGCCCCCAGGCCAGGATGAGGCCTGCTAGGGCACAGGGGGAGGTGAGGAGTGGAAGGCAGACCCTGTGTCCCACCTCTTCCCTGAGCTCCCAGCCTCAGCACAGACCTGTTGGCAGCATTCTCGGGTTTGGGCCTGTCCAGGTGGGCTCAGAGGACCCTCACCCCAGCTCTGGACATCACCACATCAGATGCCTCTGGACAAATTCCTCCCCTCTGGCTCCCTCTCTCCATCCAAGAGCTGAGAGCAGAGACCACTATGCACTGTCCATCTCTTGAATTCCTTTGACCTTGCCTTCTCCTCTCTCTCATGCTGTCCTGGGCTGAGTCTTCATCTCTGATACCCCCATGCTCTCCACTGCTATGGGGGGCCAAGTCAGGCCTCCCCTGACATCCACTGAGCTCACTCTTCATGCTGAGAGACTCAGCATCAGCATCGCCCCATGTGGCCTGGGCTTCCCTCCTGGTTTCAGTGAAGGAGCAGAGGCAGGCACTGGCACCCTACCCTCTTCTCACCCCCACATAAATGTGTCTTATCACCACTGGCAGCAAAAACCTTTAGAAAACTTCACAAGAGGTAGCTTCAAGGACAGGTAAGAAGCAAAGCAAGTCAGAGAGGAGGCCTGCAGAATCTGGACCTCATCCTCTGCTCCCTGGCTCTGTGGAGACCCCTCTGAGCATTTGGCCCTGCTGGGGATGTTTGAAAGAACTTGGCTCGGCCCCACCTTGGCAGAAACCCTCCCCTTTCCATGCTCTCTTCCTCTGTTGTGACAGATTTTGCTCTGATAACTTTGGTACCCAGTTCCCAAAGAAGAAAACAGATCACCCATCACTGGGTAATTACAGAGCAACTGAAAGGCCATTTAGCTACTGTGTGATAAGCAATAGACTATTTTAATAATAACCAATTACCATACATTATAGTACATCATTTGGCATTTGATGATCTACTGAGGTTTCACCTGTTCCTTCCCTTACTGAGCATTTCACGGCTGTTCACACCTTCCCCAACAGAAGTTGTGTCAGTTTCTAATTGAAGCACTATTTTTAGGAAATAGTTAGGAAAAGTTTGTAGAGGTGCTGCAAATTATATCATGCCAAGTGGAAGGATGCATTCTGCCAAATGTCTTTCCTGACAGCTCTGCCATTACATAGCACTCGGCAGGATGGAGAGAGATTTGTTTCGTGATCTGTGTTAGTCTTTTGACATTAAAGGAGTGTAAACAGAGGCCCCCCCATTCCTGCAGACATGGGGGCAACCTGACCAGATGTCCAGTCTCTGCTACTGACCACTCCTTCCCCGGCTGAGACGCATTCTCACTGCCGGTTGAGCTGGACGCCGTGGGGCTGAGCGGTCTGCTACTAGGTTTGCTGGGGATGCCAGGGCACAGCCTGTCTAGGACACAGTGACTCTACAAGGGGCCGGAGGAGATGGTCCCCCACCCCCTAAGATCTTCTCAGCCCAGTCTGAGCCCACCCTGGCCTGGGCTCCCCCCACCTTTACGTTTGCTCATAAAGCCACTTCCTGAGGGCACAAGCCTGACAGGTGGCTCATGAAGCCTGGCATGGCCAGGCCATTTCTGGGTCCAATGTCAGCCCCACAGCCAGGTCGCCACTGATTGCTTTTCATGATCTATCCCATGCAGAGGCTTAGCCCTTAATCCTTTCTTCCCAAGAAGGGACCTGGAGTCTTCGTAAAAATTTTCAATGCTTTCACACACACACACTTCCGTTTAGTCATCAGTAGTGCCCTTGTTGCCCATTTCGAGATTTATAAAGTTGTAGTCGTTTCTCTTTGGGACAGGCCTATGGGATCTCACACATCACCCTTCTGCCCATGCAAAGCAGATATGGTGCAATCCATGAGACACTATCATCACCGTCACATCCTATCACTTTGATCCCGTCCACCGCCCCGTCCCTTACCCAGATGATTCCAATAGTCCCGTAACTAGTTTCCCTGCCCCACCTCTCCCCCCTACAGTCTGTTCTCAACACACCAGCTAGAGAGATTTGTGGAGACTTTACTCTGATCAAGCCACTCCTCTGCCCAAGTCGTCCTATGGCTTTCCATATCCTTCAAAAAAAATATTAAGTAAATATTTAAAATTTTCAGAATAAAACATTAAGTCAAAAGTTTTCCTAATGATAAAGCCCTGCAGAATCTGTTACCCCCACAGTTATCTTGTTACTCCTCTCCGTTTACCTTGGACTGGTTCACTTTGCTTATTCTGTTCCAGCTACACTGACCTATTGGCAATATCCTTAGATGCAATGTGACAGCTTTATTTCTGAAAAAAATCCTTCAATCATCTGTGATAACTGTAATAAAGCAAATAAAATGAGGTTTATTCTAACCATAAAGCAATTTTTTAAGTGACCTTTAAAATCAAGTGGAATTTAGTCGAACCTTCTGAGACTCTGAGGTGTTTTAGGCAGGAATCTCATAGTGGCAGTAACAGAAACCCACTCAAACTGGGATCTGACAGAAAAGAAGGACCTTAGAATAAGAAGGCAGAGCCACCTCATACAACATGAAGACACGAAGTGCTTCCAACCTGAACAGTGGGCTGAACTCAGGAGCTAGGGAGACATCTGGACCCAAGCAGCTGAGAGTTGGTGCTGGGGATAGACAGGGAAAGTGCAAGTTAAATATTTCTGGCCCCAGTTAGGATGACTCAGGAACAGGCAAAAAGATGGAGATTAAAGATAGGACAAGAGCAGGCCTAGAAAGAGAGGTGGAGATCCTGGAAGAAAATGACCAGGGAGATAGAGCTGGAAACATGAGCAAATGACTGCAGGGTGGAGATTGTGGGGACGGTGGCTTCTCATTCTCCCGGGGAAAGGACCTACTCCAGCTGAAAACCAAAGACAAAGTGCACAGTGACTGGAAAAAGTAATGCAGCCTTCACATCAGCTCAAAGGTGCCTTGGTCCTTCATCCTACCCATACTTTATTTTTTTAAATATGTTATTAATTTATTTGAGAGAGAGACAGAGAAAGAGAGCATGCGCACATGAGCAGGGGGAAGAGCAGAGGGAGAGGGAGAAAATCTCCAGCCGACTCCCTGCTGAACGCAGAGCCCGAGGCTGGGCTTGCCCACGACCCTGAGATCATGACCTGAGTGGAAACCAAGAGTCAGATGCTCAGCTGACTGAGCCACCAGGTGCCCCCATCATACTCATACTTAAAAAAAAAAAAAAAAAGATCACAACCAGATATATCTTCATTTTACCAAGTGTTAGCTACCATGCTAAGCTCAGTGAGAGATCCAGAGAAGTATAAATCCCTCCCTTTTAGCAGCATACAATCCAATGAGAAAGGGAAAACACACATGGATGAATTATTTAAATATTATCAGTGAAGGAGGTAGCTGGATATACTGGCTAGATAGAACACGTGTTTGGAGTCAAACAGATCTAGATTTGGATCCTGGCTCTCCCACTAACAAAATACACCCTCCTTAAGTTTCTTAAACCCTTTAGATCCCCGTTTCTTGTTTCTTTATCTTCAAACAGGAATAATAATGGCTACCCCTAGGGCTGGCACAGAGTAAGCATTCAGTAAACGCTGCTCCTTCTTTTATAATGCAAGCTCATGTGTGACTGATTGCCAAGACAAATAAAACAACGAAAAAGATCTTCTAGAAGTTCAGAGAACGGAGAATTCAAGATCCCAGGGCAACAAAAGACTTAGAAAGACTTAGAAACGCCTCTTAGGAGGCAGGAAGGCCTCGAACCACTTGTGATGATTAATTTTATATAAAGACTCAACTGGGCCACAGGGTGCCCAGGTATTTGCTCAAATATTATTCTGGGTGTTTCTGTGAGTGCATTTTTGCATGAGCTTAACAATGAAATCAGGAGACTGACCTTAAGCAAATTTTTCTCCCTATGTGAGTGGGCATCATCTAATCAGTTGAAGGCCTGAATAGAACAAAAATCTGACCCTCCCTTGAGTAAGAGAATTTCTCCTGCCTGACTGCCTTCCCATGGGACATCAGCTTCTTCTTGCCTTCACATGAAAACTACACCACCAGCTCTCCTGGGTCTCCAGCTTGTCAGCTCGCCCTGCAGATATTGGAACTTGCTGGCCTCTGTAGCTACGTGAGCCCATTTCTAATAATGTCTCTTTCTATGTGTGGGTTTATGTATCTTAAATATATACACGTGCACATCCTGTTGGCCCCATTTCTCTGGAGAACTCTGACCAGTACACACCCTTCCAGGATGGGTTAGGTCTGAAGAGAGGTGGAAGGAGGGTGAGGGTGAAGCCATAGGCAAGAGAAAAACAATGCAAATCGACTGCGCGTTTTTATGAAAACTAAAGAACTCTGACCGAGTAATATTAGCCAATATTTACTGAGCACATTAACATATACCAGTTTCTGCAATTCTTGCGCTGGCTCATGGAACCCTCTTAACAGCCTGATGAGGTTGGTAACCAACACTATCCCCATGTTACAGATGGAGAAGGCTAGTCACAGAAGTCCCACACCTAGCAAGCAGCAAGATCGGAGTTCAGACCCTGGTAACTTGACTCCAGGGCCTATGCCCCTTATCTCTGTATGGATTAGTGTTTGATAAGGTTGAGTGGTTAAAACTGGATGAAGTTAGTACAAACACAGGTGAGTCTTAGGTGCCAGACTAAGTAGGTTTAGGCAACTGCAGACTATAGGTCCAACTCCCTCATTCAGTTGAGAAGGAAACTAAGTTCAAAAATGGGAGGTAGTCTGTCTGGCTTGCCGGATCCGACCAGAACCCGACCACGGATCTCCTTTCAGCTGTATCAGCTCTCAACTCGCCTCAGGCAGGGTCCCTGCTCCTTTTGGAGCCTCATGTGACTCATACCTCCACCAAGACTGGGCCTCTCTAGGGACCTCTCCTCTGAGGGTCTCTCCAGTGCAGCCTTTCTGTTGGGAAGCCAAGAGGAAAGTTGTGCCTCTCGGTCACACACTATCAGCCTGTGACTGGACGACACAGCTCCCTCTCCTTCCCCTTGTTGTCTTCTCTCATTCATGGATCTTTCTCTCTTTGGGACCCACTGCCTACTCTGCCTCAGTTCCAACCCCCATGGTCCCAATCTTTCCCCCAAATGGGCCACATGATACCAATCACAGCTCCTTAGAAGACTCAGGGGCCAGACTCAGCTGGAGGTACTTTTAAGTAGCTATTGCTGGGGACATGAGGTGACTTAGCATGGCCTCCCCGACTGTAGCCTGCCACTGACCTCGGGGCCCAGTACAAACTGGTCCCAGTGGCCATGACCTGTGCCTGACTCACTGACCATTTCACTCCAGGACCGGAGCAGACAATCAGTCCCAGTGCTCCATTTCCTGTGTGGTCTTCGGTCAAATCAAAGTAAACTCCTGCCTGCTCTGGACCCACCCTATGGGAGGCTCTTCATTCCTGACAAGGACTCTGAAACAGTCTCTGAGTCACTCTGGCAAAGCAACAGTCCAGTAAGCAAAATCATGGTGGCCACTCACTCAGCAATACTGCTCACCCGTTTACCGTGTGTCACACACTGGTGACACAGAGTGCCTGCCTCATGCAGCTGAGTGTGAGGCCCATCACAGACAAATAAGCAATCCCATTCCAGAGGACAAGTGCCACACCTGGGGACACAGCAGTTGCAGAGAGTAAACACAGCAAGGGCATTTAAACGTAACCTGGCCAGCAGGACTGGGGCAGGGCCATCTGAGACTGGCTCTCCACAGCAGCAATCTCTGAGCTGGAAAATCAGTAGGAGCTCGCTGGGCAATAGGGAGTCGGGGTGAATGGGAGGCAACATGGAGGCGTGTGGCTCTGGGTGGAGGAGTGCAGATGATGGCCAAGTGAGGCTCCGTAGACAGCTGGCATGATGACAGGAGGAAGCCTGTTGTGATGTGGATTTACAGCGCTGGGCGGTGGAACAAAACTTCCCAGGGGTGGAGCCTGGGGAGGCTGCAGGTGCAGCCCAAGGCTGGATTATGGAGAACCTTGTAAATCATTTTAGGGAGTTTGGCATTTATCGCGTAGCCTTGGGGAGCCACTGAAAAGGTCCAACCCTGCGGAATGACATGGACAGCTTTGCGACTTGGACAGAGAAGACAGTATGATAACAGGGATGCGGGTGGTGTGCTGAGGAGTGAGAGGAAGGGTGATTCACTCTGCCTGGCTTGGGAGCCAGACCAGACATTCATCCTTGGGACCCAAGGCCTTCCTCGGGATGCATTTCTGATTCAGGGTCCAGAATTCAGCCCAGGCTGCCAGGCCTCCGCTGAGCCTGACCACCAGCCCTGCTGACTGCACTCCCAGCAGCTTGCAAAACCTATGGCAGAAACTCCTGCCTGCCCTGCTCTTCCTGCCTCTGACGGTGGGCACTTGGCTCCACCTGCCCAGACAGATGCCCTCTCCCCACTGTTGCCGGGTCAGGCCCCAGGCTGCAGACCCACCGCAAAGTGCATCCAGGGTCCAGGCCCTTCGAAACCTGCCTCATTGCGCAGCGTCTGATCTCTGACTCCTGACACTCCAGCTGCAATGATAGCTGGTTGAAGAAGTTCGGACCGTGGGAAGGGGCACAGGAAAGATAGCCTGAGGGAGACGTACCTTGCCCTCAGAGGGTTCTAGCTTAGTAGCTTTGACCTTGAACATGTTATCTAGCCTCTCTGTCCTTAATTCCCTCATCTGTTAACGGGTATAATAACAAGACCTAGTTCCTAGGGTTGTTTGAAGACCCAATGACTCAACACACACAAAGTGCTTTAAAATAAGCGCCTGGGGCGCCTGGGTGGCGGAGTCGTTAAGCGTCTGCCTTTGGCTCAGGGCGTGATCCTGGTGTTCTGGGATCGAGCCCCACATCAGGCTCCTCCGCTGGGAGCCTGCTTCTTCCTTTCCCACTCCCCCTGCTTGTGTTCCCTCTCTCGCTGGCTGTCTCTCTCTGTCAAATAAATAAATAAAATCTTTTAAAAATAAATAAATAAATAAAAATAAAACAAGCGCCTGACACATAGATCCGTGCGTCATTACAGTAAGTAAGAGCAGCCCCCTCCTCTGAGGTAAGGCAGAAAGCAGACGGGGGCAGGAGTCGGCATGTCGGAGAGGGAAGATAAGTGGAATTTCCCTCAAATAAACAAAACCAAAAAATGTCTCCAGAACTGAGCAAAGAATTTTAAGAGAAAATGCTTCCATACACAGGGCAGCTGCTCTACTGGTCCATTACCATCAGCTTCTGAATTTTCCTGAATCCCCAGGGCTCCCTCACTTTGAACAGTTGGGGGCAGAGGAAAAAAGCACGGCCTTTGGATTCAGACCAAACTGAGTCGCAACACCGTTTCTGACTTTGGGAACCTCACTCAAACTTTGTAAACCTGGGGATCCTCATCTGTAAAATGGGCACAATCCCGCCAACCTGGTGGTGCAGGGATGAGGAGGAGAGTGTTTTTAATTGACCTGGTGTGATGGGGTGCTCCAGTCAGGGGGGCTTCCTCTCTCTTGGAGTCACACTTGCCAGCACACTTCAGAGACGTGTCCTGCAAGCGAGAGGAAGACAGAGCTACCCCATGGCACGGGCAGAGAAGATTCCCAGGAGGGAAGATTTTACAGGGAGGGCACTGAGGATGCCATCTGCCACCTCTCAGGCTTTTCCTCTCTAAGGTTCTCGGCTTGTTCCTGGGAGGATTTGGGGCATTGTCACTTTCAGGGCTGAGCCCTTCCGAGGACTGGGAGGGTCAGAGGGACTCACAAGGAGAAAGGCAGACCTCCTTCAGTGTTCCACATCCCGCTGCCCCCAAGCTGGGCTGTCAGCCCAGGAGTCATTAGCAGGTGGCAGGCCTGAGCATGGGGCCATCAGTCAGAGGAGAATGTCTGCTGCAGTTCCTGAGATGCAACGGTGCCCTGAGGAGCCGTTGGCAGTAATGATGATGGGTATTTAAGCAAATGAACTGTTAATGACCAGGCAGAGGTGAGCCGCCTCCCAGACCAGCTGGAGCCCAGAGCTGGCGAAGGAGGGCAAGGCAGGAACGAGAAGAGTGGAGAGGAAAGAGACTTCATTTTCTTCTCAGAAACTGGTTTCCCCAGGGAGTCTTGGTTGGTCATGAAGTAAGCCCTTCTTTATCTGCTGCCCCAACCCCAGATCTCACCATCACTTCCATGAGTGACTGCCAGGAAACTCCTGCCCTCCCCTCACCCCCATTCCCTAGCTCCGTCCTTCCTGCCACGTTGCAACAGGGACTCTTGTAGGCAGCCCACATCAGCGGGGAAAGGACAGCAGGGACGCCGGCCAGCTGGTGGTTCAGGCTCGGCGGATGCTGGGGGCAAGTGGGCTAGATGAAAATACTAATATTAGCAACCACATCATCCACAGATGATATTTTGGGGAGGTCACTTGTGCGCCCAGTGCCAAATATGTGCCAGACATTGTTCTTAACCCTTCATTAACGTGGTTTTGTTTCATCCTCATGCAATTCTGGAAATAGAGATTGACAAGCCTATCTTAGGGAGGAGGAAATTGAGGCTCAGAGAGATGAACTGACTTGGGAGGTTAGGGAGCTAGAGAGTTGGTATGAAACACTGTGCAAGATCAGAAGGGAGAGTGAATTTGTTAATTCCAATTTTTCATCACCCACGGCACAATGTAGGGAGAGCAAAGGATACCTGGATGTAGCCTGAGAAGAGACGGTATTGGCTGAGAACGGGAAGTGGAACCAAGATCAAGGCTTTGCCCCTTTCAGGTCCACAGATTCTGATGGACAGGAGGGAAGATGCCAGAGCATCCTGCAGGGGGTGCTCTTGTGCCAGGCTCTATCCTATACACTCTCAATTTGCCCACACCCAATGAGCCCATCCAAACCCACATTGGTGAAAGAATGTGTTCAAAAATCAAAATAAAACAAAACAAACATCAGCTCTGTCCTTAAGACAGAGTCTGCCACATCTTTGCTGTGTGTCCTTGGGCAAATTACTTCACTAGTCTGAACCTGTTTTCTCATATGGATTAACAGACAAACAGACCAAACCAAACCAAACCAAACCCCCTGGGAAGCAACGTGGTAAAGGAAGCGGATCACTTTTGATTTCCTGGCTCTGACTCTCACCAGCAGGGTGGATTTGGTCAGGTGTTTAACCTCTGTGACCCTCCATTCTCTCATCTGCAAAACTGGAATAATTATGCCTACCCAGAAGGATCATTTCAAAGATTAGAGGTGGTGTAAATAAAACACTTGGCACATAATTGTTCCACAAAAATAGTAACTATAATTCATCTTTCTCTCCATTCATTGTGTATGGTGCCTGACCCGATGCCTGGGTCCCACGGTGAGAAGGTCCCTTTCTCTGCTTCTTCTCTTCTACTCTCATCCTTAGGAAACTTCCCTCACATGTTCTCCAGGAAGGCTTTAGCTGTCTCTCACAGCATTCTGTCTCCTCTGAACTCAAGAGTTTCTTCTAGTCAATTAGTGATCAACTATAGTTCATCTTGTATTGTTTCCTGTGTTGGTTAACTACTGCTCCGGAACTTATCAAAAGCTTTTAATCGGGTGTATGGATTTGGACATGTAACTTTCCTTCTCTGAACCTGCTTCCTCATGGGCAGATGGAGGCTTGGACTGAAGCCTGGTCTTTGGTCTCCAAACCACAGGATCTCCCAGGACCCCGAGCCTAGCCCACCCTCCCACCTCCCAGCCTCTGTCCATAGGATCCCCTCTTCCTCAAATGCCCTGACCCCACCTCCACATCCCAGGACCCATTTTTAAGGCCACTTCTGCTGTATAGTTTCCTTCATTCCCTCCAGGCAGAGGTGATCTCCTTTGTAAAATCCCAGAATCCTTGGTTTTAGCCACTGCCCCACACAGATCTTCCTGGTCTCTACTCAGAACTGTCACCCCTCCTATGGGATCACAGGAGTGTGGGGAGTGTCTCCATGTCTCCTACAGCACCAACACTCTAAGTCTTGCTCAGTAAGTGCCCCTGAATCTTAGGGTCCTGTTGAGGGCACTGCGGAGGAAACCAAAGATGTACTATGCAACCCTTAAAAAGGAGCCTAAACAACCAAGTCTGCTTAAAGGGGGACAAATCCAGACATGGGGGTCCCTAGGTATCACTTTCACATGGACAGAAACCTGCACCCCATCTTTCTTTGTTCCCTGATGTTCTTCCTCTTGCAAGATTATCTTCACTTCGTCCTGTTTCTTTTGACACCTGTGCCGGGAGCTCTAGACCAGAGCAAATTCCCTGACTCTGGGAGCTGTATTTTTCTTCTGCTGTAACTGGCATCTGTTCAGGCAGATGAGTGAATATTTATTAGATCTCAGCAGGCTTCAGTCATTTTAATTGTTTTCTAGTGAAATGTGCCCATTGCTGAAACCAGACCTTGCTGGCCATTTATCAGGTCAGCTAAGTGAAAGGGGAGCTGCGTGGAGATGGGAGTTCAGGCAGGTCCAGGAAATTTTGGCCGCAGAAAGGAGTCACACCAAAGAAAAATGAGTCCCTGAATGGTCATTTGAAACTGATGGATTAAGAGATAAGTACCGGAGTTGTGATCTCGACACACAGAGTCACTGGACCAACCATCCTCATAATTAGATGCAAGTGGCAAGCATTTAGTGTATTTTTTTTAACTTTTAAAAGTGCATGAAGCGAAAGCCATTGGAAATGGTAACTGCCATTCTTCGAAAAAGGGGTTGGAGAGAAAAGCAATTATTTATTAAGTGTCTAATCCATACTAAGCCCTTGACATAAACTGGTGGTTTCCAATTTGATTTTTTTTACAGGGAACCTTTCTTTCCCCTACATGGATTATTCCCCCCAATCTCAACATCCAAAAGAGACAGAAGAGGAGCTGCTTTTGTTGAAGCTTGAGTGACACAGCTGAAGCCCACCTACTCCTTTGGTCTCTTCTTACCCAAACCTCCACCAAAGTAGCCCTTGAAGCCTCTTCCAGAAATATCGATTATCTCAATCCTGAGCAACTCGTCGATGATGGCATTATTTTCCCATTTTATAGATCAGTTAAGTGAGACTGAAAGAGGTATGGTCACATGGCTGGGAAGTGACGATGAGTCAGGCTCGGAACTCTGCACTCCTGATTCCAGCCAGCCCAGTGCTCCTTCCACACCATCAGGATGCCGCCTGGTTGGAAGAGGAGAGACTGTGATCACGGGGCCCAGGGGGAGGCTGTCCTTGAATCCTCGTGCGAGGGGTAAGGGACGACACAAAGAGGAGCCGAGAAGCGTGGAGAGGACCACGCAATAGGTCTTTGGTATGATCAGGAGGAGGAGGGGAGAGGAGAGGCAGCAAAGATAGGTACCCACCACGCTTCTGTCCAGCTGATACTCCCCACCTCAGACTCTGCATTTCAGTGCGCCCCCCCACGAGAATGCACCCCTCCAGCTCACCACCCTCCTCTTTGCCTGACTGCCGCTCTGCCGTCAGCACAGCCCTGTCTCCAGGTGACACAAGTCCAAGTCAATCGCCTGCTAGGAACCTGTCCTTTCAGTCAAAGAGGGGAGCTTTGAACAGAGAGCTTCGGCAAGGACAAGCTGATGCAGCCCCTGGTGGACAGTCACCAATGGTGAAGATGATTTTGTGTCCTGAATGCCAATGTGTTTGTGGACATGTGGGCTGCGGTAAGACAGAGGTCCAGTTGGAACTGTCCAGCAGCCCAGCCAGCAACCACTTCTGGGGGTAGGGTCGGGTGGGTGTCTGTCCCTTGCTAGTCCTCAGTGGCGTGCAGGTTTACCTCACCCACCAGGTGGCCCTGACTTCCGTACCGATGAAGTCTCCCATGGAAGCAAGACTGGCACCAGTCACCCAGTTCCCCAGTACATAACCAGCAGCTCAGCCCACTTTTTGTCATCTCGCCAACCTCCCCATTTTCTTTCTATTGCAGGGCTTCTGGCACATTCATAGGACCTTTCAGAATGAAAAAAAAATGAGAAAACTCATTCACCACCAATATAGATGTGTCCTAGTACGGAGGCTTTATGCCAGAAGGCATAGTCGGTTGAACATTCTCAACTCCTTCTTTGCCACCTTCCAGCCTGAGGTGGTCATATGACACAACTCTAGGTGTGATACGTAAGTGGCAGCCTCTTGTGAGATTCCTCTGACAGCTTTCGATTTCCTGACAGGGACACTCCTCCTTCTCCTTACTATTTTACTATTTCGTGCCACATGACAGACGTGGTGGAAGGAGCTTCAACAGCCATTCTGCCACCATGAAGGAAAGGAGACGAGAACTGCATAGACACCATCCCACGCAGAGCTGAATGGCCAACCAGCACTTGCTTGCCTCTAGATATCTCTTTGTGTGAGAAAATTAAGTTCGTCTCTGTTTAAGTCACTAGAGCTAAATATTTCTGTCACTCAAAGCCAAAAGCATTCCTGATATAGCATGTGAGCTGACAAGATCCTCACCACCATCATTAACCCTCTTCCACACATGAGAAAACTAAAGTCACTCATCTTGTAAGCAGTAATCAAGATTTGAATCCAAGCCTCTCACATCGCACTCACAAACCTATACCTAATGAGAGAAGTTAAGATACTTTATCTATTAGACATCATATATAATATCTATGTTATGCATAACTTCTTACACATATACTTACACGTTACATATTTTCATATATATACATTTATATATATTTAATTCTACACACACATACACACACACTCTTTCATCCTATTGCCTAATTTCCTTTGAGCCCATGGTGATAATCCTCTTTATCTTGGGCCTGTGATGATTTATCTCATAGGTTAACATTACTCTCAGCCCACTGTATATGAGCAAAAATTATCCTGGAGAAAATACAGATGATACGGAAATGCCATGCTTTCTAAATATGAAGGGGAAAAAAAAAAAGAGCCTAAGTGTGGGAGGCAGCATATAAAGCTAAGAGAGCAGTGAATCTGGAGTGGGAAGATGTAAGTCATGGTCCAGCTCCATCCGACACTAATGTGTGGGTGCTTCGACAAGGCACTTCCCCTCCGTGCAACTCGGTTTTCCCACCCATAAAATGGAATGAGTTCTGGCATGTGTGTGCTGGGGGGGGTGATTGTGTGTGTGTGTGTGTGTGTGTGTGTGTGTGTGTGCAGAGATATGTGATATTTAAAATGATTTTAAAGTTGAAAATGGTATGACTAGGACTTTAATATACATATACACACGTGCGTGCTTATATATGTAAGTTATATACTATTATAAATACAGTAGTGTATGTGGACATATGTATTATACAGTAGTATATGTATATATAAATACATGGGAATACATGAAGGGAATATATGGCCATTGCCAGTAACCCCACCTTGACCAGAATTACAGATTCTCTGACGAAGAGGTGGGGATGCACCCAGCTCTCGGGGTAGAGGGTGGGGATGCCCACCCATGGGGAGAGACCCCAAACAGCAGAGAGCCGGCTCCTCATGAGTCTCTTCTCAGAGCTGCCAGGGTCCACCTCTGGCTGCCACACTGAAGCCTTTGGGATGTGACAGAGAGACTTGAGTTTGTTCCTAGTATAGATAGCCCGCTCTCAGAAGCTGGATCTTCATGACCCCACCCTGCCAGGACCTAGCAGAGCAAGGTCTCCATGAGCAAATATCAGTGTGGGAACCTTTGCTACTTTCTTAGAAGCTGTGTCATCTTTTGAATCTTGTCTTTCTTACTTTTTTTTTTTTTTTTTGCAATGTATTCCAAGGCCCATGCTCTGAGATTTAGAGAAACACAGCAGTGACCTCAGTCATCGGCAGGTCAGGGGACCCATCCTCTCCTAACATCATGATCTGGGGGGGTGGAATGAGCTTTGGGCCTGATCAAGCCTACACGGAAGACCTGCGTCTTCCCCAGACCTCACGTACAGCCTCCTGTGTCACTGAGCCACACCAAGAACAAGCCGCTCACAGAAGCTGCTTGATCTTGGATTACCCTGTCCTGAGATCCAAATGTGTGCTGGGATCAACCAGGGTAGATTGAGAGTAACACGCGGAGCTTCACTGAACAGCCTCAGGCTCTTGGCTCCCTCCCCACACGAGCTGCCAAAACAAATCCCCACCCACACGTGTCCTGGGTCTGTCTGGCTTAACGCTTAAAGTGAAAACACAGAGGCAGAGGAGTTGTTCCGTAGCAGGTTTTCTCCATTTTCACAAAAGGCCCTCCAAGAGTTCCTTTCCTTTCTGTCCTAACCAAAGGCTAAGAGCCAAACGGTTATCCCCTTCCTCTGTTAGACCCTTCTAGGATCTCCCCCGTCTCTCCCCTAGGCAGCCAGCCCATTCACGCAGCCTGCCTTCGGCAGACATTCATGAAGCAAATGCATCACTTAAACATCAGCGATGCTACGCACAGTGCTAGGCCCTGGGGACCCAACGGCCAAAGGGACACCACCCCCGCCCTTGGCTCAGACTGTACCACGTACACTGAAGCGGTCCCGCTTCCATCCTCCGCAAGGCCATTGCTTTGTCTGCAAAGAAAGAGTCATGGAGGAAGGCCCTGGTCACTGAACCTGTGAGGGTGTCTCACATTTCAGCTTACCCAACATGTGGTGGAATTCTCTGCGGCAGACCCTGGGCTATAAGGCGATTTCACATACGGTCAGAATGCTCGGTAAATGTCCGAGAGATTGGAATCTTTGTTAACATCGTCACAGCCGGGAGAGAGATAGTACTTGCCCAGTTTTCAGTTAAGATGAGGTGTAGACACTTTTCTAGATGATTAGCACTGCTGACTTGACTCCCATTACCATTAGCCCCATTACTACAGGACCGCCATGACCACGACTTATGACTACCAGCAGCACGATTACCTCCCCACTACTATGACCATTTCTCCATCACTATCAGCAGCTCACAATTCTTGGGCTCTGAATGCCAAGCCCTGTGTTGATATTTTAGATGCATTAATTCCTTTAGACAGCATAAGAACCTATCATTTAGGGACTGTCTCCCTTGTAGATGAGATAACAATTAGGGGACGGTTACACAGCTGGGCGTGACAAAAGCAGGCTCCAGACCCAGGCAGCCTGACCTCGAAGTCCACGCTCTTACGCATCTCCTGCTTCCTCTCTAGATCTGTTCTGGGGCCCGACGCTGTATGATTGCACAGCCAAGCTCCTAACCATGGGATGTATGACCACGCTGGCACCCAGGGGGTAGGTCCGCAAGATATGCAGGTGTTCGGAGCTGAGCCTGAGCCTGGCGTGGCTTCGGGGATCACCCTACACCTTGTGGCCAGGAACATTCCAGAACAAGGATGAGGTGAGCATGAAGGTCAGACTGAGGAAATGACATGGAAGGTGAAGGATCCCTGAGAGAGCAGAAACCCACCATGAGCCTCCGATCGCTGAGCTCAAGGGACAGCCCACAGTTTCCCAACAGCGGCAGCGTCTGAGCTGAAGCACTTACTCCAGCCACACTCAGGGCAAGCTAGCAAGTCCCCTACCTCTCAGGCCAGGAGGGACTGACAACAGAAATCGGGGGCAGATCTCTGCTCTACGCCTCCATCCTCTTCTTCAGGTCGCACACACCAAACATACACCCTGGGCTGGCCAACACTGGACATGATGCCCTAATGGGGCCTCGCTGAGTTAGTTCACTCCCCAAGCCCTCAACCTTCATTCCCTATCAACAAATGGCCCACGACAGGGTGAGAGCAGTGAATGATGCCAGGTCTGGAACACCCGTCCCCTTTGCTCCACTTATAAGACTTTTGCACATCTTTCATCATCTACAGGGTCACCTCCCCTGTGAAACCTTCCCCTGCTTGGGACTCATCACTTGTACACCTTGCACTTAGGGCAACAGTCAAGCTGTTCGGCTATCTTGTGGGGCTTCCTCTGCTTCTGGACCAGGCTTGCGGAACTCATCTCGTTTATCTTTGTACCCCCCCCAGTGCCCGGCCCGGTGCTTGCCTCAGAGTAGGGGCTCGGTAAGTGTAGAAGGAGAGAGCAAAGGGAGGAGGGAAAGAAGAAAGTCAAGAGGCAGGGAAGGAAGGGAGGGGGGAAGGAATGAAAGAAGGAAGAAAGGGAGAAGGATGGGAAGGAAGGAAGGAAAGGAGAGAGGCTCAGGCATTTAGTACACCACTTCTGACCTTTCCTGAGCCCAGCCCTGAATCACACAAACATCGGTTTCCAATCGAGCCCAGAGGAATATGGACTTGACCTTGTGTTCATTACTAGAGACTTATAAGCAGAAGCAAGCCGATCTCTCAGGACTTCTAACCAAGCAGGGAGCTGAAGGAAGTCACTGGAACAAAAAGGAAAGGAGGCAGCTGGTGGAGGAAAAGGACATGGAATTTTAAGTTCTGAGACTTACATTCCAGTCCTCCTAGGTTTTACTTTGGATTTGCCTTGCGACCTCCCTGCACCTCAGCTTCCCTCTCTATAAAATGGAATTACCCTCATCTTCCAGGGAGCCTTGTGAAGACATAAGTAAAAACCCCAACACCTGCAAGGGTTCTGTGGCTGGGAGCATGCCCTGAGGACATCATTTCTTACTCCGATCGGAGTATCTACACTGATTCGTGCTGCTCGGGCTTTCTTCCTGCCCACCGCAAGTATGGGTTACCATGCCCCAAAAGGCAGTAGGGTCCCAGGCGCCACCTGCCTTCTCCAGTGTAGCCTCCCGCCGCCTCTCCACCACAGCCTCGAGCGAGGAAGCCCACCCAGGATGTGCTTCGCGTGGCGTCTGGCGCACATCTCAGCTGACCAAGCCGGAGAAAGAAGGAAGGAAGGAGGAGGAAGAGACCCTGCCGCCAAGGCACAAGCCTCCCGTGGGGCGAGCCACTCTAGAATAGCTCTTCCCAAGCTCTGTAGAGGCCTCGCCACGGAGGAAAATGCCGGAAAAATGCCGGCTAATTTCAGACGCTCCACGTTGGTGGGCCAACAGCCCAGGGAGAATGAGCAATTATGATTTTCATCTAAGCAACATATGCTGTTTGCTGGCCTCTTTCGAACAGCTGTAGGTTAGATGCTGTTAAGATTAGTCTCCTTCTCTCCTCCATATTTCAGAATTCCAATTAAACTAAAATAACAGCACCTGCTGAACAAAAACCCCATTGGAAATGTGTCCTCATACACAATTACTGCAGGGAGGCTGGTCACCATTGTTACCCGCCTATTCTTCCTGAATGGGAACGGCAGCGAAGTTCCCCAGCAGCTGCAGCAATTCAATTGTATAACTGGAGCTGGCCTCGCGCCAACCCTCAAGAACTCAAGTGGCACCAAAAGATACTATATTGATTTGCAATCGAACATAATAGGCCATCAGCTTAATTATTACTGAAGTGACAAGGTTCTGGGTATTTCATATTTATATTTCAGGGCCTGTGAAGGATGAATGTAAATCTTTTAAATGCACGGATTTGCATATCTTCAGAAGGGTTGAGTGCTCTTATTACATTCATAGCCTTTGAAAGACCAAAAGGACTGGCTATTGAACTCAGGTTGCCAGATCCCACCGGCATTTGCTTGGATGAAGAGACAAAAGGCATAAAATGGAAATTGCTTTTAGTCCAAAAAAAAAAAAAAAAGGCCAAAAAGAAAAAAAAAGAGCCCACAACTCAACTGCTTCAAGCTCAGACCTCTTTGGGGGCCTTTGAAGGGAGACTGGTTATATAGGTCTTATTGGGACAGAGGCATTCGGACATTGAGAAATGAAGCCAGTGGCACCTTGGATCCATGAGACCCCCCTCTGTTCTCTGCTTCCAGGCTGTTCCTGGCTCCTACGGGTCAGTAGACTGGAGGAATACTGAGATGTAGGCAAGGGAGGGGTGGGAAGACACAGAAGTTCACTTTCTAAGTGTCCAGCCACATCGGTGTCATCTGAGACCAAAGACGAGAAGAGAGATGGTTTCGTCAACTCGTCATCATCATCAACCCTCCTTTCCACATCCTTTCCAATGAGAAGAAATTCTAGAGCCATTCCAAATTTCTCCCTATCCCTCACTCTCTCCACCCAATGTCATTGAATTTTTTGCCTTCTAAGTCCCCCTTGATTTTTGCTCTCTGTCCCCTTTCGGTCCTAATAACTCTGCCTTCTGTTCGGTCTCAAGTGAAAGCATGGACCATGAGGTTTTCCAATTGCTTCGTGATGCCATGGTCTTACTGAATCTCACATGGTCCATTCTCCATCCAGCTGTCAGAGGGCCCTTCTGAGCAGGCTGGGACCATGTGGAGCTCCTGCCTATGGCCCACACTGGTACCCACAGGATCCAGTTCACCTCCTTGTAGTCAGGCTTCATCCTTCTACCAGCCAAGGATTCCCTAGGCACACCCTTTTACCCTTTACACATGGAGTTTCAGTGCTCTGTGCCTGGATGCCTCCTTGTCCTTGTCAGTGGAGCTAAGAGAAAAGAATCATCTTCTGAGAGTCACTTGAAATCATCCTACTATATCTGGGCCCCCTTGTCAGCAAACCCACTGCACTTTGTTCATCTCCATGTTATAAAACTGATCACATTATTATGCTTTACATACCTGCTTATATTTCTGCTGCCTCCACTTAGAGGACCTCACAGTCAGAAAATGTGCCTTTAAGTCTCTTCATCCCCAGGAGTAGGTCAGGACCTGGAATATAGGACGTGCTCAGCAATGGCTGGAGTTTTCATCCCTAGGGAACATCAGGCATTCATTGACCATCTCTTATATGTGACCCTTGTTCCAGGCACTGAACCAAGAATAATCCTTGCCATCTGAGAATCCAAGGCCTAAGACCAGGACAATGCTGTCAACATAGCTGTCTGTCTATGCAGATGACCAAAGGAAAGGGTTAGGCATCAAGTGTTCCTAAAACACAGAGAAACGGATTTGTGGCCTACAGTGTTCATGAGAAAACAGAAGTAGGACTGAATCTGAAATCATGTCATTTAAGAGGTAGCAGGGCTATTTGAATTTACCTTCTCTGCTCTCCACATTTTATTCATGAGCACACTGAGAAGCAAAAAGCTGAGGTTTACCAGTTTGTAAGAGCAGTAGGAATTCTGACTCCTAAATCCATGTTCCTTTCCATTATACATTATGGGATGAGTAGAACTTGATTAGACATGGAGTAGAGAGAATATTCCAGATGATGGCTATAGTCACCCCCACCATGCTCAGTAATGTCAGTGTCCCTACCATTGCCATCACCCCCACTCCCAATGCCACTTCTATCACCACCATTGTCAGCGTCTCCCTGACAGTGTGCCAGCCCCGCTCCTGCCATCATTCCACCACCACCATCCACACTGGAGAGGCCTCTGGGTTGAGGACAAAGTGGAAAGAGAAGGAGTTTTGTTCTCGTTTCCACCATCTTTGCTGTTTTTAGCCTTGCTTCTTCTCTACTCCATATTCCTGCACCATCTAGACACCATCCTATACCATCTAGATGTCCTTTCACACCTTGGGCTCTGGCATGGCCAAGGGTGATAACTGCCCCACTCCAGAAAGGGTTTTCATTCTCTTGAACTGAGAAGCTGTTTCCAAGGAGCTATATCAAAGAGTATCCACAAGAGAAAAAAAAAAGGTTAGAAAAGAAGAGGGAGAGCATTACAAAATTTGAGAAACAGAATTCTCTCTACAAAGCTAATGGGGCAATAAGAATTAAGATCTAATAATTCGTGAAGGCACAGGGACTTTGAAGAGAGAGGTGACCATATTTACCCAATCAGGAAACCCTGAGATGTTCTTCAGGACAGAGCGGAGTCCCGCTCTGACTTTTGAGGTCCCAAATCACAGTATGGCCCCCCCATTGTTACTTCCAACCTCTGCCTTTTGGGGGATCCCATTTAGACTTGCTTCCTTGGCTTATGGCTTTCGGGAAGCGCCTAGCTCCTCCGTCAGAATCACCCAGGAGAGCATCCCCAGGCTGGCAAAGACTAAGTCCTAGAGTCCCAGGCGGCTTCCCACCTGTGACGGCCACCCCTGCTGGCTGGCACAAAGGAAGGCATTATCCTACGAGGAGGAGAAGAGCCGCAGAGGACACCTGCTCAGGCAATTCTGCGATAAAAGGAAGTGAGGATGGAAATTGGACAATTGTTACTAAGTAGCTGAGGACCCAGCTGAGTGGGATTTTCTTTAATAAAGATGATAGAAGCCAGCTTAAAAGACAGATGAAGATTTTCCAGAATCTAGGGTTTCACTGAGAAGAGCAGGAGAGGAAGGTAAACTCAGGGAAAAACATCTCTTGACATCCCTGTGAAGAGGAAGGGGTGGGATGAGGTTCTTTCTTACAGACTTCAGAAGTATTTCCCATGGGTCAGTGTTTATTCCCTGTCCTCCTAGTAAAGGCACAGCCTCTGTGAGCACCTGCAAGGGAGGCAGCGATCCCTATGACTGAGCGAGGGCTCCCTAAGAACCGACTGCGAAGGGCAAGACTCACTTCCTTCTTTCACTGCTTCCTGGGCTGGCAGGTTACAGAAACATAGGAGAACAAGTAGATCTGGATTACAGCGAAACATTTGACAAAGTCTTTCTATCTCCTTAGAAAAGCTGGAGGTAATTAGGTGGATTTAGCACTAGCTCGTACCTACAGCTGACTGAGTGCGTACCATACGCCAAGAACTACAGTGGAATTTCCATCCATCGTACTGTTGCATCACTTCATTGCCCATTTACAGATGAGGAACGTGGGGCTCGGAGAGGTTCAGTAAACACAAGGCAGCCGGTGCCACCTCGTTCTACAGTGTCATCGTCTGCAGGCTAGAACGGTGGCCTACATCCCACACCGTGCACACCCTTCCACTGGTGCGTGGAGGGACACCAACGGAAACTCTCCCAGTCACAGTCACAGACTGTGTGCAAGTCTGCACACTCCTGTGGGCATGCATATGTGCACACATACCCTATAAGTTACAAAGAGGCTTGCACACCACGATCCCCTATAGATAGTCTTGCCTATGTTTATCTCCTGTCTCCAACTGACAGAGCTCTTCTCACTCTACCTCTGAAGTCAGGGCAATTCATTAACTCATATCACAGAAAACGGTGTTGATCATCTGGGATAGCACTCGGAAGTCCAGTGGGCTAAGCAATGTCCCAAGGGTATGGCCGTGATGGACATGGGGACCTGCCACCACCAGCTCTGCGGCCCAGAAAGCACTCAAGGCCAGCCCCTCCCCAGGCTGCTGTCACAGGGCGCTGGGGAAGAGAAGTGGGAAGACCATGAGGGATCTGCAGGCCAGGTCTGTTCAGATGCCCAGCCCAGCCGAGCCTTAGCAGTGTGACCTCAGCAGTCCCTGAACTTCTCCAAACCCCTGTGCACCTTCTGATGAGGCTAGAAATTCCCTTCACATGCCATTGCTCCACTGATCAGAAAGCCCGGAGCACAGAGCTGGCACTAAGCGCCCGTGCTGACCAAGAGCCAGCTCCAGCCCCTTCTGCCACATTCCCATGCTGCCACCTTCTGATGCCAGAGCCATCTCCGTGGCAAGCTGCACTGCACCCTGTCAACAGCCCCCAGGGAAAAGGAGATGGCAGAGAGTCAGGGGGGTTGAGACCCTCAGCTGCTCCTGGAGAAGCAGGGCTGACAAGGCGAGGATTGTTTTTCTCCCCTGGTGTGAAGCATGTTGACTTGCTGTTGATAGATGGTGGGATGATATTAATTAAAATGCAGGCAGGTGTGAGGGCGCCTCTTAGAGCTGCACTCTCTTTGGGGGGGGTGCAGGGAGGGGAACATATCAGGTCTCCATTTTATAGCCATAGTGGGAAGTGTCCTCTTACCCTCTCCTTCCCCTTCTGAGATCAGGTGCGACTTGGGTCACTGGAAGAGGCAGGAGCACGGGGCTCCAGCTGGAACACAGCCACATCCTCCCATCCCAATAGGTGTGGGGAGAGAAGGGGCACAGCCTCCTACCAGCTTTCCTTTTTGCCAAAAGGTCTGAAAAGGGAACACTTGCCTTCTGCGCTCTCCGCCAGCTCTACCCCTGGCTCCAGTGGGCAGGGCTGGGGTGCAGAGCGCTCCCTGAGAGGGAAGAGTCTGATGATCTATGGCAGAGCCACGGGGGACAGCTGAGGTGCCGGTGCCACAGACCGCAGCACAGGGGCTAGGTCCAGCGAGGCAGGGGCTCAATCTCAGAGCTGGGAGACCATGAGAGCCATCAGAGCAAGGGCAGAGCAGGAACAAGAACGTGGAGAGCAGAGTGGTGGCCGCATACAGCCACAGGGTGCACCCAGCTCAGCGCCACGGTCGCTCAGTGCCTCCCTCCCTGGGTCCCTCGTCCCTTGGCCAAGCTGGACTGCAGGAGGACACAGAGGCCAATTCCTGTTCTTGCGTCTTCCCGCAAGAGTGAGAAATGGCTCCTAGGACTCCTAGTTCTGAGGTGCTAATGTTGGAGATGGTAGAAATTATTGAGGATCTCAGCGGTCACCTGATTGAAATGATAAAACTCAGGTTCCCACACTTACTTTGTTTCTGCCAGCTGGAGGCCTGAGCCACTCCATTTACTTATATTTTATTTGGATAGGAGCCAATGAAACTTCCCAAGAATAAGTCCCCCTCCTCCACTGCCCCAGGTCTGCCAAGCACTCAGAAAAAAAAGAGGAAACTCTACCTGCGGAAGGAGAGCAGAGCAGATAAGGAGGCAAGCTGGAAACTCAGTACTTGTTAGTGCCTGAGTTTAGAACTCTAACCACAGAGTTTAATCTTCAACTTCTCCAGGGCGTTGTTGACTTATCTGTAGAAAGGAAGGAATGAGATTAGGAAATATCCCTCCTGTCTGCCCGCCTGCCTTCCCGATTTTTTTCTTTCCCTCCGCCAGCTCCAGGGAGAATAGAACTATCTGCATTTTGGGTTCTTAAAGACGCGTCATCATTTCTCCACCATCTGACCTGTAAATAACAACTTTAATGAGGCTTGTTGGGACACATTCCCCAGGGAAGGCAATGAATTATAATGTAAACTGAACGAAGCTATCCTATAAGCCTAAGAGCTAGAACTGTTAACAAAGAGGATTATTTGGGAAGCCCTGAAGACAAGGCAAGATGCAGCCTTAAGGAAATCTCTATAGACTCAAAAGTCCCCTCCTGCCTGTCCAATCTCACCTAGCAACAAACTTCTTCATCTAGAGGGATCAGTTTCCAGTCACTCATCAGGGGGTCCTATATCCATGGACTATAATCAAGAATATTATCCCAAACTATGTTTCTGGAAAAAAACAGTCAATGCAAACAAGCAGAAAGCTGTTTCCAAACTGGATTTTAATCCTGATCTTTCGTTGGGAGGCCCTGTTACCTCCTTTGTTCATTTCCACCTCCCAGATCAGATTTTATCACTGTATTCTAACTAACAGAATAGAACTGGACAAAACAAGGAAAGGCCCATAATCTCTTGACCCTAAAAGCTCTGAAAACAGAAAGTTCTTGTTTTGTTTTGCGTTGTTGTTGTTTTTATAGCTCCTTTGGTAGCAAAACCTAACCTGGTCTGGGACAAGCTAGTTATCTTTCTTTATCCCATTTAGAGCTAGCATCCATACATTCGTATGTGTTTAATCACGCTGTGCTGCCCAGTCCCTGCGGGAAGTGTTACATAACACATGGTATATGCCCTTTATTAACTTTCTAAAATCTATTTTTTAAGGGATTCTGAGTATATTTGGTCCTAAGGTTTGAGAAAAGGGCCTGTGGTTTTAGACTATGTTATCTTCAGAGGCAGAGAAACAGTGAGTTTCTGAGCAACAGCGAACAACAAAGCAAAGTATCACTCTCACTAAAGAACGTCAGACCAATATGGCTTTTGGTAGATTGCAAAAGGCTTTCACTCTTGTGTTCTCAACAATTCATTTAATAAGAAAATCAGTAACCATCCATTTCAGATGACAAGATATTCTCTCTTCCTAGAATTAAATGAGAAGAAGTGAACTGCCCTATGCATATGCTAATTAAAATTTCCTAGTGGCTGTTGGAACCAATAAAAATACAAATATCAGTAATGAAATTGGAGACATGGCCTTGCTTTGAGTTGTCTTGGAAAACTAACAGGAAAGCTGAAAATTTGCATTCATCTTTGGCATGAACTTTTAGAGAAAGAATCCAAGCACAGACAAGGCCAGCTGCTGAACAATGAAGGAGAGAAGAGGTTCAGGTAAGTACACCACATGGGTCGGACATGTGCAGAAGCAGTCAGGTTTGGGGCTCGTCTAGAGTGGTTTTCTGCCAAGACTAGAGGCATGATTTGAGCCCACTTCAGTTCTCCCATACAGTACTCCAGGATTTTTGCATTTTACTCATTCTCCATGGCCTCCTAAGAGTGTACCACATTCCTCCCATGTATACTTCACTACTCTAAAAATTAATAAATGAAAGAAATATCATAGGCATACACAAAGATTCACTGGTTCACATATAAGGGGATCATTTTTACAAATCAGAGCTAATACTCCCCCTTTGAAATAAATACATTCTATTAATTAAGAAGGAACTTTAAAATATCTATAATCGGGCTGCCTGAGTGGCTCAGTCAGTTAACCATCTGACTCTTGATTTCAGCCCAGGTCATGATCTCAGGGTTGTGAGATGGAGCTCCACGTTGGGTTCTGCACTGGACATGGAGCCTTCTTGAGATTCTCTCTCTTCCTCTCCCTTTGCCCCCCCCCACTCCTCACCCCTACTCAGGCATATGCATATGTGCGGACTGCTCTCTCTCTCTCTTAAAAATAAAATAAAATATCTATAATCCATGCTCTTATTGAAATTTAAGAGGACAATTTATCTATCTAAAAAGGATTATCTGAGATCAGAAAAGAGTTTCAGGTTGAAAAAAATATGGCTTTTGAACATAACAACAACAACAACAACAAAATACAGCAAATCAGTGGATAGTTGTTTAAATATTGCAGGAAATTAAGTTGTCATTGAATAGAGAAATTATCCCAGAATTCAGAAGTTAAAACAGATAGAAATATTGAGAAAAAGATGATAGAAGCAAAAGACAGAAGCAAACACTGTTGAAACCAAATCCCCAGTGTGATGGTATAAGTGTTTGTTTATATGCCAGGCCTTGTGGAAGACACTAGAGAGCTAGTCCTGTCCTCATGGCTAGTGAAGTTTATGGATGTGAGGGGTAGGGGAAAATCAACAGATAATTCTTACGTGTTTCATTGTGATAGAGAAATAAAAATTCAATATGCTTTAAGGGGAAAAAACAGGTAATCATTACTAGAATAAAACAGAGTAGGTAGTTTCCTAATCAACAGAAAATTTAGAAAGAAACATAATAATATGTAAAAACAGCTGTCTACCTTCTGTTTATAGGTAATGTTCTAAAACTAAGTTGATCTAGGGGCGCCTGGGTGGCTCAGTCGGTTAACCATCTGCCTTTGGCTTAGGTCATGGTCCTGGGGTCCTGGGATTGAGTCCCACATCAGGTTCCCTCCCCAGTGGGGAGTCTGCTTCTCCCTCTCCCTCTGCCCCTCCCCCTGCTCACACACTCTGTCAAATAAATAAATAAATCTTAAAAAAAAAAAAGACAAGTGAAGGCAGTAAAAGGAGAAAAGAAACAAAGAAGAAGTATAATGAACAGAAACAATTACAAACATAGGAGACATTATTAATCCAACCATATCAATAATCGCTTCAAATGTGAATGGTCATAAATTAAAAGACAGAGACTGTTAGAGTAAATTTAAAAACAGGACCTAACCGTATGTTGTTTATAAACAAATAAAAACCAATTTAAATGTAAAAACTCAGGTAGGTTGCAATTAAAAGGATGACGAAAGGTATACCATGCTAACAACTGATCAAACAAAGCTAGAGTAGCTCTATTATTTTTTTAAAAGATTTTATTTATTTATTTGACAGAGAGAGAGCACAAGCAGGGGTAGCAGCAGGCAGAGGAAGAAGAAGCAGGCTCCCCACCAAGCAGGGAGCCTGATGCGGGGCTCAATCCCAGGACCCTGAGCCAAAGCCAGACACTTAACCGACTGAGCCACCCAGGCACCCCTAGAGGAGCTCTATTAATTAGAGACAAAGCAGATTTCAAAACAAGGAAAATTATCAGGGATAGGAAGAAGCATTACATAATAATAAAGGGGCCAACTCTTCAACAGATACAACAATCCTTAACATGTATGCACCAAACAACAGAGCAACAAAATGAGGGTCTGATTATTTTGTAAACAAACGATGGAACAGCAAAAAGAAATACACCGATCTACCATTATAGTTGAAGACTTCAACACCCACCTTCTGGGAATTGCTAATCAAGCAGGCAGAAAATCAGTAAGGATATAGTTGACCTAAAAGTGCTGTCGATCAACTTAATATAGTTGACACTTAGAGAATATGCCGTTCAGCAACAAACACAGTCTTCTCAAGCTATCTATAACATTCACCAAGATAGGTCATATTTATATGTTCTCAGATTACAATAGAATTAAACTAGAAATCATTGACACATCGATAGCTGGAAAACTTCCTGATGTTTAGGTATCAAAATAACATACTTCTGAGTAATGTATGGGAGGCAAAGAAGAAGTCTCAAGAGAAATGTAAAAAATATTCTGAAGTAAATGAAAACGAAATTTCAACTTAACAAAATGTGCGTCATGTAGTGAAAACAGTGCTTGGAGGGTGATTTGTAGAATTAAATCCATGTATTAGAAAATAAGAAAGATCTAAAACCAATTTTCTAAGATCCACCTTAGGAAACAAGATAAAAAGAGCAATTTCAGCCTAAAGCAAGGAGAAGAATAGGAATAATAACAACCAGAGGAGGATGCAATAAAACTGAAAACAGAAAAATTATAGAGAAAATCAACAAACCCAAAGATCAATAAAACTGAAAACCTCTAGCTAGAAGAATAACGAAGTTAAAAAGAGAGAGAGAGAGAGAAGACACAATTATTAATATCAAAAGTAGAAGAGAATTTATCACTACTGATACCATGGACAATAAAAAGATAATAAAGGAATACTATGAACGACTCTGCCCATAAATTTGATAACTTATGTGAAATGAAATAATTCCTTGGAAAATGCAAACTACAAAAATTCACACAAAGAGCAACAGATCACCTGAATAAGCCTCCATCTACTAAGAAGTTGAACGAATAAGTAATAAACTTCCAAAAGTGAAGGCACCACATTCAGACTGTTTCACAGGTGAATTCTGCTAATTATTTAAGGAAGAAATGATACCAATTCTTCATAATCTCTTTGAGAAAGTAGAAGCAGAGTATTTTACAACTCATTCCATGAGGCCCTCATTATCTTAATACTAAAACCACTCAAAGACATTATAAGAAAGAAAACAACAGACCAGTATCTCTCGTAAACACAGATGCAAAACTCAACAAAATATGAGCAAATCAAATCTAACATTGTATACAAAGGCTTATACACCATGACTAAGTGGGATTTATTCCAGGTGCAAGGCTGAGGCAACATTTGGCAATCAATCAACATAATACGCCACATCAACAGGCTCAAAAAGAAAATCATATAATCATATCAATTGATGCAGAAAAATAATTTGACAAATTCTAGTTCCTAGCCATAATTAAAAAAAAAAAAGAAAGAAAGACCTCTCAGCAAACTAGGACTAGAAGGGAAGGAAATTCCTCAACTTGGTAAGAACCATCCGGTGACGTCAAGTGACAAAACCTTACAGATGACATCATACTTAGTGGTGAGGATCTGGAAGCTTTTCCCCTAAGATCAGGAATAAGGCAAGTTCCTGCACGCAAGTATTTATAGTAGTTTTATTCATAATCACCAAAAACTAGATGTAACCAAGTTGTCCTTCAATCAGTAAATGCATAGAAAGCTATGGTACATACATAAGATAGATTACGACTCAGCAATAAAAGGAAATGAGTTTTTAATCCATGAAAGGACGAAATCTAAAGTTATATTGATAAGCAAAGGATGCCAGTCTGAGAAAACTACATACTATATTACTCCAGCTATGCGAATGGAAGAAACAAAAAAACCATAGCACTGGTTAGAAGGACAGTGTTTGCCAGGGAGAGGGGAAAAGAGGTAAGATTGGATAAGAGAAGCACAGGATATATTTTAGGGCAGTGAAATTATTGTGTATGATACTATGATTGTACATATCTGAACCTATGCATTTGTCAAAACCCACAGAACCTTATAGCACAAAGAGTGAATCTTAATGTATGCAAACTAAAAAATCACTTAGGAGGTTGGGGAATCCTAGGAGCAATGCAGAATGTAATAGAACAATTTGTTTTACAAATCTATGAAACACCTCAGTGAAGGGGATAGGGAGAAAAGATCCTGACCTAAGTAACTTTGGAAATGGAGCGAAGTCTGTAAAGGCTAAAGGCAAAAGAAACCGTACACAGCATCATACTCTAGTCAATAAATTTCTTTTCCATGGTGTAGGAGTTAACAATTCTGGCACTATTATACATATATAGTAGAAGTGAACAATTAAGTAATGGATGGCAGGTGGTGGACCCAACTTTCTCAAAGTTGTAGTTTACAGATAAGCAAGGGAAGGAAGCTAGAATCACTCAAGTGATAATGGATTAGGGCTGGAGACATCAGGATGAATGCATATTTACACACGGAAGTGTTACAGATATATGCATAGGTTATTACACACGTATGTATTGCCCCGTGGTGTCAGCTGAAAGGGCCTAGAAGCAATGATATTCAGTAGCAACAAGCATATCTATTACCCAAATCTTAGCATCTAATACCATTAGTAATGAAAGGAATCAGGGCTCTTTGGATAAATGGCTGATTCTAGGACTGAGGCAGGAAATGAGAGGAGATGAGCTTGGAGCATTTTGTTGTACCAGGAAAGCCTGAGAAACTATCAGAGTCAAGAAGAGCTGAAGGAGATGTGATGATTAGACGTAATGTGGTATTCTGGATGGGATTCTAAAACAGAGAAAGGGGGCACCTGGGTGGCTCAGTTGGTTAAGCAGCCGGCTCTTGACTTCAGCTTAGGTCACAATCTCAGTCCTAGGATCGACTGCCGGGTCAGGCTCCTCACTCAGTGTGGAGTCTGTAGGAGATTGTCTCTCCTCTCCCTCTGCCCCTCCCCCACTTCTCTAATATAAATAAATAAATAAAATTTAATTTTTTAAAAAATATTTTATTTATTTATTTGTCAGAGATAGAAAGAAATCGCACAAGCAGGAGGAGCAGCAGGCAGAGGGAGAAGCAGACTCCCTGCTGAGCAGGGAGCCCGATGCAGGACTCGATCCCAGGACCCTGGGATCATGACCCAAGGTCAATCCAGATGCTTAACCAACTGAGCCACACAGGCACCCCTAAAATAAGTAAATAAAATAAAATAACAGAAAAAGGACATGAGGTAAAAACTAAGGAAATGTGAATGAAGTTTGAACTTTAGTTAATAATAATGCATTAGTATTGGTTCATTAATCGTAACAAATATATCACACAAATGTAAGGTGTTAATAAAAGGGAAACTGAGTGTGGGGTAAATGAGAACTCTCTGCGCTATCTTAGCAATTCTCCCTAAATCTAAAAGTGTTATTAAAAATAAAGCTTATTAAAATAAAGCAGATAAATCATTGTGGTAGAAATTGAGACTTCTGAAGCCAGCAGTTTCTCGGGCAAGGTCTATCAAACTTTAAAGACCCAAGTATTTCTGTGTTTTAAACATTATATTTTCATAATGAAAGTAGACTATTGCAAATATATTACTTTTCTCCAAAGCACTGAAAAATACTGAAAACCTCTCAATTCATTTTATGAAGTTAGCATGAACTTAATGACAGGTATTTGACAAAAACATTACATACACCACAAATATATAACCATATAATCCTACAGGACAACTGTATGTGTGACTACAGACAAAAAAAAATCCTATGAAACATTAAGAAAATGAATGCATTGGGATTTAGAAAAGAGTAAATCACAACCATTCAACATAGAGTTGAGTAAGTTTAAGGAATGATCAAGTAAATTCTAATTGGGAATTCAAAAATATTTGGAATAACGAAGTCAATCAATATTGACATATTAGTAAATCAGTAATTCAAAGCCATATAATCATATCAACGGTCATTAAAAAGCACATGATTAAATTCAACAACCATTTCTGCTTTTAAAAATTTTGCCCTAGTAAGAAAAATAAAGGTCCTTCATATGAAAGAAACATCCTATCTGAAACCAAGAGCTGGCATCTAGCATGACAGTAGGAAAACACTAGAGTCATTCCAGTCAAGGATGTGACATCTATACTTACCATCATCTCTATAATTAAACATCATGCTGTAACTGAATAATCCAATCAGAAAATATAGGAAAATACAAAGCTATATTGATACCCTCCTTATATACATGATTTTTTAATGTGATCCAAAAATCAAACCATTAATCTTTCAGCTTAGGGACGGGTTGGTGGCTGGGCACTACTCGAATGAGAATCATAGATCACCACTATTCTTGTTCATCTCCGAAAGGAAAATCGGTAATTTCAAACAGTCTTCTCATTTTCTGCTAGTTCACATAAATGATCAACATTTCACATCATTTGCTAGAATCATATTTTCTGTGTCCAGGTACATAAATTCAGTGCATAAATATACTGGATTGGTTAATAGTGGAGCCTATCATTTCCCACTTGAAATGTACAAAATGGTTTCCTCTATATTCGTAGGCATTTGAAGAGTTAACCTTATTTAATTGGCCATATATTAAATGTCAAGGGAGGGAGGGAGAGGGCAGAAGATGAGGAAATGAAAGGGTTATAGTAGGGTTTCAGCTTCAGATGGTCTCAGTGCATTTTCTACGACAAAACCTAAATACCCATTTTGGATGCAGCAAAGAGAGGTTTGGAGCCAGGGAGATGGACAATGAGAAAAATCGCAACTACAGAACTCTGGAAAAGCAGGGAACTTTAAGGGTATATCAGGAATGTTTTATCGCTTTGTTTCTCCATTAGACTGCAATGAAAATATACATTAGTTACCAATGATTCTGGAGTTGGATTTGTCTTTACCCAGATTTGCTGATATGAAGACATGCTGAGCTTGCCCTCCCGATGGGTAGCAAGTAGCAAGATTTGGGAAATAAACAAAATAAAAAAACATAGTAAATATTTATTGAGAGCTTACTATTTAATGGGCATTGTTATACTGTGTGTGTGTGTGAGAGAGAGAGAGATCCCTTACAACAACTGAATTAGGTGAGTACTGTTATTTCCCCCATTTTACTGATTGGAAACCACACGCAGGTACTGAAATAATTAGCCCAAAATAATGATGACTAATAAGTAACAGAGGCAGTATTTGAACCTAGACTGTCTGGCTTGAGAGTCCACAACTTCAGCCATTTCAATCTCAATTTATTGCCTTTTCTCTCTCCCACTGTTAAAATTTGAAAATAATTTAATGAAATACACTGTGAAGTAAATACCCCAGAATTAGAATGGAAGTTAGGGAAAGTTTAATGATCAGCTGAGTCTGTTAAAGACCATACTTACTTTAAAAAGAGAATGATGATTTTATATTTTATGAGAATGATATTTTTTTCCAAAAATTCCCCTGCTCCAAAGGGTCCCCATATTAGGATATGTGTCAAAACAATGATTCGATGAAAACAAGTCCCATACATACTATGAAGGAGGAAACAAAATTAATGTTACTAATGATTAAGGCTGTCTACCTAGGAAAAAAAATGGGAATCACTTGAAAAACAGAACTGATACAAGCACTTCATAGTTTGCAGTTACCAAAGTAACTTAAAAATCATTAGCTTCTCTCTATAGTAGAAATAGCTATTTGGAAATACATTTTCAAATCAGGTTAACAAAGGCAACAAAATTATAAAATGACAAGGACTAATCTTAATAAGAAATATGACAGATTTCTCTGAGAAATATTACAAACTTAACTTAGGGACATAAAATATGTTAATAAATCAGGAGGCATTCCCTGCTTCTGGATTAGAAGCTTCAATATTTTAAAGATGTCATTTCTCCTCAAATTAATTTATAAATTTAATGCAATCCCAATTAAAATTTGATGAGATTTTTGTTTGGAACTTGACCAAATGATTCTAAAGTTCATTTAAAAGAATAATTGTGTTAGAATAGTCATGAAAAGACCAAGAAAAATGAGTAATGAGATTGACTCGCCCTACTGGAAATTAAATTATCACTGTGGTATGGTACCAAAGTAGTCAGACAGACCCATAAAACTAAAAAGAAAATCCAGAAGCTGAGTTAAGTATGTATAATAATTTGGTATATATTAATGATGTCAGTTTAAAATATTAGGGAAAGAATCAACTATTTATTAAATGGATTATTCAATAAAATATGATTGGGGGCAAGTAGAAAAGCTTTGAAAAAACAGGTTTGAGCCTTACAGCATAATTTATACCAAAATAAATCCTGGATGTTTCAAAGTTTTGACTGCAAGAAAGAAACCATTAAAATACCGAATATATAAATAAGTATTTATGTAATCTTGTGGTGCTGAAGGACTTAAAATGTGTGGAATTATTGACTGAAAGAACCTAATAATGCATTTGACCACAAAAAGTCTTGTAACTTGTGAAGAGCATTTAAGCCCTGATGCACTCATCCACTGAAACACCATAAAACAACATTAAAAGACAAATGATAAAAATTATTTGCAAGAGGTATTACAAACAAAGATTTAGTTTCCTTAATCTTTCCAGGACTCATTCAAATCAGTAGAAAATGGCCTAAGGACAGGTCAGGAAATTGTAGAATGGATACATATGTTTTTAGGATGAAAAAAGTGCCGAACCTCACCAGCTATCAAGGAAGCACAAATTAAAATATCAGTGAGATGTCATTTCTTGCCTATTAGGGTAAAAGGGATGAAAAATATTGACAGTATCCAATGCTGGCTAGGGCAGGAGTAAACAGCATTATCATATGCTCTGGTGTAAATTCAAATTGATACAACAAACTTTCTCGAGAGCAGTTGGGCAATATATTATCAAAATTGAAAATGTGCATCCCCTTCAATGCGGGAAGGCAATTTCTAGAAGTAATCTTAGGGAAATAACAGGACAAGTGTCTAAAGATACAGGTCCAAAGAGATTCATTTAAGCATTAACAGAACAGAAAAATTAGAAAACCTACTCACATGCAAAGTAAAGTATTCGTTAAATACATGATGGTATCTTCACACAATGGAATACCATGCAGCAGTTTAAAAAGATAGAGGGAGGTTCATATTCATTACATATAATCACGCCAAAAAATAGGAAGTGAGAAAACTGCATTAAAAGCATTTTGTATAGTATGATACCATTTCTCTATGTATCATGTGTGCAAATGCGTGAGATATTCTGAGGATATCTTTCTCTTCCTCTATGTGTGCGTTAAGAAAACCAGCTATTTCACTAAAATTCTGTAAAATACCGTGTCACAAGCAGTCTTAGGCGAGTTACCTTCCCTGTTCCTCAGTCTTCCCATCAGTAAAATGGCATCTGCCTTATAGGGTTGTTATGGAGATCAAATGAATTAACGTGTAAAGCATTTAGAATAGTACCTGGCACATAGTAACCAGTGTTTGATAATTCTTGGCCGTCATTATTGCAATTATCATCATCGCGAAGTCTATGGAGACCCTCCACGGAGTCCAAGAGAGAAGAGGGGAAGAACATTCTCCACGACAAAACAACACACTGAGCAGCTCTGGCATCTCACCCTTCAGAGCACCTAAACTGCCCTGGGTGACGGTGGGCTCTGCAGGGCACAGAGGAGCCCTGTGGCCGCTGGGAGGGGCATGCAAAGCCTGGGCCACACCCAGTGAGAGCCGGCTCCCTTGTGAGTGTTGCTTAAGGGCCTCCCAGAATTCCTGGCCCCACCACGTGAGAGGCAGAGGGGCTGGAGGCAGGGGGCCACAGGTTGCGGCCCGAATCCGTGCAATGTCTGACACTGTTTCCATGCCTCCAGGCAGGACTATGGGCTGTATCAGATTCTAAAGTTACTACATAGCTAGATGATATACCGTCTAAGAAACCTGTCCATGCAGGTAAATTAAAAGCAAATAAATATTGTGTATGTTGAAGTGCTCTATGGACGGAACTATAGGGTCGTGAATGCACACTCTGTTCATCTCAACTCATCCTGCTCTTGGGAAGTGTGAATAAAGATGCACTATGGATACTCTACCAGAGCTGCTTAAAACTACGCAGACCTGGCGTAATTCATCCCATTTCAGCACGGTCAGTTCGTGTTTTACACAGTTGCCCCTAAGCATTGCTTGCACCGAAGCCCCATCAGGAAGCAGCGCCTTCTTAATATTCTAGCCCTTTAGAGAAAAGGAGCGACACGCAGGATACCCACCGGCCGCAGATCATCAGCGGGACCTTTCTACCATGGAGCGATGTTGAGTTCATGTTTGTCTGTATGTGTGAGATGAATGCTGGGCATGATTTACTTACTCCAGAAAGTGTTGCCTGTAACGTGGAGACACAGGACAGTTTAAAAGGAAGAGGAATCACGGCACACAGCTATTCATCTTCAGCTGCCTCGGGGAACCGAGAGCTGGTTAACTCTTGCAGCAGCTGGCTGCTGGAAGCTGTCAGCTCCCACCCCCATGTGGCTCTCTCTCCAGATCCTTACTGGCATGCGGCTCCCCGAGTCCTCACTCCCCAGCCTCAACCCCTGGACCCCTTTGGGCACAGTCAAGAATTAAGTCATTGTTCTCTGGGTCAAGACTGATGAGGCTCTGCCTCGCTCACCTTCACCAGATCCCTGCCACCTGCCGTCAGATTTGGTTACCTGTACATTCAGGGTTGACTGCTGCTGGTTCGTTCTTGCCTAGGACAAACCGTCCTTTTCCTCCTAGGTAGGCTGGTTTGTTCCAGGACTCAACCTTGTTTCTTTCTCTTAGTTCCACTTGATTTCCTTGCTTGATTCAAGCTTTCCTGTTGGCTGAGACCACCATAACCCCTAACTCAGAGTGGGGTCCTATTGTCCTTTCTGGTCCATTCAAGACCCCAATCCTAGTCCAGGTGGCTATAATCTTATTATCTTCAGATAATCTTTGCCTGTCTAACCCCCTACTTGATATCTTTGCAGATCTTCTGGTGGTTTGATTTGTCCTTTCAGTGTCAGCCAGCTTCTAATGTAGCCAGATGTGCTTCTAGAGAACAGTGTGAATTGTCCATCCAGATTCTGGTTTTGGAGACTCTTCTATGTGCCTGTCACTGTTCTAGGAACTGAGACCACAAGACTGAACAAGTCTCAGCCTTCATTGTGAAGACCTTCTAGCAGAGGCGACATATGCAATAAGAACACAGCTGTAAATAAGATCATTTCCGAAGGGTAAGTGCTATGATGAGAATAAATCAGGGTAAGGGTTTAGGAAGAGACTGGGCAGGTGGAGAGCATTTAACAGAGTGGTCAGGAAAATTCTTTTTGAAGAGGCATGACATTTGAACGGACACTTCAGTAACAGGAAAGCCTGCCACTGGGAGAGGGTAGGGGAAGTGCATTTCAGAAAAAACAGGCAATAAGGGAAAGCTCTGAGCTGTAAGGGAAAAAGAGGTGGCTAGGAGGCAGGAAGAAGGGTGGCATGACCAAAGCCAAGTGAGAGAAGAGAGCAAGTGGCAGATGGGTTTGGAGGCGGCAGCAGGGACAGATCATGCAGGGCCTTGCAGGCCATGGGATGGAGCTCAAATTTCCTGCTAAGTGCCATGGGAAATCTTTGGAGGGTTCTACATGGAGGAGTGTCTTCCTGGATTCATTAGCTCCATGCTGGTTTCCTCTCTCCTTTCACCCTGGTGATTATCATCATGTTCATCCCCCAGAGGGTGGGTGACCCATTCCACCCCAACAACCCCAGTGCTGTCACATGGCCCACCCAACCATGGAGAGGGAACGTGGTCTTTAGCTGGGGCTTAGTTGGAGCTCAGAAAACTATCGGAGAAGGATATGGTCAGACAGGGAGTCAAGAGTGAGGAAGACTGCTGGGGGAATGCGGGCAAGAGCTGGGCTACTGAGGAAGGCCATGGGTCTGCAGGCAGTACTAACATGTGGAGGTCAAGTTTAAACAGCCCAGGAGCTTCAGCCTCATGCTGGTGGCTGAGACCTGGACCAGGGAAGGGTTGAAGTGAGCCCGCTTCTCCCACAGGAACTTAGAGAAGATCCCATCCTCCTCCTGGGGGCAGCACATTGCCCAGAACTGCCCCCCAACCCACAGTCCATGAGGACTAGATGGCACTTAGATTCCTGGCTTAGTTTTAAGGTCACATGTACTTCTTCTTGGCCTGAACTCGGCTGAAGGTGTACAAATAGTGAGTGTGAAGTGGGGATGGGTAGAAGTTTGATTCTACTGAGAGCTGGGTGGGGGGTGCATTTTTAAGATCAGGATTTTCCATCTCAGGACTACAAGGAGTTACAAGATTTCTGGTAGCTGGACTCTGCTCTGTTATTTCTCAAGGTTTTCATTCTGCATAAAATCTCTGTGGTCCTAAAGCTTTGAAGACAACATATGGGTAGATGGAAGAAAGCTAATAACATTTTTGGAATATGTATTATGTTACGTACTTTACACTAGGGACTTCACATATGTTATTTTAGCTATCCTCAATAATCTATGATAATATCCATAGGGTAATAATCCTATGTGTAATATAAATTCATTTGGTATCTAAAGAAGCAGGCTCATAAATATTAATAAACAGCCCTGGAACAGGCAACTAGCTAGCAGCCAATAAGTGATGGGATTGGGGCCAAATTTGGACTTGAAGACAGATCTCTTGAAGAATGTGTGCCATCTTGATGATTCCATTACTCTGACTGGTGGGAAAGGCTGAGTGCTCTATCTACCCCGTTCTGGCATTCTCTGTCCTAGTCTTTCAAACTTCTTCTGATTATTTTTTTCATATTAATTTTCCAGACGACTATGCCTTATCTCCTTAAATTGACTGTGATCTTGAACATGGTGTCATCCTCTTGACATCTTTTTCCATCCCTAGGAATGCTTTGCCTTAAGTAAGGTCTCAACGTTGTCTCTTTTTGATGGGTCAGCAGTTCTCAAGTGGGATGAGTTAAGTCGAATTTGATGGCATATCTGGGGCAGCAGGGGAAGGACTCTCAGATGTGTAGAACACAGGGAGCTTGGAGTGTGTCTAACGCACCAGAGGCATTGAGGCTGTGGAGCTATTCTATACATAACACATTGAATTCAATTATACTCCCTGCACACGAAGGAAAATCAGGAGAAAAACAGAAGGAAATGGGAAATTGATTTTCCTTTTCTTTCTCAATAGCCATCTTAGTTTATGTTTTTCTGGCCTTTTCCTGTGTCCAAAAGGGTCATCTTAGAACCCGTTTGAGGCCTTTCCACTTTCCAACAGTCCTACTGGATTCCGGGTGCCGGGAAGCTCTCCAACTACGTGCTTCTCTGTAGCGAGTGCCTGCAGAATAGTAGAGTTACACTCCTATCTATCTGCACTGCATCTCACCATGAATTATTTGTTCGAGAGGTTTGCTCCATACAAACATACAACTATACATTTATTAGAACTAAAGGCCTTTTGGAAACCAAACGCTAGCAATATTAGGATATGCTACGTAATTCTTTGAAAAGGAAGGAAAACAAACTCTTTATGCTTTTTGCGTATGATAACCAAGTGGTTTCAAACAGTATCAGAATTTGTTTTTAAAACCAGTTGGAATGTTTCCTCTTTTGTTATTCTGATAGCTAATTTGATGACCTAGTGTTGTGAACCCTATATACCCTGGATATCTTTTGTTTGGTTGATTTTTTGTTTTTGCAGGAAAATTTTATAGTTGTAAATAAATTATTATATGCCGTTCCATTTTTTAGAAGGGTTAGTTAACAAATACCATTCTAGATATTATACTCTGGCTTTTTCCATGTTCCAAGCACGGAAATCTTATCAAAACCATTTAATTTTTAGCCTACACATAAATTTAGTGTCCTAGGAAAGACTAAGGGCAGAGAGGAGTCAAGGACACAATATAAATGACTCCTGTGTTCCAGCCATGACCTCGCAGTTGCTGAGGCCGTGAACTCACAGATCACTCTCTGTGAATTCAAGCACAGGGAGGTCCGGGACCTCAGTCTCCCAGGTGGATGAGTCTAAGCCAAGACAAGATTCATTTCCAAGGAAACTGAAAGCAAGACAAGAAAATGACTTGGAATGGCCCACATTTGGAGTTGGCATTCAACATGCATAAACTCATGGTTTCATCTACGTTTTAGTAAGGAAGTGGACTTCTAGACGAGAACTGGAAACAGTCACCCAAAGTTACTCTGCAAATTAGAGTTAAAAGTACATGAACACGTGAGAGAGAACAGACACGAGAAAGCTGGGGAAAGTTTTGAAGCAGATGCAGGTCTTGGAAAGCCATTTGACTCACTTAAGAATTCTCTGTTTCTGCACCATCCCCCCAAGGCTGGAGTCTCAGGCCTGCTCTGTCACACATGCAAAACCAATCTGCTCCCGTGACATGGAGCATGAAAGTTCATCTCCTAAAACTTTACACCCTATTGAAAGAATATAATAGTGTTAAAGAAAAGCTAATTCTGTGATCCTCTCGCATCGGGCTACAGATGGGATGCCATTTTCAAGGGACATTTTTTTGCCCCAGTTCCCGTCAAATAGCTCCTGAAATAGGCATGATACAGCCCCCTTGAATAAAATAAAATACCTTATTTAATTGCCTGAATGACACTCGGGATTGTGCTGCCAAAGCAAGCCCAAACAGGCCCAACCAGAAGCAATATCGAGGGGGTAACTTGACTATGAGGCAGCTCCAGCCCTAGCCCCCACCGGCTGGCAGCCCGGGCTGATGGAAATGAAAACAGGTCTGGGGAAATGCAAATGAAATCTGCAAAGGAGCCGAAGGGAGGAGAAATGATTTCCCAGGGTAATGAGCTCATTGATTGCAAGGATGGCACCTCAGCCCAACCTCGGGGGGCTCAGAACGCCATTTCACAAGGACAGGGTCAGCCACCAACTCTACTCGTCAGCAGCTGCCAGAATGTGCTCCTCTGGCTCCAGGATTCTGGCCCCTTCTTGCTTCCTTTGTGTATTTTTGCCATTTGTGTGGACTTGCCTGGGATTCCACTGGATTCTTAACTAATTGGGAAAACAGCAAGTCTTGGATCTTCCAGGAGAGACCCAACTTGATTTATTTATTGAGTCCAACCCAATTTTAAAAATATTATTCAAGTACAGAGACACTGACTACCTGTTCTGTGTCATCCACAGCTGGTCTCCAAAGAGCTTAGCGGAAGAAGTTCTGAATTTTCCTGCTTTGCTGAAGATCTATTTTTTACCAGAAATGTATATTACACTAAAGTAGGTGGTGATCTTTCCTCCACACATATCTTGGAAGAGCCACTGCAGTAGAATTATATCAGGAAGATTTATAACCAACATGAACATTATTTAACACAGTTTCAGTGTACAAAGATGGTAAATTCTCCACTCATCCCAGCTTGCTTTAGGATAACAGAGGGTATGGGACACTGCCAACACGGGCTTCCTTCCTGAGCCTTGCCTATCCCAGCAAGGTGCGTGGACCCCTGCCCACTCTCCTCTAACCCAAACGCTCTTCCATAGTCACTGATTCAGAGCAACTATTTCATCTGCTGTCATGTTTTGGGAAAAGGATTCAGGAACAGGCATCTTATTAGTGTGGCTATTATGGACTGAGCTGTGCTCCTCCAAATTCCTAAGTTTAAGCCCTAACCCCCAGCACCTCAAAATACCTCTGTAATTCAATCCAACTGGCGTCCTTATAAAAGGAGGAGATTAGGACACGCAAAGAGGCACCAGGGATGCTCACACACAGAGGAAAGACCATGTGAGGACACTGAGAGAAGGCGGCCATCTACAAACCAAGGAGAGAGGTGTCAGCAGAAACCAACCCTGCCAGCAGCATGACCTTGGACTTCCAGCCTCTAGAACTATGAGAAAATAAATTTCTGTTGCTTAAGGCACTGAACCCTGGCCTGAGGAGCCAGCCAGTAGTCATGGTAGCTTTGACCCCAGGTCTCGTCTTGTCATTCACTGGTTAAGGGCTGCTGGGGGACGGGCATTAATTCTCCAGCCCTCTGGCCCAGGGTGCACAAGGGCATGCGGGGCTCGCATCACTGAGAAAAACCCTGTGGCCAGGAGATGTAGATGCTGTCAGTGGAAGGCCCCCAAGGTAAGGACCAAGCATGATTACACATGCCTGCCTAACCCCAGCAGAATCCTGATGCAGAAACAGAAGAAAGGACCTTCTCTCTCTCACCTTTGCCATTTTATGTCCTTCCTCCATATCTGGTTGTCCTTTGCTGCCCAGAGATGTCATCTCAAGAGCATACTGCCAGTCAACCGTGTCATTAAGACTGTCAAAAGGAGGTTCTTAAATAGAAGGTTAAGCCAGGAAAAGTCCCTGGCTAAAAGGATGATACCAAGGGTCCCACCTACTTGTGCATGTTGCCCTGGTCTTGATGTGCCCACCTGAGAGGCAAGTGAGGGCTACAACCCCCCAAAGGAAGGTGCACAGGATTTTTTCTCACGAAGATCCAGCCCACTCATCAAGCACGTGTCCAGACAGAGGAGTACATAAAGTTAGTACAGAACCAGCTATGTGACTGTGCCACCGTATGTCCCAGAAATGAAAGAACAAGTTCTTACGGTGATTGTATCCGATTGGAACGAGCTCTTTCCAATGGGGTCAGTGGAAACCAGGAAATAAAGGCTCCAGAATATTTGCACAGCAGTTAAAAAATCTCAATCCTTGCCCAGACTGCAAGGGTTCCTTCAGGGTTTTACCTGAAAAAATAAGCAAAAAAATGGCAGAATCCCATGAAGGTATTAACCCAAAAGGCAGGTACAGTCCAGGTGCCAAATAATAGTTTGGACACTTGGGTTTTCCAGATCAGGACAAGAGGGTCTCAAAAGGCACACTAGGGGGATTCTGAAGAGACTTACCTACAGTGTCAGTGGCTTTAACTATGTGCTTCTGAAGATATTGTGCCAGTCTGGGAAAAAGACCCCCCCTTTTTTTTATGTGGATTTTTACAAAAAAGCATAATAGTGTGTTGAGGTGGAAAAATCCCTGAAATAGAAGTCAAGAGACCTGAGTATTCCTAGTTTGGCCTTAAAATATTCATAATTTATGAACCAGTGATTTCACATCTAGGTATCAGTTCTAGGGAAAGAATCTAAAATGCAGACATGGATTCATGCACAAAAATGTTTACTGCAGTATTACCTGTAATAAAAATCCTGGAAGTCACTGAAATAGCTGGTGGTTAAGGTATGGTTAATTAATGCAATTAATGTTTTAAAAGAATTTTTAGGGGCGCCTGGGTGGCACAGCGGTTAAGCGTCTGCCTTCGGCTCAGGGCGTGATCCCGGCGTTATGGGATCAAGCCCCACATCAGGCTCTTCCGCTATGAGCCTGCTTCTTCCTCTCCCACTCTCCCTGTTTGTGTTCCCTCTCTCGCTGGCTGTCTCTATCTCTGTCAAATAAATAAATAAAATCTTAAAAAAAAAAAGAATTTTTAATAACACAGAAGAGTAATGGTAAGTGAATAAAGAAGAATATAAGTACAATATATAAAACTGGGGGTCAGAGTCATGGAAAAGAGACAAAGGGAAATGTGCCAAAACATTAGTATTTTTTGCCTTTAGGTATTTTGGGATTATGAGTGATTTCTTTTTTTCTGCTTCTTGAGTGATTTCTTGGGATTATGAGTGATTTCTTTTTTTCTGCTTCTTGAGTGATTTCTTGGGATTATGAGTGATTTCTTTTTCTGTTTCTTGTCATTTCTTATACTTCTAATTTTTCTACAATTAAGCATCCCATGTACTATGAAAAAATTAGCAAAAGAAAAATAGTATTATTCTGGCTGTGAAAAGCAAATTCTTTTTTTTTAAGATTTATTTACTTATTTAAGAGAGAGAGAGAGTGGGGCGGGAGGGAGGGCAGGGGGAGAAGGAGAAACTTAAGTAGACTCCCCACTGAGCACGGAGCCCTACACCATGGGGTTCCATCTCACCATCCTGACTGAGATCATGACCTGAGCCAAAAGCAGGAGTTGGGCACTTAACTGACTGTTAAGGCGCCCCCTGGCGGTGAAATGCCAATTCTAAGCGCTGATACATGCACAAGCTCCAAGCGTTTGCAGAGATGGCTGGGGCATACGTGAGCCTATGCTGTGATACGCAGTGTAGGGCCTCTGAGGAGAGACTGGTGTTTCACCCTTACAAGGGCAGAGCCAGAGGCACTGAGAAAGAAAGAGCCTTAGCAATAACGTATATTGACGAACCACAATATTGAGCTCCTGTGAGGCATTCCTTCCAAACACGATCAACTCCGAGAGAGGTACAACAATTAAATTTTGGCATCTCTACATGGGAAGACCTCTCACTGGATCATGAGGAACCTTCCTCTCTGGGAGACCACCTTGTGTCCATCTATGGCATCTCTATTTTTACCTCACTGCTGTTGCAATGCTGACATCTGAGTTGGGTTTTGCAGGATGAATAGGAGTTTCCCTATTCACTAAAGCACAGAAAAACATTTCAGGCAGACAACCACATATGCAGAGACAAGAGAGTATATGGAAATGACCTTGGGGGAGCTGTAAGGAGTTTCACGTGGCTGTATAACAGTTTGGAGAATGGAACATGAGTGGCAAAAACTGAGGTTGAACTGATAGTTGGGGATCACATGAGAGAGATTTCCATTCAGGAACTTGGCTCTCACCCTCAAGGTGACAGGTGCCTCATACATCTTTCAGCTGAAGAATGACTCCTGCGGTTGTTTCCCACACCGGTTATTCACATTCTCTCACCCCAAATTTTTATGATATTTGCATCCCATGTTTCCTCTAAAGTCCTTTTGCTTTTTTAACAACAACAACAACAAAAACCTGTTTATGTTAGCCTCATCCTAAATAATATCTATAATATTATAGGCTTGATGTGCTAGTTATATTTTTAATATATATACTATAATGATAAATTACAATAAAAATAATCCACTTCTGTACCACCTTAAATCACACTGCATACACATACCACATTTGGCAAATGCTGTTCCCGTTCATTCATTCAACAATAATTTTGAGTACCTACCACATGCCAAGAGATGCAAAGAGATAACATTAGGGACAATAAGGTCGGTGCTGATGGCATCATGAAAGTACAATAATTATATAAACATACTGACACTATGGACTCTGGGAAACAAACTGAGGGCTTCAGAGGGGAGGGGGGTGGGGGAATGGGATAGACTGGTGATGGGTAATGAGGGGCACGTATTGCATGGTGCACTGGGTGTTATGTGCAAGTAATGAATCATGGAACTTTACATCAAAAACTAGGGATGTACTGTATGGTGAATAACATAATATAATAAAAAATTATTATTAAAAAAAACCTACTGACAAAAGAACTATGTTTTTTAAAAATTCCTGTAGCAATAGTGTGCAAGATGGTGTATACTAATAAAACCATAAACAGAAAGTTTTGTTGGAAGGCTCTCAGTGGCCCAGGTCAAAATCAGAAGAAGGTTTGATCTAAGGCACTGGCAGAATATTAAAAGAGGAGACACATATGAAATATTATCAGGTGGGGAGCCTGGGTGGCTCTTGATTTCAGCTCAGGTCATGACCTCAGGTCATAAGATCAAGCCTCACATTAGATTCCATGCTGGACGTGGAGCCTGCTTAAGATTCTCTGTCACTCTCCCTCTGCCCCTTCCACCCCAACCCCACTTGCACACTCTCTCTCTCAAATAAATAAATAAAAACTTTGTTTACAGGAAGGAAGGAAGGAAGGAAGGAAGGAAGGAAGGTTGGTTGATTCTCAGGCAGTAGAAATCAAAAGTCGTTGTGGCCAGTTAGATGCCTGTTCTCTCCCAAGGGGTGCACAAGGGGCAGGCTGCAAGGGTTTGGTTCACATGTTCTCTTCAGTTGCTGACTCCCCATCTCCCCTCGGGGAGACTGGCCCAGACTCCTTCTCCCAGGGAGCCTTCCTATCCTGTGGAGGCCTGGAAAACCAACAACTGCGTGCCCCAGACTGCCTGGCAGTGAACGTTTTACTTGTAATTTAGGTTCCAACAATAAAATTAACTCTTGCAAGACTAGAAATTTGGAAGTGAGTTAACTTGGGGAAAAAGTATGGCAGGGAAGTTTCCCTTTCTTTTTTTCTGGAGTGGACCTGAACCCTCAGCATGGCTTTGAAGCCCACACTTCTGGCCAAGGGTCATGACACAAATCGCCGCTGTGTGGGTGTGATCCTGGGGCCAGCACTTGGCCCAGTAATCTCCTTATTTCCCTTCTTGCCAGACAATGCAGCAGAGTTAGCAGTTCTTTCCATGGATCCATTTGGCACTGTTACTCTAGAATCATCTCTGGGGTCCTAGGCCGGAGCCTGCTCCTTTAGACCTTCCAGTAATTTTGCAGAAACCCAATTCCCTTCATTAAATCCTTCTTTTCTTAAATAGCCAGAATAGTCTCTGCTTTCTATACTTTCTCCTTGACTAATACCACCACTTAAACTCATATTTAATCAAAGGCTGTTTTACACAACCCAATGTGTGTGCATGCAAGGGTGTGCACGTGTGCATTCATGCACATGTGAATGCTTCATACCGTAAATTCTTTGGGGTTAGACTGTAAGGTCTTTGGGATTTGTCTTACACTTATCTTCTTCTATATCAAAATACAGGGCTCCATATATGGCAACCATCATTAAATTAATTTTGAAGAAAGCGCTACTCATCTTCCCCATTCTGATACCAAAAATAAATCACGATCACACAGGAGAGAACAGAAAATGCACTGCTGACTCAGTGGAAGAGTCCCAGGACCACAGGCTGGAAAATGGTGCCCACTTCTGCGGGTGTGATCTTAGTCACAGAAGAGAGAAGCCTAGGGGCGCCTGGGTGGCACAGCGGTTAAGCGCCTGCCTTCGGCTCAGGGCGTGATCCCGGCATTATGGGATCGAGCCCCACATCAGGCTCCTCCACTATGAGCCTGCTTCTTCCTCTCCACTCCCCCTGCTTGTGTTCCCTCTCTCGCTGGCTGTCTCTATCTCTGTCGAATAAATAAATAACATCTTTAAAAAAAAAAAAAAAGAAGAAGAGAGAAGCCTATGTTGTTGAACCATCATGGGGACATTAGATGTAACCATAGTGGCGATAGCGGGAGGGGACATATGACAGATTTTAGGGTTATGTGAGGTCTGCTCCTCATATCTTGGTAGAGGGAGAAAAGGGGGACCCTTCCAGGACTGTATGACAGAGGCTAACACCTCAGCATGAAGGAGCTCCTCTAATGAGCCTGAACTGCTTGGGGCTATGGCTCTGGACCCTGGCTGCCCATTAGAAGTCCCTGCTGGAGCTGATGGCTTGTCCGGCCCTCAGAGATTCTCATTTATTTCATCTGGAGGGGTCCAGGAACCACTATCTTTGAAAAGCCCCAAGAAGTCTAATGAAGCAGGATTGGGCAGCATCGACCCTGTGTTCAAATGTTTTGCCATGCAGCAGTCATTGTGTTTCTCCTGATTTCTGACATCCCTACGGTACTTCCTGTTAGGTGTGCTTTCTCATTAATGGCATCTTTCATTTATGCCTTCTCTTTCTTATTTTTTTCCCTGTCAGAAAAGTTTTCAGGGGCGCCTGGGTGGCACAGCGGTTAAGCGTCTGCCTTCGGCTCAGGGCGTGATCCTGGCGTTATGGGATCGAGCCCCACATCAGGCTCCTCCGCTGTGAGCCTGCTTCTTCCTCTCCCACTCCCCCTGCTTGTGTTCCCTCTCTCGCTGGCTGTCTCTATCTCTGTCAAATAAATAAAATCTTAAAAAAAAAAAAAGTTTTCAATTTAGCATTTTTTTTGGTTTTGTTTATCCTATAATTTATAATTTATTATTATTTTTTGAAGGGGGGGCAGAGGGAGACAGAGAGAATCCTACGCAGGCTCCAAGCTCAGAGAGGAGCCTGACACAGGGCTCTATCCCACAACCCTGAGATCATGACCTGAGCCAAAATCAGGAGTTGGACGCTCAACCGACTGAGCCACCCAGGTGCCCCAATTTATAATTTACTTTTGGCAGATAACTTAGTTTGCAACATTCAGTTCTAAATAGTTTCTAATTCTTATTATGATTTATTTTATGAACTATGGGTTTTTTTTAATGCATGTGTTTATTTACTGCTGTTCTCGTAGATGGTTCAGGTTATCTTTTGTAAATTAATTTGCAACAGAATTACATTGAGCCCAGAGTACACGATATATAGGACACTGACGTCTCAGAATTTGCTTTGAGATTTGTTTTATGACCAACACATGTTCAACCTTTGTAAATATTTCAAGTGTGCCTGAAAGGAATGCATTCCTTACTGCAGTGGTTCCCAAAATGTGGTCCCTAGACCAGCAGCATTACCTGGAGCTTGTTAAAAATGCAAACTCTCGGATTCTATTAGCAAGGATCTTGTTGAGGATTTTGGCGTCCATATTCATTAGAGAAATCGGTCTGTAATTCTCCTTTTTGAGGGGGTCTTTGCCTGGTTTGGGGATCAAGGTAATATTAGCCTCATAGAATGAGTTTGGTAGCTTTCCTTCTGTTTCTATTTTTTGAAATAGCTTTAGGAGAATAGGTATTATTTCTTCTTTGAATGTTTGGTAGAATTCCCCAGGAAAACCGTCTGGGCCTGGAGTTTTATTATTTGGAAGGTTGTTTATCACTGACTCAATTTCTTCATAGTTAATTGGCCTATTTAAGAAATCTATTTCTTCCTGTTTCAGTCTTGGTAGTTTATAGGTTTCCAGGAAGGCCTCCATCTCTTCCAGATTGTTTAGTTTTTTGGCATATAGCTGTTGATAAAAGTTTCTAATAATCCTTGCAATTTCAATGGTGCTGGTCGTGACCTCTCCCTTTTCAGTCATAATTTTAATAATCTCAGTCCTTTCTCTTTGTTTTTGGACAAGTTTTGCCAGTGGTCTATCAATTTTATGGATTCTCTCAAAGAACCAGCTTCTAGTCCTGTTGATCTGCTCTACTGTGGTTCTGGTCTCTAATTCATTGATTTCTGCTCTAATCTTGGTCAACTCCTTCCTTGTCAGTGGGTTAGGCCTGTCCCTCTGTTGCTGTTCCAGTTTCTTGAGGTGAGAATATAGAAACTGCATTTTAGATTTTTCTATTCTTTTGAGTGAGGCTTGGATGGCTATGTATTTCCCCCTTAGGACTGCCTTTGCAGTATCCCATAGGTTTTGGACCGTTGTGTATTCANGCAAACCACTGCTCTCATAGTTCAGTTCAGGGTTCTGCATAAGAATTAAATATAGTCTATTCATTGTGTTGTTCAAATCCTTAGAATGTTTGGCTGCTTGATCTATCAATTCCCAAAAGAGATGAATTAAAATTTCTAACTACATTTGTGGATCATTGATTTATTTGGAGGCTACAATTCTTAAGACTGAGTTTCAAATATTTACATTTTACCAGAATTGTTTTTCTTTTATCATTACACACTTACCCTCTTTCTCTCTGATGCCAGTTTTTGCATTAAGGCCATTTTGTCTATTAGTAACACAACTATAAAGGTTTCATTTGTTGATGTTTGCTAAATATATTTCCTTTCCCTTTATTTTCAGTTTCTATGTTTTTCGTTTTATCTATTATTTCTTATAAATAGCATATATCTGAATTTTGTTGTGTTCTTTGATATCCACCATCTTTCATAGGAGAATAAAATTTGTGTACCTTCATTATAATTACTGATATATTTTAATTTGGTTTCATTCTATTATGGTATCATTTTTATTTATCAATAGATTTTTTGGTTTGCTTCAGTTTTTCCATTCTTGCTTTCTATTGAAATTACCATTTTCTTTACTTCCTTTGGGGTATAAACTATACATTCCATTTTGAAGTTTAGTAGTTACCTGTAAAGTGTTACCATATACACTTACAGTTTAAAATTAAGCAGTTATCTCTGCAGAATACATATCATTTCAAGTGCCTGTAAAAGGTTCATCAAGATAGCTCATATGCTTTCATTAAATGTTGAAATCATAGAGTACATTCTCTGACCGCAAGTATTTTCAATTAGAAAACCACAGCAATAAGATAAGTTAAAAAAAAAAGGAATATTTGAAATTTAAATAATACATTTCTAAATGATCCATTGGTCAAGAAGAAATTAAAAGGGAATAAAAGCTATTTTACATTAAAAAATACTTATATTAGAAAAGATACAAAATCAATTCACTAAGTTTAAAAATTAAGAAGCAAGGACCAACAACAACAAAAATAAGCAAATTAGATCTGATGATTAAAAACCACAGATAAGAACAGGAATCAATGAGATAGAAAAAAAAATGAGACTATTACCAAAGCCCAAAATGTATTTCTTAGAAAATATTAATATTAACCAATTCCTTCAAAACTGAATAAGAAAAAAATGGAGAAACCACAAATTAAGAACATCAGTGACTCGAGTGGATATTCTTACAGATATGTTAGAAATTAAAAGGATAGTAAGAGAATACTATAAGCAATTTCATGTGAACACATTCAACGACACAGAAGAAAAGGACTCATTTTTTGAAAAGCCCAATTTGCCAAAATTGCCTAAAGAAATAAAACTTTAAAAACTGAACAGCCTATATTTATTAAAAAACTTAACTTTATAATCAAAAGCTTTCAGACAAACAGAGGCAGACCCAGGTGGTTTCACAGGTGAATTCTATCAAAACACTTAAATGGGAAATAAGAGCGATCCAACCCAACTTGATCAGAAAATAAAAGAGAAAGGAGTGTTTCTCGAGGCAATTTATGAGGTCGACATAAACGCTGGTAACAAGCCTGACCAAGATATTGCAAGGAAAGAAGATTAGAGGCCAATAAATCTTACAAATATTGATGCAAAAATACACTACAAAACATTAGCAAACTTAGTCCAGCAACATACAAAAATATTTACAAAATGGGGTTTATCCCAGAAATGTGATGTTGACTCATAACAAAATCAAAATAAAACAAACAAAAAAACCCGAAAACCCTCAGAAAACTACAGCACAGGAAGCTTCCTCAATCATCTAAGGAGCATCACAAATCTATTACCCTCACAGTAAATGGGAACATAGTAAAAACTTTTCCCCAAGTTTGGGAAGAAGGCAATGCTGGCTCTTCTCATTACTTCTGTTACACATTGGAGGGGAGGTCTTATTAAAGGCAAAGGACAAGAAAAAAATCAACGATACAAAAATTGCGTTGGGAGAAGTAAAACTGTCTTTTTTCATGGCTGACATGATTGCCCTCAAAAGTACTTCTCAAAGTGTTGTCCAGAGACTCCTGTTGGGTCCCCGGATCCCTTTCAAGGAGTCCCAGAGGTAAAAGCGATGTTCATAATAATACTATGATATTATTTGCATTTTCATCCACATGGTCTCAGAAGTGTTCAGTGGACTCTGGGAAACAAACTGAGGGCTTCAGAGGGGAGGGGGGTGAGGGGACGGGCTAGCCCAGTGATGGGTATTAAGGAGGGCACGAATTGCATGGAGCACTGGGTGTTACATGCAAACAATGAATCATGGAACACTACATCAAAAACCAAGGATGTACTGCATGGTGACTAACATAACATAAAAAAATTTTTTAAAAATAAAAAATAAATAAATAAATAAAATAAGGAAAATAAAAGAAGTGTGCAGTGTAGTCTTGCAGAGGCATGATGTGTGATATTGTAACAGACAGAACGCAGAAACCGATATGAGAACCCAGCCATCTCTATTAAGCTAGACATGGAAGAAATTTACAAAAACATGTAAATTTACAATTCTAGTTTTCATGTTGTTTTAGAAAATAGAATTATTTTTCATAAAAATGTGTTATTCACATCAATGTAGAATGAATTTATGACTTGTAGCAGTGGTAGTTACACATATATGTGTATATCATAGCTCATCAAATGGTATACCTCAAACCTGTGCGTTGTATCATATAAATTTTTAAAAGTTGATTTTGAGAAAATTACCAAGACCATTTTTTTTTTGAGAGAGAGAGAGAGAGAAAACGTGTGCATGCATGGGGGGGGTGGGCAGAAAGAGAGGAACCTTAAGCAGGTTCCACACTCAGCATAGAGCTTGAGATGGGGCTTGATCCCAAGACCCTGAGATCATGACCCAAGCTGAAATCAAGAGTCAGACGCTTAACCGACTGAGCCACCCAGGCGCCCCCCCCAAGACCACTTTAACAAAAAGGAATTTGTAACAAAAGGGATCTCAGTTTACCATATATTAAAATTAGTAAAAAATTGTGGAAAACTAGTTGACCCATGTAACAGATTAGAAAGCCCAGAAACCAACATCCTCCCTCTTCACATCTCCTCACCAGTTCACTCATATGTATTGAATGATGTAATTTACCCAAAAGGTGATGTTTCCCCAATTCTATGGGCATGGGGGAAATCCTTCATTCTTCATTAGTAATTTAAAAAGCCTCCTGATTCACCCAGAGATTAAGGTGATCTTTCAGTGATAAAGGTGGAAGATTCCTTTCTCCACTATTCTTATTGTGACAAGATTCTACATCTGTTGTCTGGTATCTGGCCTGACTGCTCCCAATTTCCCTTCAGAACAAACCTTTCTGCCAACATCCAACATCTCGGAGAGGGGCTACAAATAGAAATAGAAAAGTCCAAAGTGAATTAAAATACCAGGTTGTTGACAGGAGAGAAAAAAAATAGCCCCTGCTAATAACCTGATTTGACATCTGATTTATGTGGTCCTAAAAGGACAGTCATAAAAAATGTGTAAGTGAAGGAATAACACCAAATGATTTACAAAGGCCCTGGGAGTGTGGGTGACAGGAGGCCCTGAAAGGGAAAGCAATAAATCCAGCCAGAGAAGCCACGCTTGGTCCCGTCATCCTCCAAGACCTGAGCACCCGGAAAGTCTCTGGTTGTAGCAATTTCTATTTAACCTTTCATTCGGCAAATATTTCCTGAGTCTCCTGGCCATGGGCAGCATTAGGCGAGGCAGAGTGTCTTTGTGGGTCTATGGTAGGAACAGCTTCCCAGAGAGAAGACATGAGGTGTGACCCAAAGTGTTGCTGAAATGATCCTGTGATTAACCAAACAGCTAAGCCAGAGGCAAGAGACATTGGCGTATGGTAAGTGGAAGCAACTAAAGAAATCAATTTTAAGAAGAGAAAATTCCAGGGAGAAGTGATTGCTGCTTCCAAATATCTCAAAAGCTTCTCTGAGAAGGGGAAAAAATCTAGGACCCCAAAGGATATTGAGACCAACGAGCTGAAGAAAAGCAAACTCCATCCACCAATATTCATTGAGCACTTCCTTTGTGCCAAACACCATTCTATTAGCTAAGCATCTAGCAGTGATGCAAAAGACTGAATAAGTTCCTGAAGCCACTGGAAGTTACATCTTACTGGAAAGAAAAACTATAATATGCCAAATAAGCAATTAAACAAACATGTTATTTCAGAGAGTAGTAGGTCTTACAAATGCACAGGGCAATGCAACAGAGCACAGGATGGTCAGGGAAGATGTCTCTTAAATTGAGACATGTGAGCAGAGCTCGGAATAATATAAGGGAGCAAGCCATGCAAAGATTTAGGGGAAGTGTTCCTCACAAAAAAGAACAGAAAGTGCAAAGGCCCTGGGCAAGGTGCAGGAATGACAAGGAGGCCGGTGTAGCTGAACTAAAATAAAGCAGTGAGTGACAAGAGATATCAGAAACATAAGGCCAGATCATGTTTTGTTTCGTAGGCCACTGTTAGAACTTCGGCTTTCACTCAGTCTGAGTGAAACGGAAATTGTTGGGAGAGTTTTGAGAGAAATAGCCTAATGTGATTTATGCTTTAATGGGATCAGACTGAGAAGGAGAGCAAAGGTAAACACAGAAAGAGTAGCTAGGGGGCTACTACAATCATCCAGATAGGAGATGACAGGGACTTGGACTCCAGGGAAAGCAGAGGGAGTGGTAAGAAGTGACTGGATCAGATACATCTCAAAGGTACAGCAGACAGACTTTGCTAATGGATCTGACACTGATGGCAATATGGGCTAGGGTTGAGGGGGGTGAGGAGGAGAAGAGTTAAAGATATCTCCAACACTGTCTTAGATATACACACCTCTTACGGTTCCACTGCCATCAGTCCAATCCGAGCAACCACCACCTCCCACTGGAACCTTGGCAAAAGCAAACAGCCTCCTGGTTGGTCCATCTTTATCGTCTTGCTCCTTTCTGAGTCATTCTACACGACACAATCAGTGTAATTTTTTAAAAAATTTTTATATCAGGAGTGATCAAGCCATGTCTCTGCTCAAACTCCCTTGGTGATTTTGCCTGAAAAACTCCAACCTTGAATGAGGCCTTTAAAGCTCTGTGTCATCTTCCTTTGCCCATTGCACCAGCCATGTGGCACATGCCACAGCATCACCCCCCTACCCCTCACGTCCACTACACTGCCTTTCTTTTTTTTTTTTTAAAGATTTTTTTTTATATTCGACAGAGATAGAGACAGCCAGCGAGAGAGGGAACACAAGCAGGGGGAGTGGGAGAGGAAGAAGCAGGCTCATAGCGGAAGAGCCTGATGTGGGGCTCGATCCCATAACACCGGGATCACGCCCTGAGCCGAAGGCAGACGCTTAACTGCTGTGCCACCCAGGCGCCCCTACTACACTGCCTTTCTTTCACATTCCATCCAGTCTCAAGTTCTTGCACATACTGCTCCCTCTGTCTAGAGCTTATCACCTCTTCCCTATATCAGCCTAGGCCACTCATTCATTTGTTGGATTTTCATTTAATTGTTACCCTTTCAGAGAAACCTCTCCTGCATCCCCTTGCTCCTCTCCTGGTAGAAATCTCCTACTCTCCTTTGTCACCATGGTCAACAGCAATTAATTGTGGAATCAGCTGTTCATGTCTGTTTTTCCCACTAGAGTGCAAAATCCATAAAAGTGTCAACCGTGTACATTTTGCATACTGCTGTATTCCCAGCATCTAGCACAGTACTTTGCTCAGGTTAAGTGTTTGATTTCTTTTTTTTTAGGTAAATGATTGAATACTTGAAAACTGGTTCATATATGAAGTCAACAGACCAATAATCTCAGTTATGCACGGATTCACAAAGTATTTGACTCATACATTCTTCCTGAAAAATTACTACAAGATCTACTTCAGCCAGCTGAAGAAAAAAAGAATCAAAATTTAAAACTCATAAATAGTAAAGTCATGGTGTGGAAGAACTGGTATGAGCAACTGAAAGCATGTAAGCACATAATTTATTCTAAATAACTGTGGTAAATATGGTTACAAAACAATGAAAGTGTCATAAATAATTCTGAAAAGAGAAGATCCTTAATTCATGAAATTAACAACAATTAACTGGGTTAAACTATCATCTTCACATCAATTAAAACTGGTGGTGACAGGTAAACTAAGGATGACAAAAGATGTATTGTCCATCTTCACTGAAGGAGGTAAATAAATTATAGACACATTCATAGTATAAGCCAAGCATATTTTTTGACAAAAAATAGAAGTGGTGACTTCTGCTTCTGGCTATGACAGAATACGTTGTGTCAGAACAATTCTGCCACAAAAACTAACTATTAAAACTGGGTAAGTGCCAAAAATAAATCCAGCCAATTGAAGATATAAGAGAACAACCAATGCAGGCAGGACCTGAGAGTGTAAGATTTCAGAGAGTAGAGAAACACTGAGGCCCCGTATTCATCATTGCTTTTTTCCTCTTGGGGCATTTTCTAGCTCAGAGTGTGGGGCAGAGACATTGAGCAGAAAGTGACAGCCTAAAGTTTATGGCAGTCTCATTGTGCTGGAAAACAAAAATTAGAGTCAGACTATCAAGACAGCTAGGATTGAGGGCTCAAGATACCGGAAGTAAAAAGGACACCAGAGGATTGAGCCCGAATTTCCCCTCAAAGCATTTGCTGGATCTTAAGCTGCATATTCTTCCAGAAAGAGGCCAAAAACAGGGAAACAAGGGAAAGTGACTGTTAAAGACTAAAATGATAAGCAGAGTTTCAACAGTTTCATGCCCCTGGAAATACAAAATCTGGAGTTCAGACCTAGCAGTGATACCCTAGGATTTCAGCTGAGAGATCCCTGAAGAGGTACACTTAAGACAACCAGGAAATAATCTAGCCCTTGCAGTTCCTGAAACCTACTTTCAAATAATTTCAGTCAGTGGTCAGATAAAAGTAATCTGTTTGTAGCTTTCCAAAAAAAAAAAAAAAATCAATGAAGGGAGATAATGAGTCAAAACCTTTTTTATTTTATTTTAAACCATTTTTATTTTCAAAACATGTCTAATGTCAATTAGAGATTAAACTGCATTTCAGAAAACAGGACTAAATGGCTAAAAATCAAGAAAAATAGACAATAGAGATATTTATCAAGGATCTAGTTAAATGGAGTTAGCAAAGATGGACTTTTAAAAAATCATTTATATGTTCAAGAATATAGATGAAAAGGTAGGGAAAGTGATCTGGAATTTATTTAAAATCATTAAATTGAAATTCTAGAGCTGAAAAATGTAGGAACTGAAATTAAGAACTCAATAGAGGGATCTGCAATGTATTAACTACTAACTAAAAACAAAAAAATCATGAAATAGAAGATAGAGCTGTAGAATATGTGGAATGAAGCAGAGATAGAAAAAGAAGATGGAAATGGAAACTAATAACACAGTGTAGGAGATGTACGGGAAATTTGAAAAGATGCAGTGTGAAAGAATTTTTAGCTTCAAAAGGAGAGGAAAGAGACAATTTGGAAGAAGCAATATTTGAAGTAATGCCAGATGAAAATTTTCCAAAGCTGAAGAAAGCTATCAACTCGCAGATCCAAGAGGCTTTATGACCCACAATTAGGAAACATTTCACACACACACACACACACACACACACACACACACACTGAGGCACTCAGAATAAACATGCACACTGACTTCTCACCAGAAAGAATGCAAGGGAGAAGACAGAGAAACACCTTTAAAGTACTAAAAGGAAAAAGCTGTCAATGTACAGTTCTATATCCAGATAAAATATCTTTCAAAAATAAGTACATAATGGAAACATTCTCCAATAAACAAATTCTGAGAGAATTCATCACTAACAGACCTGCACTATCAAGGATATTAAAGTTCCTGAGAATGAAGGAAAATAATCTATATGAAAGAATGAATACTGGAAATGGTAAATAGATAGGTAAATATAAGACCTTTTTTTTTAATTTAATTCCTTTAAGATAATAATTGACTGTTTAAAGTGAAAATAATTATATATTGTGGGATAATAACATATGTAGAAATAAAATGTATGACAACAACAACACAAAAGATGGGAATAAAATGAAGGGTATTCTTGAAAGGTTAGCACATTGTATGAGAAGTAACATATTAACTTAGGGCAAATTATAATTAATTAAGAAAACATATTGTAATCCCTAATGCAACCACTAAAAAACTTACGATAAAACAAAGAGTTATAGCTACAAAAGGAAAAGAGAAAATGAAATGTTTTTAAAAAGAATTTTTTATCTATTTGACACAGAGACAGAAAAAACAGCAGGGGGAGCGTCAGAGGGAGAGAGAGAAGCAGATTCCTGCTGAGCAGGGAGCCCAATGATGATGCAGAACTCAATCCCAGGACCCTGAGATTATGACTTAAGCCAAAGGCAGCTGCTTAACCTACTAAGCCACCCAGGTGCCCAATAAAGTGGAATTTAAAAACAATCCTCAATTAATCCAGAAAACATAGCAAAAACGGGAAAAAGTGGTCAAAACAACAGATGTGATAATGAGAAAAAAATTGTAAGATAGATTTAAATGCAATATTAATGATTATATTAAATATAAGTGGCATTAACACCCTAATTAAAAGGCAGAGATTGGCAGACTGAATATGAAAAAAAAATCCAACAATATACACATTTTAATATAAAAACAGAAAGTTTAAATATAAAAGACGGAAAATGATATGCCATTCAAACACTAATCATAAGAAGCTGAAGTGGCTATATTAATATCAGACAAAGCTGACATTAAAACAAAGGGTTATTTATTACCAGAGATAGGAAGGACATTTCATAATGTTAAAAGTGCCAATTCATCAAGAAAGCATAACAATCCTAAATAAGTATGCATGTAATAACAGAATTTCAAAATGCACAAAACATAATCTGCTAGAATTAAAAGGAAAAATAGAAAAATCTACAATGACAGCTAGAAATTTTAACATTCCTCCAAAAATCACTAATTGAATAAGTAGACAAAAATAGTAAGAATATACAAGATTTGAAAAGCAATATCAATCAAAACAGCTGAACTAACGTTTATATGCCACTATAATCATCAGTTACAGAAGGCATTTTTTTCCCAAGTGCATCTGGAACAATCACCAAGATATACCAAATTCTGGACCATGAATAAAGTCTATGAAAATTTCAAAGGATTGAAATTCTGTAAAATATGTTATTGGATTTCAACAAAACTGAATTATAAAGAGAAGATATTTTTAAAATCTTCAAATATTTGGAAATCAAGCAACACATATCTAAATAACACAAAAGTCAAAGAAGAAATCACAAGGAAAATAAGAAAATAGTTTGAACTGAATAATAATGAAAATAAAACAACAAAATTTGTGTATTCAAGTAATTTAAGCAGTGCTTAGGAAGAAAATTCCAGTTTTGTTTATTTTAGAAAAGAAAAAAAAATTAAAATCAATGATTTCAGCTTCCACCTCAAAAAGGCCAAAAGAACAAATTAAGTTCAAAGTAAGTAAAGGAAGGCTATGATAATAATAAGAATGAAAATTAATGTAATAGAAAATGAACAAAAAATAGAGAAAAACCAATTAAACCAAAAGAATAACCAAAATAAATCAGACAACGAAGAATAAAGTTGAAAAATTTTACCATCTAATTTCAAGACCTACTAGAAATGCTCAATAATTAAGACCTAACAGTATTTTCATAAAGAGAGATAAATAATTGAATGAAACAGATTAGAGCCCTCCAGTCATATAGTTGTTGAATTTTTACAAAAACACCAGGGTAATTAAATGGAAAAAGAGTAGTCTTTTCAACAAGTGGAAATGGAACAGCTGGGTAACCATGTGGGAAAAAACAACAACAGCAAAAAACAAAACCCAAAAAACAACAACAACCTCAACTCATTGATGCTGCACACAAAAATTAATTCAAACGGATCACAGACCTAACCATAAAGCTAAAACCGTAAAACTTTTAGAATAAAACATAATATAATCTTCGTGGTTTTATGGCAGACAAAGACAACTTAGGACAGAAAGAATGGATAAACTAGATCCCACCAAAATTATAAACTTCTACTCTTTGATAGAACCATTAAGAAAATGAGAAAACACATCACAGACTGGGAGAAAATATTCATAAGACATATATCTGATGAAAGACTGGTACCCAGGATATATAAAGAAATCTTACAAGTCAATCACAATAATATAAATAACCCAATGAGAAATGAGCAAAAGATATGTAAATGGCCAATAAACACAATATGATCAGCAGCATCAGTCATCAGGAAAATCCAAATTAAACGCACAACAGGAAACTAACAGACACTCACAATAATGGCTAAAACTTAAAAACCTGTGAGTAGCAAGTGTTGGCAAAGATGCTGAACAGCTAAAACTTCCATACAGGGCTGGCTAGCAGGACTGCAGAGTAGTAAAATAAGTTTAGAAAAATTTTTCCTTTTCTTATGAAGTTATACATACACTTATACACAGTATAATATTTACCTAAGATAAATAAAACCATATATTCATAAAGTGTTTTTTCGTTTTGTTTTGTTGACATGGTAGGTCAAATCAGCTTCATTCAAACAAAGGTAGAGGCATCATGCTCCCTGATTTCAAACTGTATTACAAAGCTACAGCAATTAAAACCATATGATATTGGCATTAAAAATAAACATAGATCAATGAAACAGAATAGAAAGCCCAGAAATAAATCCATGCATATATGGTTAATTAATTTATGACAATGGAGCCAAGAATACACGATGGAGAAAGAACAGTCTCTTCAGTGGTGCTGAGAAAACTGGACAGCCTTGTGCAAAAGAATGAAATGGACCATTGTCTTACACCACACACAAAAATTAACTCAAAATGGATTAAAGATTTGTACATAAGACCTGAAACCATAAAACTCCTAGAAGAAAACACAGGCAGTAAGCTCCTTGATACTGGTCTTGGTGATGATTCTTCAATCTGATACCAAAAACAAATGCAACAAAAGCAAAAATGAACAAATGGGACTCCCTCAAACTAAACTAGTTTAATTTGAACAAAGACACAAAATTTCTTAGTAAAATATTAGCAAATCAAATCCAATAATATATAAAATTGGTAATACATCATGACCATGTGAGATTTGTTCTAGGAATATAAGGTTGGTTAACATTAAAATATTCATTGACAGACTAAAGGAGATTCCTGCACAAATTAAAGAAAAAAAGTAATATAGTAATTACAGTAGCTACAGAAAAAGCATTTGAAATAATCAATACATATTTATGATAAAAACTTTTTTTTTAGGATTTTATTTATTTGTCAGAGACAGCGAGAGAGTGTACGCAAGCAGGGGGAGTGGCAGGCAGAGGGAGAAGCAGGCTTCACGCTGAGCCAGGAGCCCAGTACGGGACTCGATCCCAGGACCCCAGGATCTTGACCTGAGCTGAGGCAGATGCTTAACTGAATGAGCCACCCAGGTGTCCCTTTGATAAAATCTTTTAGCGAACTGGAAATAGAAGGGAACTTCTTCAATTTGAGAATGTTAAACAACCAGAACTCTCATGTATTTCTCATAGGAGTGTAAAGTGGTACAGAAAAATAGTTTGGAAATTTCTCATAAAGTTAAAAATACGCATGCCCTATGACTTAGAAATTCCTTTTCTAGGCATTTGCTCAAAAGAAATGGAAGTTTAGGTTCATACAAATGCTTGTATAAGAATGTTCCTAGAAGCTTTAGTCATGATATTCTTAAACTGGAAACAGCACAAATGTCTATCAACTGGTGAGTGCAGAAATAAATTGTGATATTGACATAATGGAACACTACTCAGAAACAAAAAGAAACAAATCCAGTATTTGCAACACCATGGATGAATTCACAGACCTCACCCTAAGTGAAATATGCTGGACACAAAAGAGTATGTGGTTTATACTCTCCACACTGTTATATATATAAACAAGCAGAAGGTACACAAATATGTAACTCATCTCTTTTTATTACAGTAAAAGATTTAGAAAAATTGACTTGGAAGTAGCATTGGCAAACTCTCTGGAATGATGGAAATATTTTATATATTGATAAGCATATGGTCTACATATGTATATGAGTTTGTTAAAACTCACTGAAGTGCATTTCACCCTGTATCATTTATACTTCAAAAAAGAGGGGAAAAAAGCTGTTGCAGCCATGGTAGTATCAGACAAAGAAATTTTTAAGGCAAATATACTTGGAATACACATATATAATTCATAATAACAAATGACAAATTCTCCCATGAAGATATAAAAATTCCACATCTTGGGGGGCTCAGTCAGTTAAGCATCCAACTCTTGATTTTGGCTTGGGTCATCCTCTCAGGGTCTTGAGATTGAGCCCCATGTCAGGCTCCATGCTCAGTGGGGAGTCTATTTCTCTCCCTTTGCCCACCCCCCAACCCCATGCACATGCATATAAATAAATAATTTTTTTAAAAAAATCTCAAATCTCGGGCCACCTGGGTGGCTCAGTGGGTTAAGCGTCTGCCTTTAGTTCGGGTCATGATCCCTGGGTCCTGGGATCCAGTCGCATCAGGTTCCCTACTCAGTGGGGAGCCTGCTTCTCCTCTGCCACTCCCCCTGCTTGTGCTCTCTCTCCCTCTTTCTATCAAATTAATTAATTAATTTTAAAAATCCCAAATCTCTAATGTACCTAATATCATATTTTCAAAACTTATAAAGAAAAAAAGGTACAATTCTTTTAATCAAATAAAGACTATCTAGTAAAATCTACAACAATCCACCTAAAAAGGATTCCAGAGAAGTGGAACCTATGAAAAAAGATAAAGCTTAAAGAATCAGGAACAATGTAATAATAATAATGCAATAATGGAAATTAAGAACTCAGTAGATAGGTGTAACAGTAGGGTTTGCTAGTCATCATTGTACTGAATAAATAAGATTAGAAACTTTAGAAGAAAATTTGAATAGGATACTGTTAAGTATTAAGTTGAAAAGGAAACATTTAGTAGAGTTAAAAATAGCATACACCTTTTTATTTTATTTTATTTTTTTAAAAGATATTATTTATTTATTTGACAGAGATAGAGACAGCCAGCGAGAGAGGGAACACAAGCAGGGGGAGTGGGAGAGGAAGAAGCAGGCTCCTAGCAGAGGAGCCTGATGTGGGGCTCGATCCCATAACGCCGGGATCACACCCTGAGCTGAAGGCAGATGCCTAACTGCTGTGCCACCCAGGTGCCCCAAAAATAGCATACACCTTTAAATATAGCATAGGGAAAAAAATAATGAGAGTATGGCCAAAAAAAAAAAAAAAAAAAGAGAGAGAGAGAGAGAGAGAGAGAGAGGATAGCCCAAAGAAAACAGCAAGGAAGGATCAAATGTAATAAACATAACAGCATAAGAACAAATGAGCATACCAGTTATGACAAGAAATATAAATAATTTAAACTTTCCAAATAAAAACAGATGTTTTCTTCAGCAGTATTTATACTACAAAATATTGGAACTATACATGTCAAATCACAGGGAATGGTTATATGGGTGATGCTTTCACTAGGATATTGTACTAGGATATTGTACCATAATTAAAATTAGTATTAACAAAAACTTTTTAATAATATGGGAGATGTACATGTTATTTACAAAAAGAAGGGACTCCCAAGTGTTCTACATTATCATGACACCGAAATATAGTTTAATAAAAAACAAAGTAGAATAAAAATACCAAACATAAATCTATAGGTAAGTTACCTATGGGCAAGAGAGTTATTTTGTTCTATTGGTGACTTCTCCTTCCTATAAGTATACAGGATTCCTCCAATGGGAATGTGTTGCTTTTATTTATTGTTGTGATTATACAAGCTATATGCGAATATAATAGAGATGTAGAAGGTATAAGTGCTGATAAAATACAAGTCTCCCCTGACATTCTGACTGCTCTATCGCTGTTCCCATACTAGCCCCTTCTAATGGGAGTAACCACTACTATGTTTGCTAATTCTTTCCAGATCATTTTTATGGATTACTTTTATAATGAGGCAGTGAATGATAAAAATGGAAACAATAAACTTTCAACAAGCTATAAAACGAGGCTCACTAACTACAGCTGTGTGATGTCACAGTGGGAATGTCGGCAGCTCTGAGAGCTGGATCTTCTTCTAGGCTAAGTTCTGTTGTACAAATCTAAGAATCTCTGAGAGGAAGAGCAATGAGAGTATGACTTAGTCAAGGCTGTATGAATGAAATTAGAATCGGTCTACTTTGAGAAGTTCAGCACATGCTGGACCCACGGAGGACAGGCTGAGATCCTTCTCAGTTGGTGGTGAGCGGAATTAGGGCATTTGGGGACACATGATGCAGGGCAGTTCAGCTAGAGGAGGAAGATGAAGTAAGGACTAGGGAGACGGAAGTCTACATGAAAACATCAAAATTCACCTTCAGAGGGCCCTGGATGTCTGGCTGGGATGATGGAATGTGTCCTGTTGCTTCTCCAGAAATTCTCTGGTCTTACCAAATCAGCCAGAGTGAGTCCTGTCTGAGGTTGAGTTTTCCGGTTTATTAAATGGGACTGTGGGTACGGTGAGAATCACATTAGTTAAAGCATGTGAGAACACTTGGCAGGCAATGTGAGTTGATAAGTAGAAGGCTGAACAGGAGACGCTGCATTGGAGCCTGGGCTCCGGCCCCAAGAAGCTGTCTTGATGGCCTCCCTGTTGATATTCCGGATATCATGCGATGCACAAACCAGCATCCTGTGACCAGAAAGATCCTCGCCTATGTTGGAGAGGGATAGGGAGTAGCAAATTTAATTTTCTAATGCCAGACATTGTCCCCACATCCCTAGAGAACTGCACATATGTTTTGGTGTAGTTTCTTTGAAAACACAATTGCTGTACACTTAATCATTTCTTTTGCAAGGAAAACATAACATTAGCTACTGTACATGGGTATGTAACTCATCTCTTTTAATTAGATGCTAATTAATGACTCACTAGATTTAATCATATCAATCTGGTAATACTATTTATGCCCCACAGAATAATGAACTACTTTATAAGAAATGAGCGTGGCACATGTTGACATAGGAATGTATCCAGCCATAATTCGCTCTGGGTAAATATCCCACCCAGACTTGGATTCTGAACAATTTACGAGGCAATGCTCACATGACATGTGGGGGAGAGGGGAGGGGACTTCCACATGGGGAGAAAGACCGAAAAGAGGCAGAGAAATGCCCCTAAGGGAGATTTTCCCTGGAACAGGGCCATGGTACTGGTCCATTTTGTCCTGGAGGTGAATGGGAGGCCACATCTGTAAGGGGGAATCCAAGGAAGAGTCTTCCAACTTATGTAGCCCCTGAAGAAACTGCTTTCTGGATGGGGAAGAACATGGCAGGCAGGTGGCATGATTCTGCTGAGGCCTGGCTGCAAGTCCTGCTGGGTCCAGCCAAGCTTGCAGAAGGGAATGGGGATGAGATAGGATGGAACCAATGTGGGCGTAAATAATGCAATTCTAAAATTGTTCCTCAGTGAAGAGGAGTGGCCAGCAACCAAATATTCCATGTCCAAATATATATATGGTGACATTAGGCATATCTCTGACAGGCTTTAAAGCCAATACAGTCCAAGTCAGCTCTGGGGGAGGAATGGAACAAGGGTAATAAAAGGCAGCCAAACCCAGGTGATCAATGACACTGGAAGTACAAGTATGCAGGAACTTCATGGTTCTGAAACAACAGGCCCCAGCCAAAGCCTGGAAGGACAAAGAACTCTCTTTCTAACCCAGGTAAAGAGGATTTGCAAAAAATATACAGGGTAGTAATAGTGATTATATAGTGAGGGATTATTCTATGTCATGCAGTTTACATGAACTCTCACAGGGTGCATTAAGAAACAGATACTCTTGCTCCCATTTCACAGATGAGAAAATGAGGCTTAGAAAAAAAAAAATAAGTACCCAGTGCTACACTGACAGCAAGTGGCAGAGCCATGGTCCAAACGTGGCACTCTGTCTTATAGCCCCTGCTCTAGAAAATTAAACTCTACGCACCCCTCTACCACCCTTCCTCCACATCCCCTACCACCACCTGTACCCCACATCTCCCCCATCACCACCGAGAAGCCACAGGCTCTGTCAAAGATGTCAGGGTTTTAGCAAAGCTAGCCGATCAATAAGAATCATTAATAAGGAAACAGAGGCAGTTCCCACCCTGGGTGGCAAATTTGGTGAGAACCCAGGATCAAGTCTAATCCTAGCCCCATTTTCTCCACAGGCTGAATAGGCATTTTTGTCCAGATCAGGACTGCTTCAGGACTTGGGTGGTGAGCTGAAGAGTAAAGGCTAGAGTCCTTACAATGGCCTGCCAGGGCCTCCATGATCTGGCCCTGGTAGCTTTCTGATGTCACCTCCTTCTGGGCCACCTCCCTCTCAGCCACACTAATCATTTTGCTGATCTGTTAATAAGTCAAACACACTCCTGCCCCAGGGCCTTTGCACTAGCTATTTCTTTGGCCTGCATCTCTCTCCTCCAGATTCCCTCCACAAAGACAGGTAGCTCTCTGTGTTTATCTCACTAATCTATCAGGCACCTACACAGTCTCTGGCACATAGTATATACTCAATAAATATGTGTTGAGTGGTCTTGGGCTGCCAGTAGCTTCCTAGAAAAGCCAGTCATTCTGCCACCTTTTTCTGCTGATTTCTTTATTGCCCTGCCAACCCTTCCACCACCCTCTTCCCTAACTTGAGCTCATGTTTCCCTCCCAGCGTGCCATGCCATAAGCACAAAGGGCCTGGTATTCCAACTCCTTAGTGAAAGTAAGTGTTACAGTGCTTTGTACTTTCATAGGTGTTGAGTGAGTATTTGTTGGAAAGATGGGATGAATATTACTCAGAGAGTAAAGAAGTCAGATAGGGATTTTGGGGGGCTCGGTGAAGGTTTTTTTTAACTTGATCTTGAAGGATAAGTAAGGATTCACCACGGTGACAAGGAAAAGAGTCTTTCAGGCAGCAGGAACTGCTTGCATAAACACGTTATAACAGATGTCTCTCCCCACCCCCTTCCACTGCATATTTGCCCTTCTTTTAATAACAGGAACATAATTTTTCTTGACATGATTACCCCTTCCTCATTCCCGTTCCATCCTCCATGGGTTGAGTAGACTTCACCTTCAGTGTGACCTCAGCCTAGTGAATCAGAGTGTCGCATGCCTCTGCCTGTGGGGACCGGTTCAGGGGTGGGCACCGACCTGTTGTGGGGCAGGCAGAGCCAGGAACATTGCTCGAAGACACATTCGTGGTTTTAATGCTGCTGAATCTGGAGTAGTAAGGATGCAGACAAAGAGGGCAGCTGTCTGAGAAGGGACAACCAAGGGAGTTTGCAAATGGACTCAACACCAATGGAGAAGCCAAGAGTCAGAGAGCAACCCAGAACTGATGACAGTGTCCATTGTTGGGTTTGCCCCTGGATTTTCTGGGGGGCAGGGAGAGGGATGTTGGAAAAGAATTGAATTCTCATTTTTTCCCCAGCCATTTTGTGTTGAATTTTCTACTGTTTGTGTTCCAAAGGTCCTGACTGATATAGGGAAGAGTGTAATGTGTTCCAATAGTAACAAACATTTAACTATGAAGGACATGGAGACTATCCACTTTGATTTGCAGAAGAGGAAGCTGAAACCCAGAGAGAAGTGGCCCTTTGAGTGTCACATCTAGAGCAAGAAGGAGCAGGATGGAGTAGCAGAGCAGAAAAGGGACAGGTCTTAGGGGAATGGAAGCAAGAGGTCACAGGCATTTTACAGTCCTCACCTGGCTTGTAAGCGCAGGGGTTAGCAACCACGGAGCCAAGCTGAGTAGTATGTCCCTGACATCACCCACTTCCTTGTAAGAAGGCTCCATGACCACTCAGTGCATGACCAATAATGGCCTGGTGGCCAAAGCGAGTGTGACACAACTTGCCAGGTCTCTCGAAGCTTTCAAACTTGCTTTGTGTGATGAAGATGTGAAATTACAGACCTTTGCTTTATGAAACTGTTCTTTTAAATTAGAAAGGCCCTCACACAAATCCTGTACCAGTGCTTTCAATAATATATATTTTTAAAACTGCAAATGGAGGCCCACGATAGCTTTTGGAGCTCCATGCTTTTTTTTTTCTTCGATAGATGGATAGACAAGTGACTTATGCAGATGCGGTATATACATTCCGCACAATTTGACCATGGTTAAAGGGTATTTATATTCTGATGCAGATAAAATTGAACGTGTCAACACTAATGCATTTTTCGAGGAGAATCACTACTTTCACCATAATTTCCATGGAAAATTTGTGTGCACACGCAGTAATAGACACATTTATAACATCAAAAGGATTCAATTTTCTTTTCAATCATACCACAGTATGAATCGCTTTTCCTATTGAATTTAACAATGAAGCACATTACCAGAGTCTAAAGGATGGGACACTTCGTCTTGCTCTTATGAAAGTACGTCAAACAATGGGTAATACATCACACAATGTCTCGGGTTAACTGAGCCTTTACACAGGCTGGCTGCTAATTTGCTTGGGCCAGCAGAATGTCACTTTTATTTAATTTTGCCAATAAGATCAGCAGGGATCCAAACTCTGTTTAACTCCCAGTTATTAAAAGAGGTTTTTCTTGTTACACGGAGAACTCATTAATTCATGTCTCTCCTAATTCAGAATTTGAGGTCTTTGGAACAGGAGGTGGGAGGTGCTTTATCTCTGCTATGAAGGAAGCAATTTCATCCTGTACACCAGCTTCTGTGCAGACTACTTACGCTGCAGAAGAGACAAAGTCTTTCAAGGCCTTTAGAAGAATTTGATGTGTTAATTACAAATTGTTCCTAGGTAGTTACCAGAGCAGATCATCTAAAGAACTCCAGTAGGGAAATCTTTGTTATCCCACCATCATTCATTCAATCATTAGGTTATTCATTTAGTCACTTAATCATCCATCCATTCACCGTCCCTACATGCATTCATTTACTCCGAATTTATTAAGTCCTTTCTATTTGTCGGGGCTGGAGTTTGGAGCTTGGGCTACAAAATGAAAAACACATCTCCCATTGAAAAGGCTTTCATAGTCTAGTGAGGGAGGCAAGCAGTTTGTGCTGAATGTTCCATTCACCCAGGCTCTACCCCCACATCCTGAGATTCAGTTTCTTCTCTTCTTGACCCAACTCAATGCTCTGAAAGGCTACTGAACTTCAATGTGTTCTTCCCTTGCCTGCCGGCTTCTGGTTGGGTTTGGTCAACAGAAGGCACTGGGAGATCAGAGGCTGGAAGGGCAATGAGATCAAGATCAGAGGTCAAACTCCTATCTGGTTACTCCCCTTCCTTGCCCTTTCAGCCCTGTGTGATAAGAGCTCCCCATCATCGCCAGGTCTGGGATTATTGTACTAGCTCTTGTTGGTTTCCCTAAGCCCTGCCCACATCTTTGTAAATGCTTGCTTTTTATGAAACTTCCTTCAGTGAGGCTGGGGGGGCCCAGGGGAAAAAGAAGCAGAGGGACAGAATTAGTTTTTTAGGTGTTATTCCCATTCTGGTCTGCAATCTGAATAAGCAAATGGCATTTGCTGAAAAGAACAGATCTGTAATTTGGACTTTTCATAAATTTCAACGGCTCTCTCCTAGCCAGTCCAAGAAGTTGAGGTCTCTTGTATAAAGGTTATCAGTTCTTAACGTTAAAAATGAGGACCTTCGAATGGGCGCTGAGATTTGGCGTGATGGCTGAAGAGTAAATATATAGGCTTTGCTGTATCTGAGGTTATCTTCTATGATCACTGACTTGTATCAAAGATCTCCTTTTGCCTTAATGGGAGGGAAAGAGTTGCCTGGGAGTTTGGAGCCTAAGGAGACGACCAGGTTCTGTGTGGGCTAGATGTTCCATTGCCTCTGATGACTGTCAGTCTCTTCAGAGTTTGCATGAGGAAGGCCCGCGGGCCTAACTCTGTCACATTCAAAGAACCCATGGATTTCTGTAAAGCAGCTAATTCCTGAACATGTGTTCCTACTTTTCAGGCTTGTTTTCCATCATTGTTATCATACAAATAATGTACATTTGGAGGATTATTTTTCACACATACAAGTAGCTAAAACCTTCATTAACAAATGTTTTTAGTTTGTTAAATGTTGTTAAATAAATCAGGCTAAAGATTTCTATGTCAATTACATCAACTTGACCACAGATAAAACTATTTAAAATGCCTCACAGCTGTACTGATATAACTGGGATTAAACATACACACTAACCTGTGAAATAAAAGGTTTGGCTTCTTGTTGCCTCTGTCCTGTGGTGGAATGTCTGAGATCAAGATAAGCCGTTTAAGAAGGTCACTTCAAACAGAGAACTACAGAACTATCTTTCATAAACACAGATGCAAGAATTCTCAACTAAATATTAGCAAACCTAACCCAACAATACATTAAAAAAATCATACGCTACACTCAAGTGGGATTTATTCCCGGGATACAGCAAGGGTGGTTCGATATCCACGAAAAAATTAACGTGACATGTCACATCAATAAGAGAAAGAATAAAAACCATATAATCCTTTGAATAGACACAGAGAAAACATTTGACAAAGTACAATATCCATTCCCAATAAAAACCCTCTACAAAGTAGTTCTAAAGGGAGCATACCTCAACATAATCAAGGCCTTCTATGAAGAACCCACAGCTAACATCCTACTCAATGTGAAAAACTGAGAGCTTTTCCCCTAAGGTCAGAAGATGTCCACTCTCACCATTTCTATTCAACATAGTAATGGGAGCCCCACCCACAGCAATTAGACAACATAAAGAAATAAAAGGCATCCAGACTGGTGAGGAAGAAGTACAACCCTCACTACTTGCAGACGACAG